>NC_058081.1:91898323-92209912 GCF_014858855.1 Bufo gargarizans | reverse complement strand
GGTAAAAAACAGTGACCATCTGGCCTGTCTAGGGTTCAGACGCTTGGCAGATTGCAGGTAAGCCAAATTCTTATGGTCTGTATATACCGTAACGGGGTGAGACGCCCCCTCCAACCAGTGACGCCATTCCTCAAAGGCCAACTTGATAGCCAACAACTCTCTATCTCCAACATCATAATTCCTCTCGGCGACCGAGAGCTTCTTGGAGAAAAAGGCACACGGGACCCATTTGCCAGGGGATGAACCCTGTGACAGCACCGCTCCAACCCCCACTTCTGATGCATCAACCTCCACTACGAATGGCTGAGACACATCCGGCTGCACCAGAATGGGAGCAGACGCAAAACGCTCCTTAATAGCCGAAAAGGCCTGCAATGCCTCATTCGACCAGACCGAGACGTTAGCGCCCTTCTTAGTCATATCAGTGAGAGGTTTTACTATGGTAGAATAGTTCGAAATAAATTTTCTATTTCTATCTGGGATATTGGGAAGAGAAAGTTGAGAGACGCAAGACCCAACACTCTGGATGAGCTTAAGGCCGCTATCGAAGCATCCTGGGCCTCCATAACACCTCAGCAGTGCCACAGGCTGATTGCCTCCATGCCACGCCGCATTGAAGCAGTCATTTCTGCAAAAGGATTCCCGACCAAGTATTGAGTGCATAACTGAACATAATTATTTGAAGGTTGACTTTTTTTTGTATTAAAAACACTTTTCTTTTATTGGTCGGATGAAATATGCTAATTTTTTGAGATAGGCATTTTGGGTTTTCATGAGCTGTATGCCAAAATCATCAATATTAAAACAATAAAAGGCTTGAACTACTTCAGTTGTGTGTAATGAATCTAAAATATATGAAAGTCTAATGTTTATCAGTACATTACAGAAAATAATGAACTTTATCACAATATGCTAATTGTTTTAGAAGGACCTGTACTTTCGCATGACCTCTCTTTCGGGTTGAGAGAGGTTGTAAAGCCGAGACTTTGGCAACTTAGCCCCTGGGATGAGATTAACTGGACAATCATAGTAACGATGAGGGGGCAATTCCTGAGCCCCACCCTCCGAAAAGACATCCGAAAAATCTGAGAGGTAAAGCCAGACATCCGAAAAATCTGAGAGGTAAAGCCATAGTGGACACACCAGAGATAGATGTGCCCAGACAATTATCCGAACAAAACTCACCCCAACCAATGATTTGTCTCGCTTGCCAATCTATAATTGGGTTATGTTTAGTCAACCATGGCAACCACAAAACTATAGGAGCTGGCAAATCCTTCATGACAAAACAAGACATAATCTCAACATGTGAATCACCCACCCTTAAGTGAATACCATGAGCAATGTGAGTGAGACTCCTTTGAGAAAGAGGGGAAGAATCAATTGCAAAAACCCAAATCTCTTTTTCTAAAGTGCAAGTATTTAGACCCAGATTTTGAAGAAAAAGGAAGTCAATTAGGTTTACCCCAGCACCACAGTCAAGGAAACAAAAATTTCACTTGACTCTAGCGCCACCCTAGCTTTAAGGAGAAAACGGGAATTGCAGGGAGCTTGCATACCTGCCTGCTCTACCACACCATTCACACCACCAAGAGTCAGGAAAGTATTTTTTTTTCCCTTTTTCTCTTCCACCTGATGTTTAACAAAAGGACAAGCCAAAACAAAATGACCACTTTTCCCACAGTAGTAACACAGTTTGTGCAATCTCCTAAAGTTTCTACTATCAGAACGGCAAGAAATCTGACCTAGCTGCCTGGGTTCCTCCGCTACCTCAGAGTTACCTGTAACATCACCCGGGGAGGCAGTCGAGATGAAACCACTCACAGAAGGGATCCCTTGCGCGGAGGGAGCCCTACTCCTTTCTCTGATACGTCTATCTAACCGTACTGCTAAAGACATTGCATTCTCCAAAGAATCTGGGTACTCATGAAAAGCAAGGGCATCTTTCAATCTTTCAGATAACCCCTGACAAAACCGTCTACGTAACGCGGGATCATTCCACTTTGATTTGGTCGCCCATCTCCTAAACTCAACACAGTAAGCCTCTGCAGAATGTTCACCCTGAAATAAATTACGTAATCTCGATTCCGCCATCGAGACCCGATCTGGGTCATCGTAGATCAATCCCAGGAACCTTAAAAAATTCCTCCACCGACCGGAGGGCCCGAGAAACGGGCGGCAGAGAAAAGGCCCAAGATTGTGCGTCCCCCTTAAGCAGAGAAATGACTATACCTATCCTCTGACTTTCATCACCAGAAGACGACGGACGCAGCCGAAAATATAATTTGCAAGACTCTCTAAAACGGATAAAATCATCCGTACCCCCTGCAAATCGATCAGGAAGAGCAACTTTAGGCTCCACAAAAATTTGACCTCCTCCTGATGCCAGAGCCTTCTGACACTGTGTGACCGAACCACGTAGCTCCGCAACCTCTAGGGATAGCCCCTGCATGCGGTTAACTAACGTATCAATTGACGCCATCACAAAAAAACGCTGAGCAATGACAGTTAAAGTAGGGCGGGTGATAATGTCACGCCGGACTGGGCGTCTTCCAGCAGCTTTTGTTCCCCCCCATCTGGGCCATGATCACTCGACTGTTCCACTCTGCTGTCTGGGTTTCCCTTGGATGGATCTCCACAGTATAGCTCCAGGCTGATCTCCTATCAGGCTGTAGCGTCAAGTCCCTTTGTCGAACGATACCTCCTTCGGATACAAACTGTGGCCAGCAAGGTGTTTCCAGGGACGGTTAACTCGCAGTCCTCAATATTGTGGCAGCGTACAGGCACACATCCATCCTTCACAATGGCGAGGGCCCAGACTACCAGTGGACGAGCCTGTGTTTCTTCCTGATAAGTGGAATCGATCAGGACCTCCAGTCCATTCAGTCGTCATCCAGCCCCCACCGACAGCATCAATATTTGCACTTGTCTAGGTGGGATCTTCACCGGGGTCCTCCGTGGCACCCTCACACCTCCAATGGGCCGACCGCACATGTTACTCTGTTGCAGGCTACAGCTCCTCACCATCTGTTGTAAAACCTTCTGGGTAGGCCAGTGTGTGGTGGCCCGTTGCCAATACTTCGGCCCTTCTTTGGCATAGAGTTGATGATCTAGGTCTCTCAGTACATTCATGTCAAAGGTCACATCCATTCCTTTCTGGGACGAATGGTTCACCAGCATGGCTTCTATAACGGGGCTGTTAGCATACAGATCATGTTCTTCACGCAAAGGGCTTAACTTCTGGTGCACCGCTACAGGACGCCCAGCTACTGCAGTAGTCGGAAGTTTAACATTGGCTTAGACGCTACCTGTTCTGGGCACTCTCTGGCCATATGGCCGTACTTTCGGCAAGTCCAACAGAGAGGCCCTCTTCTGACCGGCCCCCTCACCTGGGTTGTTCTGGGTGAAGTGGCATGAGGTGTGGGGATCGTTTCCGGATGCCGGAGCAGCTCGGCCTTCATCTGGGACACTTCCAGCTGAAGCTCTTTCAATTCCACTCGCAGGGCCTGGACCACATCCTATAAGGTCTCCGAATCTTCAGACCCCGGCCAGTCCCTTGTAGCATGCGTGCTATTCACTACTCTCGCTGCCCCAGGTATGGGCTCTTTGAGAGCCCCACTATGAACTGATCTCGTAGTAGCCGGTCCACCTCCCAGAAGGTGCCTATGGCCTTGGGGTCCCGTCGTTGTATCTCATTCAGCGTCTCCTGTAGAGCATTGGAATATTGCATCAGGGTCTCGCCCTCTCGCTGGGGTCGGTTAAAGAAGTGACTTGGTTGCTGAGGTTGGTGGGGGCAGTAATGACTGTGTGGAGAAATGTGCTTTGAGTCTTATGGACCTATAGAACCTTTGCAGTTCCTGTTCCAATGAAAACCGGCGTAGATTGCCGTATGGACAAAAGGATAAACCTTTTGAAACATTAAGTTCGGCAGGGGATAGCGGGCGTCAGGCAATGTTCACAATTATGTTCCTACCTGGGAGCGAGTCTGGATGCCCGTCTGATTTAGATCGGTGGGAGCCTCTTCCTCGTCGTATGCGGCGGGTCTTCTTTTCGCGGGTCGGTATCCACGTCTGTGAAAAAAACGTTGATTGCGGTAATTGGCTGGTCTGTCGATTCCTGAGGACGCCCAGCGTCACCAGCAGTACATGCCAGCTCCATTGCTACTTAAACCGGGCACAGTAGCAGCACAACACCGCATCCAAGGGGCAACATGCTGCAAAGTAACTAAGGTAAATATGCCATGTGCGACTTGGCGCTTCTTTTTGCTATGACTGCGCTGCATCTATTATTGCATTTATGACTGCTCTATATGTATGACTCTATATACATATGATTGCTTAAATACTTATGCGTTACACTGCAATAGGCTGAGGCTTCTGATCCTGCCCCTGCCTTACTCTTCATGCTGACTCCTGGTGACTAGTTATCTCGATATTGCACCAGTGCAATTTGTACAATGTAGCCAATACCCCTTATACCCTACAGGCTATGTTACTCCAACCGACCCCTGAGAATCTCCGCTGACCTGTGCTACTCTGCTTCCTATGCTATCTCCATTTCACTGGACTGTGCAATGCCTACTAAATGTTCTACATGCTTACTGATATCTTCTCTGCTGCCCCTTTTGCTGACTTGTTAGCTTACATCTGTGCACTCTCACTTTGTGACTCTGCTACAGGTGGTGCTGTGTAATATGGCGATCAATCTGCCATGTACTCTGTACACATCCTCTGCATATCTACATTTTAGACATTAATCTTAGACATAATTGTTGAAGCCAATATTACAAACTACTTCTAGGATTATTTAATTGATTATGTACCAAATACCCTGATGTACTATATTTAATTTATCCCAGGCCGTGAACAAGGTCCCGTGTTAGGATCGAAACGATGGCCAGTTTTGCATTTATCTATTCCTGGATGTTGATAACGAAAAAATGAAAATATAACATTCTAAATCACAAATACGAGTGCCGTAATATGATAATGATGACCTACATTGAGGATAGATCATCATTATCAATCCCTGGATAACCCCTTTAATAAATATGACTGGAAAATAAGGTGTAGGATTTTGGCACTCGTGATCAACCTAAGCCAAACAAGTGCAAGTAGATCTATCAACAGTCAATTGCTGCAAAGACCAAAGCAAGAAAGCAGATGTTCACTTTTCTGCATGTAATGCTCGATCAAGGTCTCACTCTCTGGTGGCCCCTGGAGGAACATGAGTGAGGACCCTGTGCCATTTCTTAAGAAAAAAGGAACATAGAAACAGTAGTACTGGCAAAATATGGTCTCAAGCATTAAATATTAGAGCCAGGGCCGGCGTCATAACCCGGCAAACCCGGGCAAGTGCCGGGGCCTAATGCTCCTGGGGGGGGGGGGGCTTACTGAACTGCTATGAGCACTTCCATCAATAAAGATGGAAGCTCTCATTGCTGTCATTTCACTTACGCAGTACCCCTCTGGTGGAGTCACATGAGGCCGGCTGCTGCAGAGACTCAGACACGCCCCTTCTACACAGGACATGCTGCCTGAGGAGAGAGACCGGCTGGGCTGGAGCAGAAGTGTGAAGACAGGTTGTCAGTGAGTCTGCACTGTGAAGGGCTGGAGCAGAAGTGTGAACACAGGTTGTCAGTGAGTCTGCACTGTGAAGGGCTGGAGCAGAAGTGTGAACACAGGTTGTCAGTGAGTCTGCACTGTGACTGTCTCTTCTCTGTGGGACAGGAGGGGGGACTCTTTGATCTGCTGCTGGATGCTGCTTCATTCTATTTAGTTGTATTAAGCAGTTTGCCTCCATGACACCTCCCCCCCCCCACCCCCCATATCCTGTCCTATCGCATCCTCATGGAGCCCCTGCTGACTTCTTTCCTCCCTCATGTATCCAGAGCTCCTGTTCCACCCTCCTATCTCCTATTGCTGCCCTCCTGTCCATCCAGGGCCCCTGTCTCACTCCTCTGCCTCTCATTATGGTGGCATTTGAACCGCATTCACCATAAGGACCTTCTAACGTCACAGGGTCATGTGACTGTGCCCCCCAGCCAGTACTGTGCCCCTTTATACCCTGCATTGTGCCCTCTTACCACACCATGTACAGTACCCCTAGTCATTCCCTGTACTGTTCCCTCTTATACCCTTTTATCCGGTCACTCACTGTATGGTGGTTTTATCATTGAATGGCGGTGTTATTACTGTATGGCGGTGGTATCCAATAACTGTATGGCTATAACTGTATCCCCTTCTCTGCCCACGCACTTTTTTTAGACCTGGCATGAGCGGGAAAAGATACAGATTGTGGTGCTAAGGACCTTTGCGCCACATCTGGGTCAGAAATACGCCTAATATAGACGTATTTCTATATAATAAATGACCCCCTAATTGTATTATTACTCAGGGGTAGGGCTAATATCTTTATAGTATATAGATTCTAGTGTATTATACTGTGCCCTGTATTTCACAGTAGAGAATGATCCTTGGGAAGCACAGTCCTCATCCCTGACCACCAGGACCAGGTAGCGCTCTGTCAGTACATGGCGGCCTCCCATCTCCGCCACGCTGCTCCGCTGTGTACTGGTGCTTATTCTGACACCAAGGCTGGGTTCACATCCCATTTGTGCCACCAATTTAATATACACTCACCTAAAGAATTATTAGGAGCACCTGTTCTATTTCTCATTAATGCGATTATTTAGTCAATCAATCACATGGCAGTTGCTTCAATGCATGTAGGGTTGTGGTCCTGGTCAAGACAATATCCTGAACTCCAAACTGAATGTCAGAATGGGAAAGAAAGGTGGGCTACAACAGCAGAAGACCCCACCGTGTACCACTCATCTCCACTACAAATAGGAAAAAGAGGCTACAATTTGCACGAGCTCACCAAAATTGGACTGTTATAGACTGGAAAAATGTTGCCTGGTCTGATGAGTCTCGATTTCTGTTGAGACATTCAAATGGTAGAGTCCGAATTTGGCGTAAACAGAATGAGAACATGTATCCATCATGCCTTGTTACCACTGTGCAGGCTGGTGATGGTGGTGTAATGGTGTGGGGGATGTTTTCTGGGCAGACTTTAGGCCCCTTAGTGCCAATTGGCCATCGTTTAAATGCCACGGGCTACCTGAGCATTGTTTCTGACCATGTCCATCCCTTCATGACCACCATGTACCCATCCTCTGATGGCTACTTCCAGCAGGATAATGCACCATGTCACAAAGCTCGAATCATTTCAAATTGGTTTCTTGAACATGACAATGAGTTCACTGTACTAAAATGGCCCCCACAGTCACCAGATCTCAACCCAATAGAGCATCTTTGGGATGTGGTGGAACGGGAGCTTTGTGCCCTGGATGTGCATCCCTCAAATCTCCATCAACTGCAAGATGCTATCCTATCAATATGGGCCAACATTTCTAAAGAATGCTATCAGCACCTTGTTGAATCAATGCCACGTAGAATTAAGGCAGTTCTGAAGGCAAAAGGGGGTCCAACACCGTATTAGTATGGTGTTCCTAATAATTCTTTAGGTGAGTGTATACCAAAAATGTATACATTAACAGATGTCTCAGACTGATGCCGTACAGTGGCATTCGTTCACCATAGAGTTCCATTGTAAAAAAACATATACGTTAACGTATGCATTTTTACTGAACTTTGCAGGATACAAAAATGTGGAGTGCTGCACATTTGTATACATCACACCGATAGGAAAAACGTGATGTGAACCTACTGGGGGGGGGGGGGGTGTACTAAAATTTGCTGTGAGGCCCAGTTAGTTCAAGCTACATTACTGCACAGCTCCTTCTCTCCTCCAGCCCCGGCCCAGGGGTGACGTCATGATGTGTGTCTCACTGCTACAGTGGGCCTGAGCAGAGAAGGAGCGCAGGGAGATGCGGTTTGTGAATGATAGGACCGCCGGCTCCCCTGCACTCCAGCATTGATAGGTATGTGAGGGGGCCACTGGGGGGTCATTACACTGTGAGGGCCCCTTACACAATATAATGGCCCGCAGTGCCCCCATTTAGTATAATGATCCCCATTGACCCTCCATTTAGTATAATGACCCCACCAGAGCCCCCATTCAATATAATGACCCCCAGTGCCCCCTCCATACAGTACAACCCCCATTGTGGGGGGAGACTGGGGTTATTATTCTGAATGGAGGGCCACTGTAGGGTCATTATACTGTGAGGGCCCTTTACATAGTATAATGACACCCAGTGTCCCCTATTTAGTATAATGACCCCCAATGACCATACATTCAGTATAATGACCCCCAGAGCCCCCATTCAATATAATGACCCCCAGTGCCCCCTCCATACAGTATTTCCCCCAGTGTGGGGGCTACTGGGGGTCATTATTCTGAATGGGGGGCAACTGGGGGTTATTATTCTGAATGGAGGGCCACTGTGGGGTCATTATACTGTGTGTGGGGCCACTGGGGGGTCATTATACAGTGTAAAGGGGGCAATGGGGGGTCATTATACTGTGTGAAGGGCCATTAGTGGTAATTATACTGTATAGGGGCCACTGGGGGGGGTCATTATACCATGTGGGAGCCACAGGGGGACATGTAAATGTGAAAAAATGCCTCAAGGGGGCCCACTGGGATTTATCACCCAAGGGCCCACATGAACCTGGAGCTGGCCCTGATTAGAGCACATATACTGTCATAGCATCATACAGTGAACACACATCAATGCCAAAGTAACAGACAGAGCAACTGAACCTAGTATAATAACAAAGGCCCACATTTATGTAATAAGTGCACCAATATTTTGGCAGACCAAATTTTAGACACATCGAGTGACATTATGGCGCATGCCACGTGTGCACCATAATTTGTGATTTTTTGAGCTTCTTCTTTTCAGAAGTGCGGATGAAAAGGGGTGTGGCTTAGTGGGAGGGGGGGTGGCTTCATGCCACCCGCCGTGTTTACTATAACCTTTGACAGAAAGTGGCGTATGTTATAGCCTGTAGCTGGCGTAGACTTCAGTTGCAAACGGCAGGGCAGAGATGCATCTGATTTGTAAAGAGGCATGCACCTCTTAATAAATTAGACGAATCTTACACCAGTGCAGGGAGATCAAGATCAGTCTTGATATATCTCCCACATTAATTATTCAGATACACCTCCTAGATACATTTATAAATCTGAAATCCATGATTACGTGTAGTGTTGAGCAAAGAAAAGCTTTCGAAGCGGAATTCATTGTGAAGTTTATAAAAACTTTGATTCGCAACGAATCCGAATTTCCTTGTGCTTCGTGGTAACGAATCAGGTTTTTCTAACATGGTGGCTGCACGTGTTACAAAGAGAAACTAAGTGTAGAGGATACAACCCATAATGCAGTGCAGCCAGCCAATCCACAGATATTCATGCCCTGTGATGTAACAGCCCTATAAAACCCTGATCCCACTCAGTCTCCGCCATAGGGAGAGACGTGGCAAACACTCATCCGCTAGGGACAGTGTTGCTGATAATGATTAATAGAAATCAATTCCAATAAGATGGAAGCCTTTATTATTCCAGTGCCCAGCGTGCCAACCAATACCATCTAGTCTGCACCCCCTAGGGGGACCAGATCTTAATGATGACCATCTTTATCTTTTGCTGGCTTTATTTCCTAGAAAGGTCAGTAAGACAGAGAGAAGAGGAGCTGGATGCTCCTGATTACATACTGTCATCGATATTAGATGATGTGGAAAAGGAGGAAAAGCAGATGACAGAAGAAGCACTCCCACATGTAGGGCAGGAGAGCGCTGAGGTTGGAGAAGTGGGTATGCAAGCATATTGCATCCCCCCTAACCAGCCAAATCCCATACCTGAAACAGCCCTTGTTTAAAGGTGCATTGAAGGAGCAGTTGAACAGGAACATTGGAACATTAAAATGATGCTTCACGAAGACCTGTCAGCTCATCATGAAGCATATTTTATTCCAATTAGTGATGTTTCTCTGTTATTCCTCCAAGAAGTGTACAGTATGAAAAAATGAAAACTGTACGTGTTCATTTTAAGACATAGTCAGATAGATATCATAGTCAAGTATCAGAATAATGTGAGTGTGAGGCAAAATACTCACCCCAATACCTGACTCTGACACCTGACTCTGACTTTGATATTTGGCTCTGACATCTGAGTTTGACTTTAATGCCTTATGTTCTTGATAGGTCAGGGTCAAAGTCAGAATGAGTTATAGATACACTGTGTATTTGTATGCTAAATCACACAGCCAAAGAAAGCCTATAGCTGAGCTCATAGCTATGTGTCTGAAATACTTTGGGCTAATGTATCACAAAGGTAGACGAGTCTACAGCTCAGTGGTTAGGTTGCTGGTTTATAAACTGAGGTTTTGGGAGTCAAGATCCTATAGAAACCTTAAAACAAGTTGTTTTTTTCTCCCTGGCTGTGACGCTCTCCAATGCGATTGGCCAGCTCATAGCCAGGGAGAAGGAGATGCCCCATGAGAAACACTGCCATCTCCTTTTCCCTGTACCGATGGTATGGATTTACTTACCAGTCGGGAAAGCAGAACGGGGGGAACAGCAGGAGAACGGAGCTGCAGGTAGGAAAAATAGTAAGCGATCTCACATACATTCATTATGCCCTGCCCTGCCAGCTATTTACATGATAATGTCAGGACCGGTGAATTTCTTTCACTATGTGATACAGCAGACAAATAACTGACCAGTGAGGAAAGTCAAATATCAAATTCAAACATCATTTGCATTTGTCACCTAGTTAGGGTTTAAAAGTATAACTTTTTTTTAGGTTTCTATCTGGTCTTGAACCAGAAAGCTTACCCTTGAGCTATAGGATCAGCTCAAAATAATCATGGATCTTCTTTAGCTATGTGATTTAGCAGATAAATAAAAAGTAACTCCAAAAATTCATTTTGACTCTGATGCGTGAGGAAAGTCAGAAATCAAAGTCATCATTTTGATTTGTATCTTATCTAGAGTTTTAACAAAAAAAAAATGATATGGTTTCTATTCAGTCTTGAACCCAAAGGCTTCAATTTATAAACCAGTAGCCTAACCATTAAGCTATAGAATCAGCGAAAAACCAATAGGGATATTCTTCGTCTATCTGATTCAGCATACAAAAACAGTAAACCTAAAAGTCATTGTGACGCTGACTAGTGAGGAAAGTCAGACATCAAAGTCACACATAACTTGAATTTGTTTCTTATCTAAGGTAAAAAAAAAATATGTTTTAAGGATTGAAAGGGGTTTTGAACCCAGGAACACTGCATGTGAGGCAACTACCGTTACTACTAAGGTATAGGCTTACCTATTATCAGTTGGGGATTTTCTTTATGTATGTGATTCAGCATACAAAAAATACAATGAACCTAAAAGTCATTGTGACGCTGACCAGTGAGGAAAGTCAGACACTAGAATTTGTCTCTTATCTAGGGTTTAAAAACATTAACTTGTCGCTTTAAGGTTTCTACTGGGTCTTGAACCCAGGTGTCAGGGTCAGGTGTCAAGGGTCAGAGTCAGGTGTCAGGGTGAGTATTTTGCCTCACACTGACATTATTCTGATACTTAACTATCATATCTGACCATGTCCTAAAATGAACACTGTACCACTGAGTGTAACCATTCCCCTTGTCAAAAATATGTTTCCCTACACATTCTGACACTACCCCAACTGTGCTGACACATCTTGCATATTAGGGGGATAATAACACCTAGTTGTAAATGTATTCACACATTACCAGGAGGAATAAGAGAGTAATGGAAAGTACATATACAGTACTAAAACAGGAGAGGTGACAGGTCTTCTTTAAGAGAAACTTTGGCAAAGATTTCATCATATAACATTGTGCTCACATATACACAGTAGCACTGTCCACATTTTGCTTCCATTTCTGTGTAAGCCATAGCAACTGAATGTGAAGATTGTGCTTAAAAATTCAAGTTTCTCTATTTTTACATATAATCAATTTTAGGAATTTTGAGGAAACAAATTAGCCTTCTGTTCCTCTGACTCCAGAACCACCGCACTTAAGAACTATATTACACTGGCGCTTGTATCCTCTATGACCTATCACTGACACTGTGGTACTGCAACAGTACCGCCACTGCTGCAAAATGCAGGAAAACTAATATCAATAATATGGTTCTGCGCGACAATACCCCACACTTCTTACAATACCATTAGCAGAGGTAAACGTGCATTCACAGCATGAATCCAAATATGTATATATGTACCTGTTTGAACTTTGTTGTCACTTTTCTGCGCGTACCGATCCTCTTTTATATGCTGGTACTTGTATATTAGAGTGGGATAAGGAGCCCTATGTAATTTGTTAAAAATGAGCTTGCCCCGGCCGGTGGCACCGCTCGATGTTAGACTCGCTAGCTCGCGCTCAAATCCGAGCGCTATGTGACGTCACTGAACTAGGTTACGGGTATCTAGGAGTGTCAAAAAAAAGCTCCAACACGTTTCGGATAATCGTTATCCTTCGTCAAGGATGTAGACTGTTTCTTCCTTATATAGGGTTCTCCTCCCCTCCCATTTTTAACCCTTGGTTCTCTCTCATACTTTTCTCCTTCATTCAAATGCAAATAATTCAATCTCTGAGTTTAACCCTATTGGTGCTAATGTATTCATATTAAAAATCCAATGTGTCTTCACTTTAGACATTTTTTAAATAAAATCTCCTCCTCTTTTATCTCCCTTAACTATTTCTATTCCACTAAATTGAGTTCCCTCACTTAAACCCCCATGTTTCTCCTTATAATATCAGGATAAGGGGTGGTCATCGTATTTTTTGTGAATATTGTAAACATGTTCCTCCCACTCTCTTATTTAAGGACCTTTTTGTACGTCCTATGTATATCTTATTACATAGACAAGTTAATGAATAAATAACACCTCGACTATTATATATGTTATAGTCTCTTATACTGTATTATGCACAAATGTGCCATCTGTATTTTTTACTTGTGTATTTCTTCTAGATTTTATAGTAATTTTTAACCTTTTGCATACCCCACATGTTCCATGTGGAAAAACAACCTTTTAATGGTTGCTTTATTTTTCGATTATTCACACCTATATATCTATGCATTTATTTGTTGGTGCCACCATATTCCAAACGGATATGCCACTGACTATACTGGCTAGTCATAAATGCAGATATTAAAAGCTGAGACTTTCGCCAATATATTCCTGTCAGGAAGATATCGGAGCCCACATGCACCACGTCACGGCTCTCAGCATGGCAAGGGGTCCTACCACTACGCTACCTATGGTGTGAACAAGGTCTGAAGGTGATGTAATCCAGCTCACAGCCAAGCTTCCACACAACCGCCTAGCAGGACAACTAGTGCAATGTGAACAAAGCCAGACTGTAAGCCACACCCATATCAGACCATGTGATGGAGGCTACCAGGTGCAAAGGAGAGTGTTTAAATGCCAGGTAAAGGCACATACACTACATATAAAACAAGACAAAAACACAGAAATATAGTGGCAAATCTGGGGGAGCTGCTCAACCCCTAACACTGTAGCGTGTTTTTCATTGGGGGAGCAGTCCCACCGCATGTGGACCGCAGCAAACGACTATCCCCAGACAGGAATATATTGGCGAAAGTCTCAGCTTTTAATATCTGCATTTATTACTAGCCAGTATAGTCAGTGGCATATCCGTTTGGTGCATTTCTTCTGTGATTTATGATTATATTTTCATCCGCACAATGCTCCGTTTTGTGTAGGATGCCTTTGTGGTGCATGTGGACCGCGCCGACATCCTCCACCGTATGCAAAATATTTTTTGCTGGGGATAGTCGTTTGCTGCGGTCCACATGCGGTGGGACTGCTCCCCCAATGAAAAACACGCTACAGTGTTAGGGGTTGAGCAGCTCCCCCAGATTTGCCACTATATTTCTGTGTTTTTGCCACCATATTCCCCACATTTCTAGCCTTCCTATATATAAATTTGGGGAACTTGGGGATATAATCACCTACTATTTTATCCTCTTTCAAAATGTTTTTTAATCCCTTAAGGACAGGGCCATTTTTCACCTTAAGGACCAGACTGATTTTTGCAAATCTGACATGTGTCATTTTATGTGGTAATAACTTTAAAACGCTTTTACTTATCCAAGCCATTGTGAGACTGTTTTCTCATCACATATTGTACTTCATGTCAGTGGTAAATTTGAATCAAAATATTTCATTTTTTTACCCAAAAATTACAAAATTTACCAAAAATGTGAAAAAATTTGCAACTTTCCAAATTTCTATTTCTCTGCTTTTGAAACAGATAGTGATACCTCATATAAATAACTATTAGTTACTAGTTATTACTTTTCATTTCCCATATGTCTACTTCATGTTTGGATCATTTTGTGAATGCCATGCTATTTTTTGGGGACGTTAGAAGGCTTAGAAGTTTAGAAGTAAATCTTGAAATTTGTCAGAAAATTTCCAAAACCCACTTTTTAAGGACTAGTTCAGGTCTGAAGTCACTTTGTGAGGCTTACATAATAGAAACCACCCAAAAATGACCCCATTTTAGAAACTACACCCCTCAAGGTATTAAAAACTGATTTTACAAACGTTGTTAACCCTTTAGGTGTTCCACAAGAATTAATGGAAAATGGAGATGAAATTTCAGAATTTCACTTTTTAGGCAGATTTTCCATTTTAATCATTTTTTTCCACTAACAAAGCAAAGGTTAACAGCCAAACAAAACTCAATATTTATTGCCCTGGTTCTGTAATTTACAGAAACAACCTATATGTGGTCAAAAACTGCTGTATGTGCACACGGCAGGGCGCAGAAGGAAAGGAATGCCATATGGTTTTTGCAAGGCAGATTTTGATGGACTGGTTTTTTGACACCATGTCCCATTTGAAGCCACCCTGATGCACCCCTAGAGTAGAAACTCCAAAAGGTAACCCCATTTTAGAAACTACACCCCTCAAGGTATTCAAAACTGATTTTACAAACTTTGTTAACCCTTTAGGTGTTCCACAAGACTTAATTGAAAATGGATATGACATTTTAGAACTTCACTTTTTTTGGCAGATTTTACATTTTAATCATTTTTTTTCCCGTAACAAAGCAAGGATTAACAGCCAAACTAAACACAATATGTATTGCCCTGATTCTGTAGTTTACAGACACACCCCATATGTGGTTGTAGACTACTGTATGGGAACACGGCAGGGCGCAGAAGGAAAGGAACGCCATATGGTTTTTAGAAGGCAGATTTTGATGGACTGGTTTTTTGATACCATGTCCCATTTAAAGCCCCCCTGATGCATCCCTGGAGTATAAACTCCAAGAAAGTGACCACATTTTAGAAACTACCCCCCTCAAGGTATTCAAAACTGATTTAACAAACTTTGTTAACCCTTTAAGTGTTTCGCAAGAATTAATTGAAAATGGATATGAAATTTCAGAATTTAACTTTTTGGGGCAGATTTTCCATTTTAATAATTTTTTTCCGCTAATAAGCCAGGATTAACAGCCAAACTAAACTCAATAATTATTTCCCTGATTCTGTAGTTTACAGAAACACCCCATATGTGGTCGTAAACTGCTGTACGGGCACACGGCAGGACGCAGAAGGAAAGGAACGCCATATAGTTTTTGAAGGGCAGATTTCACTGGGATAATTTTAACTTTCCATGTCACATTTGAAGATCTCGTGATGCACCCCTAGAGTAGAAACTACATAAAAGTGACCCCATTTTGGAAAATACAGGATAAGGTGGCAGTTTTGTTGGTACTATTTTAGGTTACAGATGATTTTTGGTTGCTCTATTCTCCACTTTTTGTGAGGCAGGGTAACAAAAAATAGCTGTTTTGGCACTGTCTTTATTTTTTTTTATTTACAAAGTTCATCTGACAGGTTATATCATGAGCTTTTTTATAGACACGACAATAACTAATATGACTACTTTAGTTTTTTGTTTCAGTTTTACATAATAAAGCATTTTTCAAAAAATGATTTTTTTTGTGTCTCCATATACTGAAAGCCATATATTTTTTTTTTGTGCGACTGTCTTATTTAGGCACTCATTTTTTTCCAGTATGAGATGATGGTTTGAGTGGTACAATTTTGGGGTGCATATGACTTTTTGATCGCTTTCTATTACACTTTTTGTGATGTAAGGTGACAAAATGGTGTTTTGACAATGTTTTTTTTTTATAGTGTTCAGCTGAGGGGTTAAATCATGTGATATTTTTATAGAGAAGGTTGTTACGGATGCGACGATACCTAATATGTATACTTTTTTTATTTATTTAAGTTTTATACACTAATATCATTTTTGAAACAAAAGAAAATCATGTTTTAGTGTCACCATAATCTGAGAGCCATAGTTTTTTTCATTTTTTGGGCGATTCTCTTAGGTAAGGTATCATTTTGCAGGATGAGATGACGGTTTGATTGGTACAATCTTTGGGTGCATATGACTTTTTGATCGCTTACTATTACACTTTTTGTTATGTAAGGTCACAAAATGGCTTTTTGACAAGTTTTTTTTTTTCAATGTTCACCTGAGGGGTTAAATCATGTGATATTTTTATAGAGAAGGTTGTTAAGGACGCGGCGATACCTAATATGTATGCTTTATTTTATTTATTAAAGTTTTATGCACTAATATAATTTTTGAAACAAAAAAAATCATGTTTTAGTGTCACCATAGTCTGAAAGCCATAGTTTTTTTTATTTTTGGGGCGATTCTCTTAGGTTGGGTATATTTTTTGCAGGATGAAATGACGGTTTGATTGGTACAATTTTGGGGTGCATATGACTTTTTGATAGCTTGCTATTACACTTTTTTTTTTACAGTGTTCACCTGAGCGGTTAGGTCATGTGGTATTTTTATACAGCAGGTTGTTATGGATGCAGTGATACCTAAGATGTATACTTTTTTAAATTAAATTTAATACAATAAAAGCATTTTTGAAACAAAAAAAATCATGTTTTAGTGTCTCCATAGTCAGAGCCATAGTTTTTTTTAATTTTTTGGGTGATTGTCCTATGTAGGGGCTTATTTTTTGCGGGATGAGGTGGCGGTTAGATTGGTTCTATTTTGGGGGGCCTACGCCTTTTTGATGGCTTGGTGTTGCACTTTTAGTGATGTAAGGTGACAAAAATAGCTTTTTTTTTTACACAGTTTTTATTTTTTATGGTGTCTATCGGACGGAGGGATCATATGATATATTTATAGAGCCGGTCATTGCGGACGCAGCGATACCTAATATGTGCGGGAAAGGGGCTTTTTTTTTCTTTTTTTAACTTGAAACTTTATTTTTTTTTATTCAAAACACTTTTTTTTTAAACTTTATTTCTGTCCCACTCTGGGACTTCAACTTTTGGGGGTCTGATCCGCTCTGCAATGCATTACAATTCATCTGTATTGTAATGCATTGCCTGTTAGTGTATGACACTGAGTCATACACTAACAGGTTGCCTAGGAGACCGGGCCTGAGGCTGGATCTCCTCGTCACCCGTAGAAGGCAGGTCCTGATGCCATGCAAGGCATTGGGCAGCCTCTGCACGGCATCGGGCTGCCTTCTGACACATCGAGTCCCTGCCACAGCACCGCAGGGACTCGATGTGCTCCCTCACCTGCCGGAAACAACCTCTATGTGGCGGTCAGCGCGGATCACGGCATAGAAAGGGGTTAATCCGCCAGCATCGGCTTTTACCAGGGACTGCCGGACCCCTGCAGTGATCGGGCGCGCACCGCTACGGTGCCCGCCCGAGCGATCAGCCCAGCCGTGCATATACGGCGGAATGCATTCTGGCAATGCATCCCCCACCGTACATGCACAGCATTTTGCGTTAAGGGGTTAATGATGTTTTTAAACATCTTAGTCTGACAGTTATGTTGTGTAATTATAGATGGTATTTCAAATTGCTCCCCATCATTCTTCTCTCCATTTTCATTCTCACATCTTTTGTTCTTAATTAATTCCTGTCTTTCTAATTCAGCTATTATTGTTTTTTGTTCTATTAACCTACAGTATCTCTACTTTAAGGACAAGGACATATAACAAACCCACAGATGTGAACAGTTTTATTTCACAAGATACAGTTGCAAGAAAAAGTATGTGAACCCTTTGGAATAATATGGATTTCTGCACAAATTAGTCAAAAAATGTGATCTGATCTTCATCTAAGTCAAGACAATAGACAATCACAGTCTGCTTAAACTAATAACACACAAAGAATTAAATGTTACCATGTTTTTATTGAACACATTCACAGTGCAGGTGGAAAAAGTATGTGAACCCCTAGACTAATGACATCTCCAAGAGCTAATTGGAGTGAGGTGTCAGCCAACTGGAGTCCAATCAATGATATGAGATTGGAGGTGTTGTTTACAGCTGCCCTGCCCTATAAAAAACACACACCAGTTCTGGGTTTGCTTTTCACAAGAAGCATTGGCTGATGTGAATGATGCCTCGCACAAAAGAGCTCTCAGAAGAGACCTACAATTAAGAATTGTTGACTTACATAAAGCTGGAAAGGGTTATAAAAGTATCTCCAAAAGCCTTGCTGTTCATGAGTCCACGGTAAGACAAATTGTCTATAAATGGAGAAAGTTCAGCACTGCTGCTACTCTCCCTAGGAGTGGCCGTCCTGTAAAGATGACTGCAAGAGCACAGCTCAGACTGCTCAATGAGGTGAAGAAGAATCCTAGAGTGTCAGCTAAAGACTTACAAAAGTCTCTGGCATATGCTAACATCTCTGTTAGTAAATCTACGATACGTAAAACACTAAACAAGAATGGATTTCATAGGAGGATACCACAGAGGAAGCCACTGCTGTCCAAAAAAAACATTGCTGCACGTTTACAGTTTGCACAAGAGCATCTGGATGTTCCACAGCAGTACTGGCAAAATATTCTGTGGACAGATGTAACCAAAGTTGAGTTGTTTGAAAGAAACACACAACACTATGTGTGGAGAAAAAGAGGCACAGCACCCCAACATCAAAACCTCATCCCAACTGTAAAGTATGGTGGTGGGGGCATCATGGTTTGGGGCTGCTTTGCTGCGTCAGGGCCTAGACGGATTGCTATCATCTAAGGAAAAATAAATTCCCAAGTTTATCAAGACATTTTGCAGGAGAACTTAAGGCCATCTGTCCACCAGCTGAAGCTCAACAGAAGATGGGTGTTGCAACAGGACAATGACCCAAAGCATAGAAGTAAATCAACAACAGAATGGCTTAAACAGAAGAAAATACACCTTCTGGAGTGGCCCAGTCAGAGTCCAGACCTCAACCCGATTGAGATGCTGTGGCATGACCTCAAGAAAGCGATTTACACCAGACATCCCAAGAATATTGCTGAACTGAAACAGTTCTGTAAAGAGGAATGGTCAAGAATTACTCCTGACCGTTGTGCACGTCTGATCTGCAACTACAGGAAACGTTTTGTTGAAGTTATTGCTGCCAAAGGAGGTTCAATCGGTTATTAAATCCAAGGGATCACATACTTTTTCCACCTGCACTGTGAATGTTTACATGGTGTGTTCGATAAAAACATGGTAACATTTAATTCTTTGTGTGTTATTAGTTTAAGCAGACTGTGATTGTCTATTGTTGGGACTTAGATGAAGATCAGATCACATTTTATGACCAATTGGTGCAGAAATCCATATCATTACAAAGGGTTCACATACTTTATCTTGCAACTGTAGTTATCATCTCCCCCAGTGGCTGGAAAATATACCTAAGAGCCAATTCATGCAAATAAAAAGAAACTGTACAAAAAGGGATGATTATGAGAAAGAAGCAGAGGAACTACAACACAAATTTCGAATCAAAAGGTTACAGTAGAGATAGGTTAATAGAACAAAAAACAATAATAGCTGAATTAGAAAGACAGGAATTAATTAAGAACAAAAGATGTGAGAATGAAAATGGAGAGAATGATGGGGAACAATTTGAAATACCGCCTATTATTACACAACATAACTGTCAGACTAAGAGGTTTAAAAACATCATTAAAAAACATTGGGGGCCAGATTTATCATGACTCTGACAGCTCACTCCACTTTCACATATGGCTAAAGTCAGTTTTATGATCGGCCCTTTAAGACTGTAATAAATGTGGTTTGACGGTAGCAGTTTATCCGTCAGTAAGCAGCTTTACGAAAAAGTCGCACATCTTTACGAAAAAGTCGCACGTTGTTATGAAAAAGTCGCATGTTCTATTAAAAAGTCTCATAAGATAAGCATGAAATTGCGACTTTTTTGCGACTTTTTAAATAGTCCCAATAGTAAATCTGTCTAGAGATTCATTTACATAAGAAAACACGCCCAGCATAGTGCAGAGCAGAAAAAAGTCGCAAATTTGAGCGCAGTTTTAGCGTTTGGGACTTTTTTGGGACTTTTTCACTCCATTATTCTGTCCTGAGCTAATGATACATCTGGCCCTGGGACATTTTGAAAGAGGATAAAATAGTAGGTGATTATATCCTCAAGTTCCCCAAATTTATATATAGGAAGGCTAGAAATGTGGGGAATATGGTGGCACCAACAAATAAATACATAAATATACAGGTTAAACTTGAAAAATTTGAATATCGTGAAAAAGTCCATTTATTTCAGTAATGCTAATTAAAAGGAATTGCATTAATGCAGCTTAAAATTAGAATTTTGTGAAAAGGTTCAATATTCTAGGCTCAAAGTGTCACACTCTAGTCAGCTAATTAATCCATACCCCCTGAGCAAAGGGGACCTGAGATTGTGACTTTGGGGTTTCATAAACTGTAAGCCATAATCATCCAAATTATAACGAACAAAGGCTTGAGATATCTCGCTTTGCATGTAATGAGTCTCTCATATGTTAGTTTCACCTTTTAAGTTGCATTACTGACATAAATGAACTTTGCACGATATTCTAATGTTTCGAGTTTCACCTGTACAGGTGAATAATCAAAAAATAAAGCAAACATTAAAAGTTTTTTTTTTCCCATGTGGAACATGTGGGGAATGCAAAAGGTTAAGAATTAATAAAAAATCTGGAAGAAATACACAAGTAAAAAATACAGATGGCTCATTTGTGCAGTATAAGACATGTAATAGTCGAGGTGTTATTTACTCATTAACTTGTCCATGTAATAAGATATACATAGGACGTACAAAAAGGTCCTTAAATAAGAGAGTGGGGGGAACATATTTACAATAATCACAAAAAATACCATGACCACCCCTTATCCCGACATTATAAGGAGAAACATGGGGGTTTAAGTGAGGGAACTCAATTTAATGTAATAGAAATAGTTAAGGGAGATAAAAGAGGAGGAGATTTTATTTAAAAAATGTCTAAAGTAGAGACACATTGGATTTTTAGTATGAATACATTAGCACCAATAGGGTTAAACTCAAAGATTGAATTATTTGCATTTGAATGAAGGAGAAAAGTAGGAGAGAGAACCAAGGGTTAAAATGGGAGGGGAGGAGAACCCTATATAAGGAATACTAGGAGAAATAGTCTACATCCCTGATGAAGGAAACGATTATCTGAAACGCGTTGGTGCTTTTTCGACACTCCTAGATACCCGTAACCTAGTTCAGTGATGTCACATAGTGTTCGGATTTGAGCGCGAGCTAGCGAGTCTAACATCGAGCGGTGCCACCGGCCGGGGCAAGCTCATTTTTAACAAATTACATAGGGCTCCCTATCCCACTCTAATAGTACCAGCATACAAAAGAGGATCGGTACGCGCAGAAAAGTGACAGCAAAGTTCAAACAGGTACATATATACATATTTGGATTGATGCTGTGAATGCACGTTTACCTCTGCTAATGGTATTGTAGGAAGTGTGGGGTATTGTCGCGCAGAACCATATTATTGATATTAGACTCCAGAACCATTGGGCCCTTAGTTGTGAAGTTGCAGGATTATACATGGCACACATGCTGCCGCCTATTAATGTCTTTCTTGCTGACTATCCTGGGCCTGAAGTCTCATCGTGTTTGATCACTGTGCTGAATATTTTATAGGATGATGTTTCTTTCAAATTTGAACACCTATTTTGAGCATATTGGAGAATTAATTCATTTTCTCATCTTGTTTCACAAATGATAGCATTTTATTTTACACGTTTCAGGTTTTCTTTTTAAACTATTTCTGTTCTGCACTGTACTGGATTAATAGCGTTTTCTATATAAATGAATCATTTTATGAATAGAAACCATCACCTAATATTTATATACCATATATACTATCCATATTAAATAATATCTAATTCATAATTAATCATTTAAACATTGCAGCTCATTAAAGAGAGGGGAGAGAAGCTGAAGTACAGAGAGGAGGTGGGGATGTACAGTCAGGTCCATAAATATTGGGACATCGACACAATTCTAAAATTGTTGGCTCTATAAACCACCACAATGGATTTTAAATGAAGCCAACAAGATGAGCTTTAACTGCAGACTGTCAGCTTTAATTTGAGGGTATTTACATCCAAATCAGGTGAACGGTGTAGGAATTACAACAGTTTGCAACACGATTCAAATACGTTCTATAGGACCAATAATCCCTTTAGGGGTCCCTAACTGATATTACATTTTTTTTTTTTACCCCACTATACCCCACTTTCCCTGACGAAGGCACCCTAGTGGCGAAACATGTCGGGAGGGGTGTATTAGTGTAGTGTGCTTTTTAGACAGGGCCAGTAAGTGGTTAGGAAAGCACTGCGAGTGGCATAGGCAGTCACAGCAGACACTTAGTGAGGTTAACTCGACCGAGTCATATGGTCAAACACCAAGTACCTTCAGGTCTGAATTGCAGTTAGCAATATGAGTTTAAAGCACACCCAGTGTGGAATACCTATCAGTGGAGCATCCATTAGGAATTCGAGTAGACAGTTTTACTGTTACCAGAACTAGAACCCTAATCAAGGAACAATATGAGATAGATACAGGATTCGCTCTGACAGATCGCAACAATTGTAGCGCATAGGCAATGTGCTACAGTTATAACACATAGGGAAGGCACTACAGTGAATAACAGCCCTAAATGGACAGACAATAATACAGCAACTAAAGCAACACTCCACAACCTAAATATAAAGGTTGATTAGAGTGACCGGTCAAAATTGCCCCACAGAGCTAAATACAAAACAGATCCAGCACAGGATGGACTGCTATGTACCCCAAGCAATGCACCCGACATGCATCAATGAATAAATAGAAGGCTATATGAGCAATGAGTAAAAATACAAATAGCCTACTACTACCTCACTGGACCCTGACAATTTTTAATAGTTTTCTTTAGTGTTTGTATGTCTTTAATAAATTAAATAAAGAATTTTTTTTTTTTAATATCAGTTAGGGACCCCTAAAGGGATTATTGGTCCTATAGACCGTATTTGAATCGCAAGAAATATCCGAGGGTCTCTAAAAGGGACTTGGAATAAAAATTTCCACTTGTTAAGGAACCAAAAGTAATGGGACAGAATAATAATCATAAATCAAACTTTCACTTTTAATACTTGGTTGTAAATCCTTTGCAGTCAATTACAACCTGAAGTCTGGAACGCATAGACCTCACCAGACGCTGGGTTTCATCCCTGGTGATGCTCTGCCAGGCCTCTACTGCAACTGTCTTGAGTTCTTGCTTGTTCTTGGGGCATTTTCCCTTCAGTTTTTTCTTCAGCAAGTGAAATGCATGCTCAATCGGATTCAGGTCAGGTGATTGACTTGGCCATTGCATAACATTCCACTTCTTTCGCTTAAAAAACTCTTTGGTTGCTTTTGCAGTATGCTTTGGGTCAATGTCCATCTGCACTGTGAAGAAGCGTCAAATGAGTTCTGAAGCATTTGGCTGAATATGAGCAGATAATATTACCCAAAACTATTCAGAATTCATCCTGCTGCTTTTGTCAGCAGTCACATCATCAATAAATACAAGAGAACCAGTTCATACATGCCCACGCCATGACACTACCACCACCCTGCTTCACTGATGAGGTGGTATGCTTAGGATCATGAGCAGTTCCTTTCCTTCTCCATACTCTTCTCTTCCCATCACTCTGGTACAAGTTGATCTTGGTCTAATCTGTCCATAGGATGTTGTTCCAGAACTTTGAAGGCTTTTTTAGATGTCGTTTGGCAAACTCTAATCTGGCCTTCCTGTTTTTGAGGCTCACCAATGGTTTACATCTTGTGGTGAACCCTCTGTATTCACTCTGGTGAAGTCTTCTCTTGATTGTTGACTTTGACACACATACACCTACCTCCTGGAGAGTGTTTTTGATCTGGCCAACTGTTGTGAAGGGTGTTTTCTTCACCAGGAAAAGAATTCTTCGGTCATCCACCACAGCTGTTTCCCGTGGTCTTCCGGGTCTTTTGGTGTTGCTGAGCTCACCGGTGCGTTCCTTCTTTTTAAGAATGTTCCAAACACTTGTTTTGTCCACGCCTAATGTTTTTGCTATCTCTCCGATGGGTTTGTTTTTTCAGCCTAATGATGGCTTGCTTCACTGATAGTGACAGCTCCTCGGATCTGATCTTTAGAGTTGACAGCAACAGATTCCAAATGCAAATAGCACACTGGAAATGAACTCTGGACCTTTAATCTGCTCATTGTAATTGGGATAATGAGGGAATAACACACACCTGGCCATGTAACAGCTGAGAAGCCAACTGTCCCATTACTTTTGGTTCCTAACAAGTGGGAGGCACATAAGCAAACTGTTGTAATTCCTACACCGTTCACCTGATTTGGATGTAAATACCCTCAAATTAAAGCTGACAGTTTGCAGGTAAAGCACATCTTGTTTGTTTCATTTCAAATCCATTGTGGTGGTGTATAGAGCCAAAAATGTTACAATTGTGTTGATGTCCCAATATTTATGGACCTGACTGTAGATAATGAGCTGCAGTACTTGTGTGCAGTCTCCATTACCACAGCCCCTTATTACCAGTCCTGTCCGTCCTCTCTGTATTTCATGTCTCCTCATGATCTCTATTTCTACAGAGATTCAGCTGAAGATCTTATCATCTGTATTCAGGATCATAATCCCTGAAAAGTAGGAGAGGAGGATGAGGCACAAGTCCAGACTGGCCCACCAGAGTACCAGAAGATCCTCCAGTGGGGCCAAACTTTAGCAATAATACACCCCTAATAAAGCAGGGACATTAACCCCTTAGTGACCACCCATACATGTTTTTACGATGGTCACTAAATGGCCTTAGGCTGGGCCACTGCTTTTCTATGGCGGCCCAGTCTAAGAGCTGTGGTCCTGATCTAACAACACGGACTGGCAAGAGTGATGATCCCGGCTGTTTAACGCTTTACATGCTGCAGGGAATGGTGTCCACCGCATGTAAACCTCTGACAGAGGTAGCGGACTCTCTCTGTCTCTCATAGGCACCGCGCAAATGCTATCATGGGGTATCGATAAGTATAAAGACAGGCTGGGGTCTTATGAAGGCCCCAAGCCTACCTTGAGTAGTTTCCAGTACTCTGGCGCAGTCTGCTGGTCAATGTCAGTATAGCACTGACATTAAAATGCAATGAACTATAGGGATTGTGCATTACATTTTAAAATCATTCTAAATATTGTCTGTTATAGTCCCCTTGTGGGAATATTAAGTGGCAAAAAAAAAAAAAAAAAGAAATCGTACCCATATGTTTGGTTTTGCCGTGTCATTAATGACCTGGACTACATAAATATCATGTTAATTATCCCCTACGGTTAACAACGTTAAAAAAAAATAAAACTGACAGAGTCACCAATTTATTCTTAGTTGCCACCAAAAAAACATAATAACAAGCTATTAAAAAGCGTAATTTACTCCAAAGTGATATCAATGAAAAATACAAGTAGTCTGCAAAAATCAAGCCCTCACACATCTCCATAGAAAGAAAAATTTAAAAGTTATGGTTCTTGGGAAGCTGCAATGCAAAAATATTTTTTCCCTTTAAAAAAAAGGGGTTTTATTGCAAAGAAGTAGTAAAACGTAAAAAACAGTATATGTATTTGGTATTACCGTAATCATACTGAACTAGAGAATAAAGATATTATGTTATTTATACCAAAAAATTAACGCCGTAAAATTTATAATGTAAAAACGCAATATTGCTGTTTTTCCATCTCCCTACCAGAAAGAGTTTATAAAAGTTAATCAGAAAGTTATGTGTACCCCAAAATGGCGCCATTAAAAACTACAACTTTTTACACAAAAAACAAGCCCTCATATAGCTATATAGACAAAGATAAAAAAAAAGGAAGAAAAACGCTTGATCAGTAAGGCCCAAAACAGGCTGGTCACTAAGGGGTTAAGGTCCTATATACACAGAGGCTGGGCCCTTAGAATCAGTTCCTCCCAAGGGACATCAGTGTGATGCTGATGAGGCAGCTCTTTAGCTCAGTGTTGTGAAGTGACTTGTCTTTCTGAGGGCCATGATTTTCTGCTCACTCAGCTGTATAGGGCCTTATTTTTTGCTGAGCAAGTTGTATTTTTTAGTAAAACTCTTTATTTCACCATAGCTTGTATTGAAATTCCTTTGTGTGGTGAAACACAAGGTTTTTAGGGTTTTGCTTTTACACTGTTCATTGTTAGGGCTTGTTTTTTTGTGGTGTGAACTATACTTTTAATGGTACTATTTGGGGCTGCATATAACTTTTGATCACTTTTTATTCAAATTTTGGTTGATAAGGAGACCAAAACATATCACGCATGGTATTTATTTTATTTTTGTTTCAGTGGACACCGCACAGGAAAAATATTTTAAAATTTTAATAATTCAGAAATTTTTAGATGCTGTGATACCTGATATGTTTATTTTTAGTTTATTGTATAATTGGGAAAGGGGGGATTGGAGTCATTGCATATCTCAATCATTGCTGCCAGGTGGTAGCTTTATTATAAAGCTGGCATCTGCCAGGTAAAGAGCCAGCTCAGTGCTTCAGCCTTTTCCATATTCCTTACACCGCACCACAATATAACTGTATGTTATGGTACATGCGAGTGCATGGCCCTGGAGCCATGTAGTGAATGAAGGGTGCACCTTTCCTTCCCTTGGGGCACATCCTGGTATTAGGGGTATTGGGCAGGTAGATGTGTACAAAACAGGAGGGCAGATGTAGGGCAGATATTGTAGCATTACCTTTTATATAGGAACCCAACGACATACTGCTGGCAATACTGACAATTATAAAAGGACACTGTATAATATTTCTCTCTTATACCAATCAATGGAACAATGACTGCAGGAGCACCATAGGAGGACGCCTTACTTGTTCATAAAAACAGACGGTTTTATATCCACAAAAAAGTCTGTCTATCAAACAGACTATATATTTTTTTTGCACTTTTTGCACTCTTATGCTATACAAATACGCAATTTATTTATTCATCTATTTATATATATGTACATTTTTTATATTTTTTACTAATATAGTTTTTTACATAAAAAATGTTCTGCGTACAACCAGGTGAGGAGTGCCTGTCTATATACATTTAAGGCTCCTTTCACACTAGCGTTCGCTGGTCCGCTCGTGAGCTCCGTTTGAAGGAGCTCACGAGCGGACCCGAACGCAGCCGTCCAGCCCTGATGCAGTCTGAATGGAGGCGGATCCGCTCAGACTGCATCAGTCTGGCGGCGTTCAGCCTCCTGCTCCGCTCGCCTCCGCACGGACAGGCGGACAGCTGAACGCTGCTTGCAGCGTTCGGGTGTCCGCCTGGCCGTTCGGAGGCGTGCGGATCCGTGCGGATCCGTCCAGACTTTCAATGTAAGTCAATGGGGACGGATCCGTTTGAAGATGCCACAATGTGGCTCAATCTTTAAGCGGATCCGTCCCCCATTGACTTTACATTGAAAGTCTGGACGGATCCGTACTAGGCTATTTTCACACTTAGCTGTTCTATGCTAAAAATAATGCAGACGGATCCGTTCTGAACGGAGCCTCCATCTGCATTATTATGAGCGGATCCGTTCAGAACGGATCCGCCCGAACGCTAGTGTGAAAGTAACCTAACTTTACTGATTGGGTGAATCAGATAGACTTTGAGCACCCAGTACATGGTGACAATCAGGTGGGCCACCTAAACAAGTTTTTGTACCAGATGTAGGGGCTACCCTCACTCAGTTCTCTTTGCAATCTTCCCAAATAACCTCAGGCTATAATCCCTTTCTCAATAACTCTTTCTGCAATTCCCAGGCTGAGGATCTTAGATCCAAATAGCCAGTCCGTCTCAAAGTGTGGTGGAAACCAAAGAAATATACCCTTTCAACAGCAGTAAAGTCATAGTGCCATAGACCTACGGCACCTTTCTTTCGGAACGCTGTATGGCTTTGATGGTTCTAAAGGTAAACCTTCTGTGAATGATGAACAAGACAGGCCAGCTGTCCCAACCTCTTCCCCGCCCACCCCACGCCGCTTTTTTCCCATCAAAAGTGGCATGAGCTGGGTAAAGTCACAGATTTTGTCGCAAAACACCTTTGTGACAGAATCTGCAACCTAAATACACCAAAAAGTGGCGTATAACACATAATAAATGACTGCCCATATCCATATATATAATATCAGGACAAACATGAGTATGTACTATATATATATATATATATTGGTCTCCAGGATACTTCCAGTTTTCTAAAGGTGCTGAAAGGCAAATCTGCACAATTATGCAGTGAAAGAAGGAATTATCACTGTGTAATTATCACTGTGTACTATTAGTTATTAGAAGATTCTATCTAATAAAATGGCCACATTTACTGTGTACACAAAAATTATCCAGACTAAAGCGAGACCCTCCTCCTAAACTTTCTGGCTCATGTGCATTAGCATCAGAGGAGGAGAAGACATGGCTGCAGCCTGAGAGAACAGTGCACTGCTTTTGTATTGTACTTTTCATGGTCTGCAGTTGTGATATCTAACAAAACAAGAGCAAATAACAAAGACAAATAAGATTATGTTATGTTTTGTTGGTTGTTTTTTTTTTTTTGGGGGGGGGGATTCTGGGTTTAGTGTCCCTTTAAATACCTGCAATAGGAGCAATAATTGAGCATTCATACTTCTCTATAACGTACAATATGGTCTTCTTCTACTGTCCCTATTTTTGTTTATCCTTTATATATTTTCTTCATTTTCTGGTAATTATGCTTCATTTAAAAGCTTGAGTTTGTAAATTAGTAGGAAACTCAATATTTTGCATTTCTAAGAAATTACTGTGCCATCACTAATCAGGGTATAACATGATCAGCATGAAACCTGCAGACAAAGAGAAAATGGAAACCTACACTGAATACAAATTGAGCAAGCACATCATATCAAGACTAAAACAGAGGAACGGGTAATAATATGGGCACTATTGGGTCAGAGTAGTGAGGGGGACATTAAAGAAAGAATTACTAGTAGAAATATATACAATATGCTTTATCAAACATTTAAAAATTCACAGTTATTTTTCTCCTTTCTAGGCAGGATGTTACAGGCTCAAAGCTTTAGGCAGAACAGTAAGCTACTCTGTCTCCGAAGATCCCAAGTTACGGAAACAGTGCCGCTTCCATTCTGGAAGCAGCACAGCACAACCTGCTAAGCTGTTTCCGTAAACCCAGCCAACTCTGGCCAAAGCACACGACAGCTATTAAATTTTGACTCCTCAGGACAGAGTTTTGTATCGCAGTCTTCCTAGAGCCATAGTTTTTTTATTTTCCCATTGGCATATAGTAGTTTATACATGTTTTTTTCTGAGATGAGCTTCATTTTTCAGTGGAACTTTAACATATAACTTTGATTCAATTTTGTGGGTGGGGTGACAAAAAAACAGGAATTCTGTTATTCTTGTCACGTTTTTAATAGTTTTTTTTTTAGTCCCACCAAGTGACGTGAATACCTTGACTATGCTTTGATACTAGTGTTGGTAATGACTGAATAATTCCTGTATAATAGACCATGGCATCTAATGGGTTAAACATATCAGCGGGATTTTGGCTGTATATCACAGCTGACAAGGGCTAGTGCTGGCAAAGCCAGCGCTCCTGTGCCTGCACCACCATTGCTCCAAAATAGTACAGTGGTTTGCATGAATTACCACCGTGACAGACTATTATGGTTTTGTCTAGGAAGATTTTAGACATTCCTTTTAGTGGGTGCCCCTTAAGGTGAATTCACAGGGTGACTCTGTCTTGGTGTGTACCCCAAGGGGGCACCAACAAACCATTTTGTCTTGGACAGGTGTCAATCTTTGCCCCAAGTAAAGGGAAGATTATCTTCAAGTCCTGTCACCACAAAATGCAGTGCAATCTGCAGGCAGCATGTTTGATATACAGGTTTATGGGAAAATATTCAGCAAAACTTGAATCTCTGCTCTTTCCAAGAGCATTACCTAAGTGGACCGTCTTATCAGTGACTGCCAGCTATCACACACAGGCTATACTATCAATCACTGATAACACCACCCCGGGTACAACTTGGATCAGAAAAAGCAGAGATAGAAATATATAAGTCCTAGGATTTCTTGAATCTTTTCCCACAAAACTATATATCAATCTGCTCAACTCCTCCCGCTCTATAACATGCTTCCTTCAGATTGATGTTGCAGATAATATGGAACCATTGTGCCTAGAACTGGAAAACACCACAACGGTGGATTCCGGATAGTAGTTAACCCAGAGACAATAGGAACACTTGTAGACTGAGAAGACTTATGGAACCCAGGCATACAGAGGCATACCAGATAATAGCAGGCAGACAAGGAACTTCAGAAACCCAGACATATAACAGAAGACAGGGACCAGTCCACACATGACAGTAACTTTAGGAACCTGAACATAAAAGATAATAGCAGGTAGAAAGGGAACTTCAGGTACCCTGACAAATCACAAAAGACCAGTCCAAACAGTAACAACTGCAGGGACCAATGCACACGTGGCAGTAACTTCAAGAACCTGAACTTACTGCAGTGGCACAGGCAGACATGGAACTTCAGGAACCCAGACATACTTGGCAGAAACAAGGCAAGGCTTCATAAACCAGGAGTCGGTATCAGGAATTAAGGAACAGGCATAAAAAACAGACATTGGGAACAGGCTTCAGGATACAGGAGCAGGCCTTGTTTCACAGCCAGGGTCTGGACACACGCTTAAGGCCTCTTTCACACTTGCGTTGTCCGGATCCGGCGTGTACTCCACTTGCCGGAATTACATGCCGGATCCGGAAAAACGCAAGTGTACTGAAAGCATTTGAAGACGGATCCGTCTTCAAAATGCTTTCAGTGTTACTATGGCACCCAGGACGCTATTAAAGTCCTGGTTGCCATAGTAGTAGTGGGGAGCGGGGGAGCGGTATACTTACAGTCCGTGCGGCTCCCGGGGCGCTCCAGAGTGACGTCAGAGCGCCCCATGCGCATGGATGACGTGCCATGCGATCACGTCATCCATGCGCCTGGGGCGCCCTGATGTCACTCTGGAGCGCCCCGGGAGCCGCACGGACGGTAAGTATGCTGCTTCCCCGCTCCCCACTACACTTTACCATGGCTGACAGGACTTTAGCGTCCCGGCAGCCATGGTAACCATTCATAAAAAGCTAAACGTCGGATCCGGCAATGCGCCGAAACGACGTTTAGCTTAAGGCCGGATCGTGTAACAACTGCACTGTATATGGCAGTGAAAGGTTCTTTTTAAAGGGATGATGTCTGGCTTGTTAGCATGTCTGCATTCAAGGGGTGCATGGATTGCTTGCAGCATTTCATACAACTTGTACATTTCAAGCCACATTTATTGAGTGGGTAAGATCAAATGTGGCTTGAAATGAGTAAGGTGTATGATTAATGTACAGAAATAAAGACTTTGGAATTAAATTCCCTGTTGCTGGATTTTCCACGTATCCTTTAAATATTAGCTACGACCCTGTTACATATCACTTGAAATCTATGTTCCATGTGAAGCAGTTGTGCTAGAATACATAACAATCTATAGAAAATGTTCTTGTATTTAGTTTATCTTTAGAGCTGGAGGCGAAACTGTTCTCACAGGTTGTACTGTGAAGATGGCATGTATTATCATTGGTGTTCCCAGAGTCTGGGAGAGTACATGTTGAGTGTTCCATAGTAAGCAATGATCTCTGTAATGACAGCCGTTTTAGCCGTGTCCGCTGTGCACTGCAGGAAAATACGATTGCTTTGTTATGAGCTTTTATTTTCTCAGATTAGAGTGGCAAAAGAACAGTGTGAAATTCTCCCCTTGTTAAAGTTTTTTACACTTCTAGTATTCGCTATGAATCTAATATTTTAATATGCTACAAATTAAAAGTTTTCTTAATTATCATGTTATCAAGTTATTAAAATTCTTTATGGTTGATGGCGCTCTGATCTCTAGGACCCAAGACTGTTCCATGATATAAGCTCTCTCCACAATGCCTGGCTGCACCACTGCTGGTCACAAGGACTATGGCTAAGGTACTTAGGCGGAACTGCCTGCCGGATCCGTCAAAACGTATGCCAACTGTTGGCATTTGTAAGACGGATCAGGATCCTGATCCGTCTTACAAATGCATTGAAATGCCGGGTCTGTCTTTCCAGGGTCATCCAGAAAGACGGATCCGGCATTTATTCTTTTCACCTTTTTTTCGGTCTGCGCACTTTGAATGCCGGATCCGGCACTAATACATTCCTATGGAAAAAAAATGCATTCAGGCAAGTGTTCAGTTTTATTGGGCCGGAGATAAAACTGTAGCATGCTGCGGTATTATCTCCGTCCTGAAAAGTCAAAAAGACTGAACTGAAGACATCCTGATGCATCCTGAACGGATTACTCTCCATTCAGAATGCATTAGGATAAAACTGATCAGTTCTTTTCCAGTATTGAGTCCCTAGGCTACTTTCACACTCGCATTTGATGCGGATCTGTCATGGATCTGCACAAATGCATCCGTTCAGATAATACAACCGCATGCATCCGTTCAGAACGGATCTGTTTGTATTATCTTTAACATAGCCAAAACGGATCTGTCTTGAACACCACTGAAAGTCAATGCGGGATGGATCCATATTCTATTGTGCCATGTGGTGCCATTGAAAACGGATCCGTTCCCATTGACTTACATTGTGTGTCAGCCAAACTGATGCATTCTGAGCGGATCCTTATCTATTCAGAATGCATCAAGGGCAAAACTGATCCGTTTTGGACCGCTTGTGAGATTCCTGAATGGATCTCACAAATGGAAACCAAAACGCCAGTGTGAAAGTAGCCTTATAGTAATAAAGGTTTAAAGGGGTTGTGTCACTTCAGAAAATTACATTTTTCACGGAGAGAAAGTTAACACAAGGCCCTTACTAATGTATTATTATTATCCATATTGCTTCTTTTGCTGACTGGATTCATTTTTCCATGACATTATACACTGCTCACATCCAGGGGTTATGGTCACTGCTGCAGCACAGATACAAGGTGGCCGGGACGGGAGCTGCTGCGCATGCTTGCCAATGTGAGCTCCCACCATCCAGGCCACCAGAGAGGCCAGCTATTTTTCCTACAGTGTGCAAGCATGACCACTGCTGCTGGACTGCAGGGTGGTCGTAACCTCTGCATATCAGCAGTGTATAATGTGATGGAAAAATGAATCAAGCAGGCAAAGGAGGAAATATGGACAATCACAATACATTAGTAAGTGCCTTGTATTAATTTTCTCTACATGATAAATGCCATATGCTGAAGTGAGAGAACCCCTTAAAGTTCACAGTAATAAGGTCTCCCCGCATTGGGCCTTGAATGGCAGTGCATGGAGACTGAGCAGCTCCTTGGTGCAGGGCAGCTAGGCATGCTTCCCTACAGGATCCATCAAGTGCTGTAGGTACAGAAACATATGGAGCAGGTTTGTCAACTATCCTCTGAAATCCTCAACAGTCCCTAAAAATTTTTTTTTTCCCCAATAGCCTTCGAAAAATTGATTAATTATTGCAATCAATATTCCAAACTTAGCTTGGCTTGACCGAGTACACTTTAGGGGCGTTTTTATTTTATTTTTGTTTAATTTCAAACTTCCACTTGCTGCGACCGGGACCACAGGGGTGCAATGAGTGTGAGTGTCATGGTGGCCAATGGGGGTAGTAGTAGTATACTCACAGTTCTGTAGAGCGCCCTGGGCCGGAGTGCAGTGAGTGGAAGGACAGCACCAGCTTCTTCGGGGCACACTCTGTTGTCCAGGGACTCCCGCCAGATGGTGGTTGAGGTGCCCTTGGTGGCATGGTTTTTAGGTGCCGTGGAGACAGGGTCACTGGTGTTCGTGATGCCAGCACAGTAAGGTGCAAATGAAGTGTAGAATGAAGAAGAGACAGTCCGTTTAAATAACTGGAACTTTTACTACTAGATCAATTGCCTTGAGGTAGATCTTGCAGTTAATTTACATGGCAGTGGTAGTTATAATCCATATAATGCACATACAGTTAGCTTTGGCTGTAATCCTGGTAACAGGCCCCTTGTGAGGTATAGACTCTTATAACACTTAGACTGTGGAAACTATCTTCCAGGTGTGGAGTATATAGATAATAATAAACTGCTTCACATGGCCATTACACATATGTATCTTGACTTCCTGGCTTACTCACAATTTCACAAGTATCCACACTGTCCATAGAGGAAAGCGGCTCCAACTACAGCTTGTAATTCACTGTAGACCGTGAACAGGCACCGTAGGCTAACTCCTGTCTCACATTTTATGCTAGTGGGTCCATAGGCTGAGGAAAACACTCATCTCCACTAGGCTCACTTTATACTCTCTCATAACACACTGGGATCACATATCTCCTGGTATTTAGGCCTACTCTTGGTCTGCGCACAACTCAAAGGGGTAATTCAATGTCAGCTTAATTGCAGGCCCAGCCCTGGCTTTGGTCTTCTACTCCCTTTATCTGTCCTGCTTCAGTCTGGCTATGGCGTCTGACTTCCGTAGATCTGATGCCGGAGGTAGCCTACCTTAGCTGGGGGCTAAACATGTGCTGCCCTTACTGCACTTCACTCAGCACTCAACTCATGTCCGCTCTCCTCTCCTTCTCCCCCTTACTCCTCTCCACTCTGCACTGGTTCTCTCTCTCTCCTTCTACTCCCCACTGCACTGCCACACCATAAGATTTATATATACAGTACAGACCAAAAGTTTGGACACACCTTCTCATTCAAAGAGTTTTCTTTATTTTCATGACTATGAAAATTGTAGATTCACACTGAAGGCATCAAAACTATGAATTAACACATGTGGAATTATATACATAACAAAAAAGTGTGAAACAACTGAAAATATGTCATATTCTAGGTTCTTCAAAGAAGCCACCTTTTGCTTTGATTACTGCTTTGCACACTCTTGGCATTTTCTTGATGAGCTTCAAGAGGTAGTCACCTGAAATTGTCTTCCAACAGTCTTGAAGGAGTTCCCAGAGATGATTAGCACTTGTTGGCCCTTTTGTCTTCACTCTGCAGTCCAGCTCACCCCAAACCATCTCGATTGGGTTCAGGTCCGGTGACTGTGGAGGCCAGGTCATCTGGCGCAGCACCCCATCACTCTCCTTCATGGTCAAATAGCACTTACACAGCCTGGAGGTGTTTTGGGGTCATTGTCCTGTTGAAAAATAAATGATGGTCCAACTAAACGCAAACCGGATGGAATAGCATGCCGCTGCAAGATGCTGTGGTAGCCATGCTGGTTCAGTATGCCTTCAATTTTGAATAAATCCCCAACAGTGTCACCAGCAAAGCACCCCCACACCATCACACCTCCTCCTCCATGCTTCACGGTGGGAACTAGGCATGTAGAGTCCATCTGTTCACCTTTTCTGCGTCGCACAAAGACACGGTGGTTGGAACCAAAGATCTCAAATTTGGACTCATCAGACCAAAGCACAGATTTCCACTGGTCTAATGTCCATTCCTTGTGTTCTTTAGCCCAAACAAGTCTCTTCTGCTTGTTGCCTGTCCTTAGCAGTGGTTTCCTAGCAGATATTCTACCATGAAGGCCTGATTCACACAGTCTCCTCTTAACAGTTGTTCTAGAGATGTGTCTGCTGCTAGAACTCTGTGTGGCATTGACCTGGTCTCTAATCTGAGCTGCTGTTAACCTGCGATTTCTGAGGCTGGTGACTCGGATGAACTTATCCTCCGCAGCAGAGGTGATTCTTGGTCTTCCTTTCCTGGGGCGGTCTGCATGTGAGCCAGTTTCTTTGTAGCGCTTGATGGTTTTTGTGACTGCACTTGGGGACACTTTCAAAGTTTTCCCAATTTTTCGGACTGACTGACCTTCATTTCTTAAAGTAATGATGGCCACTCGTTTTTCTTTACTTAGCTGCTTTTTTCTTGCCATAATACAAATTCTAACAGTCTATTCAGTAGGACTATCAGCTGTGTATCCACCTGACTTCTCCACAACGCAACTGATGGTCCCAACCCCATTTATAAGGCAAGAAATCCCACTTATTAAACCTGACAGGGCACACCTGTGAAGTGAAAACCATTTCAGGTGACTACCTCTTGAAGCTCATCAAGAGAATGCCAAGAGTGTGCAAAGCAGTAATCAAAGCAAAAGGTGGCTACTTTGAAGAACCTAGAATATGACATATTTTCAGTTGTTTCACACTTTTTTGTTATGTATATAATTCCACATGTGTTAATTCATAGTTTTGATGCCTTCAGTGTGAATCTACAATTTTCATAGTCATGAAAATAAAGAAAACTCTTTGAATGAGAAGGTGTGTCCAAACTTTTGGTCTGTACTGTATATATATATATATATATATATATATATATAGTAGAAAGAAATCCACGGACACATCCAAGGCATAAAATAAGGACGACTTTTATTCACCAGACAGCGACGTTTCGATACACCTCTTTGGGATCTTTCTCAAGCAGTGACAGACATACTAGTGCTGAGTGCATATTTATACAACTTCACATTATTAATCAATCAAGTTCCAATTCATCCTAATTGTTAGAGTATACAAATAACATCGTGAGAATACATCAAAGAACAAGTGTACATATATTCTAAATCAATATTGTACATCACATATAGTGTTTATATACAGGTCCTTCTAAAAAAATTAGCATATTGTGATAAAGTTCATTATTTTCTGTAATGTACTGATAAACATTAGACTTTCATATATTTTAGATTCATTACACACCAACTGAAGTAGTTCAAGCCTTTTATTGTTTTAATATTGATGATTTTGGCATACAGCTCATGAAAACCCAAAATTCCTATCTAAAAAAATTAGCATATCATGAAAAGGTTCTCTAAACGAGCTATTAACCTAATCATCTGAATCAACTAATTAACTCTAAACACCTGCAAAAGATTCCTGAGGCTTTTAAAAACTCCCAGCCTGGTTCATTACTCAAAACCGCAATCATGGGTAAGACTGCCGACCAGACTGCTGTCCAGAAGGCCATCATTGACACCCTCAAGCAAGAGGGTAAGACACAGAAAGAAATTTCTGAACGAATAGGCTGTTCCCAGAGTGCTGTATCAAGGCACCTCAGTGGGAAGTCTGTGGGAAGGAAAAAGTGTGGCAGAAAACGCTGCACAACGAGAAGAGGTGACCGGACCCTGAGGAAGATTGTGGAGAAGGACCGATTCCAGACCTTGGGGGACCTGCGGAAGCAGTGGACTGAGTCTGGAGTAGAAACATCCAGAGCCACCGTGTACAGGCGTGTGCAGGAAATGGGCTACAGGTGCCGCATTCCCCAGGTCAAGCCACTTTTGAACCAGAAACAGCGGCAGAAGCGCCTGACCTGGGCTACAGAGAAGCAGCACTGGACTGTTGCTCATTGGTCCAAAGTACTTTTTTCGGATGAAAGCAAATTTTGCATGTCATTCGGAAATCAAGGTGCCAGAGTCTGGAGGAAGACTGGGAAGAGGGAAATGCCAAAATACCTGAAGTCCAGTGTCAAGTACCCACAGTCAGTGATGGTCTGGGGTGCCATGTCAGCTGCTGGTGTTGGTCCACTGTGTTTTATCAAGGGCAGGGTCAATGCAGCTAGCTATCAGGAGATTTTGGAGCACTTCATGCTTCCATCTGCTGAAAAGCTTTATGGAGATGAAGATTTCATTTTTCAGCACGACCTGGCACCTGCTGACAGTGCCAAAACCACTGGTAAATGGTTTACTGACCATGGTATTACTGTGCTCAATTGGCCTGCCAACTCTCCTGACCTGAACCCTATAGAGAATCTGTGGGATATTGGGAAGAGAAAGTTGAGAGACGCAAGACCCAACACTCTGGATGAGCTTAAGGCCGCTATCGAAGCATCCTGGGCCTCCATAACACCTCAGCAGTGCCACAGGCTGATTGCCTCCATGCCACGCCGCATTGAAGCAGTCATTTCTGCAAAAGGATTCCCGACCAAGTATTGAGTGCATAACTGAACATAATTATTTGAAGGTTGACTTTTTTTGTATTAAAAACACTTTTCTTTTATTGGTCGGATGAAATATGCTAATTTTTTTAGATAGGAAATTTGGGGTTTTCATGAGCTGTATGCCAAAATCATCAATATTAAAACAATAAAAGGCTTGAACTACTTCAGTTGTGTGTAATGAATCTAAAATATATGAAAGTCTAATGTTTATCAGTACATTACAGAAAATAATGAACTTCATCACAATATGCTAATTCTTTTAGAAGGACCTGTATTCCATATACATATCACAAAAAAGAAAATATAAAAAAATATACAAAATCCGTGAGAAATCCATGCCTGGTCATCATAATTAGTAACTACATACATCTGACCATGACTTCATTATGATATATGTGCAGGTGTACCTGTTAAAAACACTCCAATTCAGGAAGGTCCTGGAAAGAACGTGGAGGGAGATCCGCATGGAGTTCGGCGTGCCTATGTTTCATCTGCGCATGTCATAGGACCTTAAGAAACTATCGCGTCATGTGATCAGAGTTCCGATCACATGATCGCTATTGCCGTGTTATTTCTCTCCACCCCTCAGCATTCAGGCGTCATGCGTTCCAAGGTGGAGCGCAAACGTCAATGTGCGTCATAGCGATAACAGATCAAGTGTAGACTGCGTTCCACATGTCAAGTGGAGAGCAAGCTACTCCATAGGAACCGGCGCTCGTACACAGGGGCCGGCTTACTCCAGCGCATACAACTAAGCACAGGACAAGGATCGCAACGCATAGTAGGGATAGCAGAGCAGGGTGCACCTAAGTTATGGCGCCTGACATGGGAGAGGTGAAAAGTTCAAGTGTACTAATCTCAAGTATCTAAGGTATCAACTAAAACCGCCACCTCGGGGACATTATATGTTGGCTCCACTCAAATGCACAGAACAATTTAACGTATAAGGGCAATGTAAGATTCGTCCCTCTATAAATGGCACCCACCCCTAGTCTTACGAGGAGTCATGTCTGTGAGTCCTGTGTGAGTACCACAGGTCCACAGGTCAGAATGCCATCACTGTCAGCGAACCACCATCCCTGGGGGTCAACATGATCAGATAATAGCTACATCCTCTAGATTACGGGGAGAAAGACCCTATCCTAATGTAATATAGTTAATGCACCAATCCCAGTCGATCACCTATACGGTCGGGCACCACACACTATCACCAAACCTACCAGTAAAACCAGTAGGTGATCGACTGGGATTGGTGCATTAACTATATTACATTAGGATAGGGTCTTTCTCCCCGTAATCTAGAGGATGTAGCTATTATCTGATCATGTTGACCCCCAGGGATGGTGGTTCGCTGACAGTGATGGCATTCTGACCTGTGGACCTGTGGTACTCACACAGGACTCACAGACATGACTCCTCGTAAGACTAGGGGTAGGTGCCATTTATAGAGGGACGAATCTTACATTGCCCTTATACGTTGAATGGTTCTGTGCATTTGAGTGGAGCCAACATATAATGTCCCCGATGTGGCGGTTTTAGTTGATACCTTAGATACTTGAGATTAGTACACTTGAACTTTTCACCTCTCCCATGTCAGGCGCCATAACTTAGGTGCACCCTGCTCTGCTATCCCTACTATGTGTTGCGATCCTTGTCCTGTGCTTAGTTGTATGCACTGGAGTAAGCCGGCCCCTGTGTACGAGTGCCGGTTCCTATAGAGTAGCTTGCTCTCCACTTGACATGTGGAACGCAGTCTACACTTGATCTGTTATCGCTATGACGCACATTGACGTTTGCGCTCCACCCTGGAACGCATGACGCCTGAATGCTGAGGGGTGGAGAGAAATAACACGGCAATATCGATCATGTGATCGGAACTCTGATCACATGACGCGATAGTTCCTTAAGGTCCTATGACATGCGCAGATGAAACATAGGCACGCCGAACTCCATGCGGATCTCCCTCCACGTTAAAAACACGTTGGAGTGTTTTTAACAGGTAAACCTGCACATATATCATGATGAAGTCATGGTCAGATGTATGTAGTTACTAATTATGATGACCAGGCATGGATTTCTCACGGATTTTGCATATTTTTTTATATTTTCTTTTTTGTGATATGTATATGGAATATATAAACACTATATGTGATGTACAATATTGATTTAGAATATATGTACACTTGTTCTTTGATGTATTCTCACGATGTTATTTGTATACTCTATCAATTAAGATGAATTGGAACTTGATTGATTAATAATGTGAAGTTGTATAAATATGCACTCAGCACTAGTATGTCTGTCACTGCTTGAGAAAGATCCCAAAGAGGTGGATCGAAACGTCGCTGTCTGGTGAATAAAAGTCGTCCTTATTTTACGCCTTGGATGTGTCGTGGATTTCTTTCTACTAGATGCCTTGAAGGGGGATCGCCTTTACAGCCGCTGGCACTCCGTCTGCACTTTTTTCCGCAGTGCGGCTCCATTTCGCTTTTCTTCTACAGATATATATATATATATATATATATATATAGTGCCAGCGCCACCTAGGGGTGATTGGATGTAATGAATGTGCAGGATGTAAACAGCCTGTTATAAGGAATTACAGGAATAAACATAGATATGATCACATGACATACTGAAAATACCCATACTTATACAAGGCCCCACTCCTGACACGGAGTTGGACACTGCACACTTACTCACTATTCCTACTGCCGAAGCTATACACAATTGAGTACATTGGAAAATGGCAACCTGTGTTGAGAGTTGCACTACAAGAAGACCCTGAGAACCAGCACGAAACCGGAGTATAGCGTATGTGGAGTTCCTGTAAACCATCACTGAGCGGCGAGGCCACAGCACACTCCCAACATCAGTGAGAAACGGAACGGGCTGTCCGGCTCATGAAATCTCTGACTAAACACTGGAATATCTGCTGTCTGGCAATAGGGCCATAACGCGTGGGCGCTAAACTCTGAAAACCAGGAGGTTGTCAGAGGCGCAGAGCGACAGTCTATCTGCCACATGAACGTTTACCATGTATCAAGTTATAATGCATGGAGTTCTTTAAAAAATATAAAAAGTTAACTAATTAATGTTTCTATAAGCAAAGACTCCGGCCTATACTTAAAGACTTATCTAAGTGATAAAAGATAATATATTAACCTTCTGATAGATATGTGCCTTCAAACTAAGGAACTATTAAATGAATATCAAATAATGTGTGTCTAAGACAAAATATAGACTCCATAATAATAGGACTAATTGCGGAAACCCGATGTCCTGGGATTTAATGGATTGAATTTAAATAAGCTCCTGTATGTGATATATCATACTAATTTTTTTATTGTATCTGATTTATATTATTATTTTTTAATTTTATTAAGCAAACCACAAGGGTCCTGCAGAAAGTTATTCATACTGTGCGCACACAATTGTTTCTAATTGTGACCAAACCTGGAATCATTCTATGATAATTTTGGTATTTTGATTTATTTGTATTTATTTTGATAAAAAAATGTTTTGGGGTATTCCTTGTGGGGATTAAAGGCTATATTATATTAGCTTAAATGAGTGTCTCACCCTCTAGTTGCATCGGACCAGGTGCTCTAGCTATGTGACTTCACCCTATCACAGTATAGTAGTGTATATTTGTATAATTAGATTAGATAGGCGCACTTCATCTAGAATTGCCCAGAGACTTTTGATTTCTGCAAGCTGTTTATTATCCCCTATCTATGTGCTCTTCAACACCTCAAATACATATATATATTTAAAAAAATCAAAGATAACAAAAAAGTTAAAAACAAATTAGTAAAACATAATAAAATATATAGTTCATAGATATGAAGAGGTCCTCATATTGTGATGTCCGCCAAACATACAGCCACCTAGGTGTTGCTACAGTGTGTTCTGAGCAATACTTCTCAACTGAGTGGTGTGCTACATACTGTATATGGCTGACAGAAGAAACCAAGACTCACTTTAATAGTACCACTACAATGCAGATTATTAGCAATAAAAACTACCTATCAAGTATCTTGTGAAATGATAACCAAAAACCTTTAGTACATAATGTCCAACTTTGTGTTACATGTAAAGAGCTCTTGCAACAGTCTTTCTTTGGAGGACCGCTTAGTTGATCATATATTTAAGTTGCTCATATATTTTGATCCTCTTTGATATTAGACCATATATGGTGAATTATGAAACGGCTCTTAGTCACCCACTATGGCCGCTTATTCACCTGCTCAATGATATACTTTGTTTTTGGTAATAATCTATATGTTACTAACAGTTGGTGGAATGGTGTGGGTAAGCGTCTCTTTCCTTTATGGGGTAGCAGTGAAATGCATCTTACCTCCGTGTATTCTATGTATGGAGGTTGCCATTACCCGCTCTGAACCTATGTGCTGGCGTCCCACGTGGTCTCCTGCTCGCTGCCGTCCCACGTGGTCTCTTACTGTCAGCGGCACACGTGGTTTAATGTGAACGCCGTTCAGATCGGGTAGATATAGTTACAAAGTCCTTTGGAGCGCTCCAATTTTTCTTTAGGGATAAAGGCTTTAGCAGATCATTCCATAGACCTTGGATCTTAGATCGTATTTCACCAAACGTGTTTCAGAGTGCTTCCCACTCCTTCCTCAGTGGCCATATTGATCCATAAGATCCTGCCTCCTTATATACTTCCAAATTCCAACGTCATACAAAAACCTGAAATGGACTTTTATTTATTGTATTAGTATATGGCTTATTATTTATATATATGATTTACTGACCATCTGATTGATTTTATAGTCATATATCCTTCCAGATTATTGTCCATTTCTCATATATTGTCCTCCTTTATATTGCAATGTAGAAGAAATGCATTGGGGTTTACATGCGTTTTTTCGCTATTATTGTGTTTTTTTGAAATATGGTAGCTTTCATTGCATATCAAAATATGTATAGAGAATTTTACTTGTCTGATGATTAGAACTCTTATTACACTTATAAACCAATAAATATATATATAAAAAAAATATAAAAAATTATACACATAGGGGGTGTGTATATAGCTAAAATATTCATTTATACCATACATACAGATGTAGCAAGGTTAACACACAAACTCTTAACTCAAATTTCTTAACTCATCGCATTATCTTGAATTAAAAGCCATTGAAAAGCAATTTAAGGTGTTTGCTTAACGCATTTAGTTTAGATAACACATCTCATAAAGCATATGTGTTAACCCTACTACATCTGTATCTCTACATCTTTCAGCTCTTTTTTATATTTCCTTTTTTTTCCAGATTTTTCGTCTGGAATTCGAGGAACATAAATTCAAGGAACGTGGAAACATTCAAAGAACATGGAAACTTACAAGACGACTAGGGGTGGGGGCCTCCCACCAAGGGGAGATCGGAGTGCTGGTAAACAGCCTGACTCCAATTTCCCGTCGGCAAAAGGCACCAACCCCCTTTCTACAGAAAACCAAATAATTCCAATTCTGCGTTCAACTCATCTGGTAAAAGAGTACCAAAATCAAAAATCCTTCTTGATTCCAGTCTAGACATCCTGGTAATATGGTTGCCCCCCTCCAGTGTTTGGTGACTTTCTCCAAAGCAATAAATGTTTACCCACTTGGGTCCTGATTATGGAATTGTTATAGATGTTCTTTCTGTTTGTTATGTGTTCAGATATTCTTTTCTTCAACATCCTTTTTGTTCTCCCTACATATTGTTTATTGCAGGGACATTCAATAATGTAAATAACATCTGTTGTACTTCATGTTAAAAATCTCGTTATTTCATAGGAAAAGGAATTTTGTGTGGAGCTGACTTAGGTTGTCTTTTTTGGAAACCTGGTGCTTTTTCACTTGTTGCACTTTCCACATTTATAGAACACTTTCAAGTTAAACATATGATGTGTTAAATGTTCTCCCCTTCTGTTCTCTTTAATGGACGGAGCAATCTTTAGGCTTAAATTTGGTGCCTTTGTATAAATAATTCTGGGAGTATTACCTATCCATGAGCCGATGATCTTATCCTTCAGGATATAGTGCCAATGTCATCTTATGCTGTTTTCTACTTTTTTATAATGTGTATTAAAAATGTAAGATAATCCTTACGTTATCATCTTTTGCTTTCTCTTTTTTGTCTAATGGATCATTCTCAAAAAATGCACATCTATATCTATATTTCTTACCTTAGTGAGGGATGTCTCAATAGCCTCAACTGGATATTGTTTTTTTATAAATTGTTCTGCTAATTGTTTTGCTTTTTACTCAAATTTATGATTATTTGTGCAATTACTTTTAATCCTGCTGAATTGTCCTATTGGTATATTCAAGAGCCACCTGGGCAGGTGGCAACTTGAATATAAGATGTAGCTATTTTTTGCTACAGGTTTGTGGTAAGTGTTAAAAATGTATCTGTTGTCATGTACCGTAATTTGTAAATCCAAAAATTCAATCTGGTCTTTATTAATGTTCGCCAAAGAACGTAAATTGTTTGAATGAAAAAGTATTTTTTCCAAAAAATGTTGAAGTTCCATCTCTGATCCCTGCCAAATAAAAATAATGTTGTCAATATATCGTCGCCAGACTTGATCCCAGCCATGGCACAATATTTATATATAATCCTAAGCCCTCATAGGGACCCTCGGGATATTATAATCAATGTATACCACGGTCAGTAGACCAAACCAAATACATAAGTGTAATAGAAAAAAATATATGTTTAAAATTGTCAGTGTGCAGCGGGGTTTTATATCTACTGAACTAGTAGCTGCTAGTAATTACCAGCGGCAACCAAGGGATCCCGTCCCCTTATTCAGTAATTATAGACACCTATTCAGGTGTTATATTTATATTTCTGTGGCAGACAGGTTAATGTCAATAGTTAATTTATCACTTGTGTTAGTGAGGATAGATATATTGCATTATCGTACTGTGCCTAAATTGAGTCTGGCAGGGATATGGGTATTTTACTCTATTCGATCAGCCCAGCAGTCTATCTGTGCGTGGCCGGCTTTGCGAGCCCTACACACATATCAGCTGTTCAGCGTCGGACTGGGGTACATAGGGCCCACCAGTAAAATGTATTTTGGGGGCCCACCGTAGGGATACATTTAAATATAATAAATAAACAAGTTTTTTATATGAACATAGGCTGGTTAAGGTGCTATACATTGAATATATGTATGTAGTACAGTAAGTCTACTGTGTTATGTGCCACTTGTGCAGGGGGTGGGAGACTAGGGGCCCACCTTGCTCAGGGGCCCACCGGGGGATTCCCCTGTACCCCTGTGGGCCAGTCCGAGCCTGCAGCTGTTCACCAGAGTCAAGCGCAGGCAGTGTAGTCAGCGATACTGAGGTTAATACTGCAATGTACACCATTAGTCAATCCTTTTATATGTACTTGCAACCTTAATGTATCACACTGACCACTGCGTGCTTCCACTCCATTAGCTGAGATTAGCTTATGCTGCTATATTAACCCTATCTTCTGCCAGTAATTTCAGTCGCGGCTGTTTACTAATTCCCTATACACCTATTCACTATTCACACACCGATTCTAACTTGCCCTAAGCTGCTTCGTTAGCTCCTATGAAACTCCTTGCTGCAAAGCTGTAGCTGTCCTTGCTGTAGCTAATGAAGCAGCTTAGGGCAAGTTAGAATCGGTGTGTGAATAGTGAATAGGCATGCATCCAGCGCCCTACAAGCCCACACACCCGTCTGAACAGATAAAAATATGACCGCAGATGTCCTGTGTGACCGAAACGTCCGGTTTAAGAATACTGTTCATATTAAGATATATATTGGGCAAACGGATGAAACTACTACATGATTTGAGTGAATAAATTCCCTTTTGAAATTGCAATACTGAAAATTGAGTGCCTCAACTTTACTACGTGAAATAATGGGTCGACCTGGTGGTTCTTTCAAATTCTTGTGTATTTTTGGAATGCAATAGAATACTGGCAATTTTTGTATTGTTCCTAATATAAACTTGTATTCTCTTTCTAAAAGGATGTTACTATCTAGACCCTTATTGCAGTATTCAATAAATATTTCTGTAAAGTTCTTAGTAGGATCCCCATTTAGTTTCTTGTATGTGGCTATGTTAGACAACTGTCTTCTGCACTCCAAATTGTATTGTTCTTTTTCAAGAATCACAATGGTGCCCCCTTTGTCGTCTGGTCGGATTATTTCTGTTTCTGTAATTGTTTTATAGCTTGAATTTCTTTTGATGTTAGATTACTCTGGGTTGAACGCAGAATTGGAATTATTTGTAGAAAGGGGGTTGGTGCCCTTCGCCGACGGGAAATCGGAGTCAGGCTGTTTACCAGCACTCCGATCTCTCCTTGGCAGGAGGCCCCCACCCCTAATCGTCTTGAATGTTTTCATGTTCTTTGAATGTTTCCACGTTCCTTGAATTTATGTTCCTCGAATTCCAGACGAAAAATATGGGAAAAAAGGAAATATAAAAAGAGTTGAAAGATGTAGAGATATGTATGGTGAAGTGAATATTTTAGCTATATACACCCCCCCCCCCCCCCATGTGTATAATTTTTTATATATTTTTTTAATATATATTTATTGGTTTATAAGTGTAATAAGAATTATAATCATCAGACAAGTAAAATTCTCTATACATATTTTGATATGCAATAGTAGCTACCATATTTAAAAAAAAACACTAATAGCGAGAAAAACGCATGGAAAACGCGTGGAAATCCCAATGCGTTTCTTCTACATTGCAATATAAAGGAGGACAATATATGAGAAATGGACAATAATCTGGATGGATATATGACTATATGACAGCAGGAGACCACGTGGGACGCCAGCACATAGGTTCAGAATGGGTAACAGCAACCTCCATACATAGAATACATGGAGGTAAGATGCATTTCACTGCCACCCCATAAAGTAAAGAGACGCTTACCCACACCATTCCACCAACTGTTAGTAACATATGGATTATTACTAAAAACAAAGTATATCATTGAGCAGGTGAATAAGCGGCTATAGTGGGTGACTAAGAGCCGTTTCATAATTCACCACTATATATACATTCAGGTCCATAAATATTGGGACATCGGCACAATTGTAACATTTTTGGCTCTATGCACCACCAGAATGGATGTGAAATGGAACGAACAAGATGTGCTTTAACTGCCAGCCTTAATTTGAGGGTATTTACATCCAAATCAGGTGAACGGTGTAGGATTTACAACACTTTGCACATGCGCCTCCCACTTGTTAAAGAACCAAAAGTAATGGGACAGAATAATAATCATAAATCAAACTTTCACTTTTTAATACTTGGTTGCAAATCCTTTGCAGTCAATTACAGCCTGAAGTCTGGAACGCATAGACATCACCAGACGCTGGGTTCTATCCCTGGTGGTGCTCTGCCAGGCCTCTACTGTAACTGTCTTCAGTTCCTGCTTGTTCTTGGGGCATTTTCCCTACAGTTTTGTCTTCAGCAAGTGAAATGCATGCTCAATCAGATTCAGGTCAGGTGATTGACTTGGCCATTGCATAACATTCCACTTCTTTCCCTTAAAATACTCTTTGGCTTTTTCAGTATTCTTTGGGTTATTGTCCATCTGCACTGTGAAGCGCCGTCCAATGAGTTCTGAAGTATTTGGCTGAATATGCCCGAAACACTTCAGAATTCATCCTGCTGCTTTTGTCAGCAGTCACATCATCAATAAATACAAGAGAACCAGTTCCATTGGCAGCCATACATGCCCACGCCATGACAATACCACCACCAGGCTTCACTGATTAGGTGGCATGCCTAGGATCATGAGCAGTTACTTTCCTTCTCCATACTCTTCTCTTCCCCTCACTCTGGTACAAGTTGATCTTGGTCTCATCTGTCCATAGGATGTTGTTCCAGAACTGTGAAGGCTTTTTTAGATGTCATTTGGCAAACTCTAATCTGGCCTTCCTGTTTTTCTCTTGATTGTTGACTTTGACACACATACACCTACCTCCTGGAGAGTGTTATTGATCTGGCCAACTGTTGTGAAGGGTGTTTTCTTCACCAGGGAAAGAATTCTTCGGTCATCCACCACAGTTGTTTTCCGTGGTCTTATGGTGCTGCTGAGCTCACCGGTGCGTTCCTTCTTTTTAAGAATGTTCCAAACAGTTTTGGCCATGCCTAATGTTTTTGCTATCTCTCTGATGGGTTTGTTTTGTTTTTTCAGCCTAATGATGGCTTGCTTCACTGATAGTGACAGCTCTTTGGATCTCATCGAGAGTTGACAGCAACAGATTCCAAATGCAAATAGCACACTTGAAATGAACTCTGGACCTTTTTATCTGCTCATTGTAATTGGGATAATGAGGGAATAACACACACCTGGCCATGGAACAGCTGAGAAGCCAATTGTCCCATTACTTTTGGTCCCTTAACAAGTGGGAGGCACATATGCAAACTGTTGTAATTCCTACACCGTTCACCTGATTTGGATGTAAATACCCTCAAATTAAAGCTGACAGTCTGCAGGTAAAGCACATCTTGTTTGTTTCATTTCAAATCCATTGTGGTGGTGTATAGAGCCATAAATGCTAGAATTGTGTCGATGTCCCAATATTTATGGACCTAACTGTAATATACTATAAGTGTGGAATATTATGGTCTAATATCAAAGAGAATCTAAGTATATGAACAACTTAAATATATGAACAACTAAGCGGTCCTCCAAAGAAAGACTGTTGCAAGAGCTCTTTACATGTAACACAAAGATGGACATTATGTACTAAAGGTTTTTGGTTATCATTTCACAAGATACTTGAAAGGTAGTTTTTATTGCTAATAATCTGCATTGTGATGGTGCTATTAAAGTGAGTCTTCGTTTCTGCTGTCAGCCATATATGTAGCACATCACTCTGTTGAGTATTGCTCAGAACACACTGTAGCAACACTTAGGTGGCTGTATGTTTGGCGGACATCACACTAAGTGGACCTCTTCATATCTATGAACTATATATTTTATTATATTTTACTAAGTTGTTTTTAACTTTTTTGGTAATCTTTTATTTTTTTTATGTATGTATTTGAGGTGTGCAAGAGCACATAGATAGGGGATAATAAACGGCTTGCAGAAGTCAAAAGTCTCTGAGCAATTCTAGATGAAGTGTACCTATCTAATCTAATTATACAAATATTTTATATTAGCCATCCATTCTCTTGTTCCTTTTTTTGCTACTGTGGAGATTTTTATATATCCAGCTGCCATCTTGCTGGAGTGCCAATCTCTATTACTATAATATTCCAAACTATAGATAGGCATTTCTTATGGTTATTCATTATAGTTTGGGAATTTATTCTTAGAAATGTTTCCTATCCATGTTTTTTGCATAAGTTGTCTAGAAAAAAAAAAATTTGCAACTCTGGATTAGAGGCCTGATTCATTCAAAAGGAAGCTGTAAGAGGACCACATGCATGAGGTCTTCCTTACAAACTCTTTGATAGCAGCAGTAGTGAGTAGTGCGTTTGATCTTCATAGAGCCTAAGAGGTCCCCGCAGTGTGAGGAGTGCCTAACCAATCCCTGGAGGATGCTTGAGGGTAAATGGTATTACTGCTAGAACATTTTCATGCTGTGGCAAATCCGACAATCCGGACGCAAACGGATGGCATTTGTCAGACGGATCCGGATGCGGATCCGTCTGACAAATGCATTGAAATACCGGATCCGTCTATCCAGTGTCATCTGGAAAAATGGATCCAGTATTTATTTTTTTCGCAGATTTAAAGGTCTGCGGAAGAACGGATCCATCAATGCGGCAATTTTAATACATTCCAATGGTATTTTCTACGGCCAAAAAATGTAAGAGGGACTGAACTGATGCATCCTGATACATCCTGAATGAATTGCTCTCCATTCAGAATGCATTAGGATAAAACTGATCAGTTTTTTTTCCGGTATTGAGCCCCTTGTGACGGAACTCAGTGCCGGAAAAGAAAAACGCTAGTGTGAAAGTACCCTAAATCTGTGTTAGTGAGCACTTCTCCTTTGCCGAGATTATCTATCCCACCTCATAGGTGTGGTATATCAAGGTGCTGATTAGACAGCATGAATATTGCACAGGTGTGCCTTAGACTGCCCACAATAAAAGGCCACTCTCAAATTTGCACAGTTTTGCCTTACTGAGGGGGGTCAGAAAACCAGTCAGTATCTGGTGTGGCAACCATTTGCCTCAAACCGTGCAGCACATCGCCGTCGCATAGAGTTGATCAGGTTGTTGATTGTGGCCTGTGGAATGTTGGTCCACTCCTCTTCAATAGATGTGCGAAGTTGCAGAATATTGGCAGGAATTGGAACACGCTGTCATATACGCCGATCCAGAGCATCCCAAGCATGCTCAATGGGTGACATGTCCGGGGAGTATGCTGGCCATGCAATGTTGACACCAGCAAACCGCTCACCCACACGACGCCACACACGCTGTTTGCCATCTGCCCTGAACAGTGAAAACCGGGACTCATCCATGAACTGAACGCCTTTACAACGACGAACTGCAGTCAGGTCCAGACCCCGATGAGGATGACGAGCATGCAGATGAGCTTCCCTGAGACGGTTTCTGACAGTTTGTACAGAAATTCTTTGGTTATGCAAACCGATTGTTGCTGCAGCTGTCCGGGTGGCTGGTCTCAGATGATCATGGAGGTGAACATGCTGGATGTGGAGGTCCTGGGCTGGTGTGGTTACACGTGGTCTGCGGTTGTTAGGCCAGTTGGATGTACTGCCAAATTCTCTGAAACGCCTTTGGAGACGGTTTATGGTAAAGAAATTAACATTCATTACTACGGGCAAGATCTCTGGTAGACATTCCTGCAGTCAGCATGACAATTGCACGCTCCCTCAAACGTTGCAACATCTGTGGCATTGTGCTGTGTGATCAAACTGCACATTTCAGAGTGGGCTTTTATTGTGGGCAGTCTAAGGGACTACCTGTGCAATATTCATGCTGTCTAATCGGCGCCTTGATATGCCACACCTGTGAGGTGGGATGGATTATCTCAGCAAATGAGAAGTGCTCACTAACACAGATTTAGACAGATTTGTGAACAATATTTGAGAGTAATGGGTCTTTTGTGTATGTAGAAAATGTTTCAGATCTTTGAGTTCAGCTCATGCAAAATGGGAGCAAAACCGAAAGTGTTTTTTGTTCAGTGTATATATTTTGTGGGAAATCATTCAGTAAAACTTTTATTTCATTCTTTTAAATTCCTGTTCATTCTGGACTTTGAAATGATCTGGATTTTTGGATCTGGACTCTGACAGGGTATACAGAAATAGCTGTCAATCACTGATAGAACCACCTCCTTGACTTCAAAGTCCTGAATGAGCAGGAATTTAAATGTATAAAATAAAACTTACTAAATCTTTCCCCACAAATCTATACATCTGCTCAGCAACCCCTGCTTTATATCATGCTGCCCGCAGAATACTTCGCATTTTTTAATGGTGACAGGTTGCCTTTAAATGCTACCCATGTTTTTCGTTATGGATGCAGTACAGGTAATATGCAGCCTCTGTATGTATACTGTTGAGTATTGCATGGGCGCACTGTTGACTACAAAGAATTGACCCTGAGTTGGAGTGAACACAAAAATTCAGTATGTGCTCTACCGATCCCACCTAATTTCCTACACACTCCAAGGCAATAAGCAATACAAAGCACAACACCCCAGATTCAAAAAATGTAAATTTTTTAATTAAGAAGAAAAAAAAATATTACAAAAAACAAAGTCACCCTCCACCTCACCAACTTCATGTCTTCTATGTCAAAAAAGTGGAACAGTTGCTTCATATAGTGCTTATTCTGAACACCATACATCAATACCACCAGCAACTGGTAAAAATACATATATAAATCCACTCATACAGCTCTAAATTACTGCTTCCCTTCTCATATATATTACAAAACTGGCTTCCTGAAGCCACCACTAGGGGGAGCTCAGTGCATAGAAAATGATACAGTTGTCATTGACTGCAATGGTAGAGCTCTAAAATCTATTTGAACTTAACTTTGGCAACAGCATAAAAATGCACTGTTTTAGTGTCGGGAGCTAGGGAAGCAGTTTTGTCCCCCCACCCCTTTGCGGGCCCCATAGTGGGCCCCATAGTAGCAGTCGCATGGCCTGCCTCCATGGAACGTACGTCACTGACCTTTAGTCATAACAGTTCATCCCACAATCTTTTAAGCTTTTTTTTTTTCTTGTAAATTCTTTTTTTATTTTTTGTGAAGTTTTAAGATTACAAGTATGAGAGTTACATCACTCTCAATAAACATAGAAACGCATTTAAGTAAGTAATGCAAATCACAACATTCTGAAAAAATGGGGAGTAAGAAGAAACTAGGTTAAGTGGTGGGACAGTGGAAAGTAGGGGAAGGGAAGTGGAGGGAGAAAAGAGAGGGGGAAAGTAGGGAAAGAGGGAATGAGGAGTAAGTACCAGTCAGTAACCCAATATTAATTCTCATATTTCGGAAAGATCAATAAACAAAGCATAATACTGATGATATTGAAAACATAAGTAATGTTCCATTGTAAATTACAATGCATGGTACCAAAAAAAAATTAACTAATCGTGGTTAAAGTACAAACAGTTGGAGTGCTTTAGCGGGAGTTAGATAATCGGTCCACTTGCTCCAGATTTTCTCAAATTTTGAGGGCTTGAGTAGAATACGCCATCTCCTTCTTTCAAAACCATGTATTTTCTGCAACTCAGTGAGCCATTCTCGAATTGTGGGTGGTTCAGTTTGTAACCATTTCCTTGGAATCAAAATCTTAGCGACGCTAAGGAGGTATGAGCATAACTCTGATTTCACAGATGATTGATATACATCATATAGGTTAAACAATACCAGATTAATAGAAAGTTTGATTTTAACCCCAAATACTTCATTGATGATGTTATTAATCAAAGGGGTTATCCCATGAATAATGTAAAAAATGAAAATCAGACATCATATAGCACACGACAAACTCTTTCTAACAAAGCTAGAACCAGCCCTGTACCTCACATGGATCCAGAGATCTCCCCATTCATTGCTCTGCTAGATTTATATCAAGCTGACGGCTCAAGGGGAGTGTCTTTTCTGCTGCAGCTCAGGGGGCGTGTCTGAGCTCTACCTATCACAGCTCAGGAGGCAGTTTAAGGATGAAACTGAGCATCTGTGTCCTTCTTAATGAGACTGTCAAAGAAATGAGAAATTAAAGGGGTTATCTAATTCTATAAAAAGCCCCTCGCATATGCCGGGCCCGCCATACTGAATATACTTACCTGGGTCCCCGCTTCGCTCCTGGTCCCCCCCACCACCGCTGCAGCTTGTCCCCGTGCACAGATGAAAACATCCAGCGTCATGGGGGAGCAGGCAATGACAGGCGGGGACCGGACGAGGCTCGTCCCCGTCAGCACCTGCCATTGGCTGCTCCCCCCACCCCCCGACACGCACGGGGACAAGCAGCAGTGACGGTGGGGGGACCAGGAGTGGAGCGGGGTAAGTATGTATATTCAGTGTGGGGGGCCCGGCATATTGGGGGGCTTTTTATAGGATTGGATAAACCCTTTAAGTGGCACTATACCACTATACAGAAACATTTTATTGAATAACTCAGTAGATATACAACATTTTCAATTAGATGCAATTACAAAAGTATTCAAATTCAGGTTCTGGTTTAAAAACTGTAGAATATTTTTCATGGGACAACCCCTTTAATGTTAGGTAATTGCATTACTATTACTGGAGATGGTAGTATTAAAGGGGTTGTCCAAGTTATATTTATTGATGACCTATCCTCAGGATAGGTCATCAATATCAGATCGGCGGGGGTCCGACACCCGGCACACTCTCCGATCAGCTGTTTGAAGAGAAGGCGTGTGCGGTGTCAGCGCTGCCTCCTCTTCACTGTTTACCTTCTAGCCGTTGCATCTGCAGTGGTGAGCAGGTGTAATTACACCCAAGCCTTCCTATTGAAATGAATAGGACGGCTTGGGTGTAATTACACCTGCTCACCACTGCAGATGAAACGACGAGAAGGTAAACAGTGAAGAGGAGGCAGCGCTGAAACCGCGCACGCCTTCTCTTCAAACATCTGATTGGAGGGGGTGCCGGGTGTCAGACCCCAGCCGATCTGATATTGATGACCTATCCTGAGGATAGGTCATCAATAAATAAAACTTGGACAACCCCTTTAAGATTGATGGCAAATCAAGGTAATTCCCAATCTGAACAATCAAAAGGGAAAATAAATTTGAAGATTCCCTCGTTTCTAGTGGTTATAGATAATGAATCAAATCCCCCACCACTGACTTGTCTTCATATGGCTGCTGATTATGGCGGCCTGAATTCTATAGAAAATGAATCTAAAGAAAACTTGGCTGCGATTGTGCACTTTGTACTGACTTTTGTAACGTAAGGAAAATACCTTGCAGGAGGAGATCATCGGCCAATGGTCACAATGCAGTCAAAGAATAAGGTCTGTGATGGTTAAAGGGGATTTCCAGGCTCCTGATATTGAAGACCTATCCTCAAGATAGCTTGTTAATATCTGATCGATGAGGGTCTGACACCACGCACCCCCCCACCAACCAGCTGTTCCCTATAGTCCCTGATGCTGGTCTAGCACTTTGAATGGAACAGGAAGCACAGCTCCATTCAAAGTCTACTGGTCGTGTTGTGTTACTGCAGTTTAGCTCTCATTGAAGTGAATGGGAGCCGAGTTATAGTAACCCAGCACAGCCACTACACTTTGAATGGAGCTGTGCTTCCAGCACCAGAGACTGCAGGGAACAGCTGATTTATGAGAGTGTGGGGTGTAGGCCCCTCACTAAATAGATATTAGTGATCTATCCTGAGCCTGGAAAACTCCTTTAAGTCATTGCTTATTTAATGGGTAGCTTGTGATCCTGGGCAGAAAAATTAATTGCAAATCATCCTCTATAATAAAATCCCTCTGTGCCTGCGATGTGTCTGTGCATGTGTGCCAATGTTAAATGCTCATGCGTGGCGCGCCGGCCAATAGAATCGCCGCACACCACGCGCAGCCGCACCACCCACAGCATCGCGCCGGCAAGCAAGTCGGAGGGCTGACAGAGGAATGGAGGATTTGGTGAGCGGAACCTAGGAGGAGGAGGACACTGCGGGAGCCGAGCTCAGGTAATCACCGCATGACTGACCGCGGCATTGAAGGTGCAGGGGTGCACGCTGTGTGAGGGGGAAACTGCCGCTAAGGAAAGGGGTGTGGAGCCCGGAGACCCTCCTTTCTGTCCTTCCTCCTCATAGATCCCACTCCCCCAGTGTCCATACATGACTCAACAGCCCTCAGCCCTGTCACTGCCCGGCCGCCAGCTATGGCTCCGCTCTATACAATAATCTGTAGTATAGATAATAATCTATATGACCGCTGACATCACATAGAGAAACCTGCACTGATCACATATTGCAATCTACACCTCATAATAATCTATCTTCTACTATATAATAAAAGCCCTCTGTGCCTGCGCTGTGTCCGTGCGTGTGTGCCGATGTTAAATGCGCATGCGTGGCATGCGGGCCAATTGGCACACATGCACGGACACCGCCTGCACTGCCTATACCTGAGTGCCCGGCATGTACAGGGGGAAAAGCGCCCTGCGTGTAGAGCTGTCCGGAAATAAAAAGGCCGCATAACTTGGGGGGAGGGGGCTGTGTGTGCTGCACTGTCAGGGCTACCCCAGTACCTGGCTCTGGAGCTAATGATCTCTCCTGCTCGCTGCAGTGGCAGAGATTGGTCGGCTACAGTGGGAGACTCCCAGTGCCCGGTCTCAAGCCCCAGTTCGGTGCCCACTAGATGCTGCTGTGGGAGTGTCCCGGGGACTGTGGCCACGCCCTGGGGGAGGTTTCGGGCTACGGGTTCGCTCATCGTGTAATCAGGAGGATGGCGGAGATGAGTCGTGAGGAGCTGCAGCATCCTGGACTCTGTGCCCTGCACGCTGGAAGCCGGTCTCAGGTGAGAGCTCAGCCCTGGGCACCCTTACAGGGCATTTCGGGTAATGATGCGTCCCCGTGGACAGTGTGCTCCTCCCCTTCTTGGGTGACAGACCGCAATGTAGTGTAATCATGGTGGAGTCTGTCCGCTGTGGAGCCGCACACCCCAGCCAGTAGATCATCAGTACAGAGTGCGATACCAGCCAGAGTCGGGTGTAAGAGGCACCATAGAGAAGAGATTGTGCTGGGTGTACTGCCAACGAGGACGGGCCACCAGTCAGACTCAGTGCCAGCCGTCTCAGCCATCAGTCAGTGCCACTAGCCACAGCCACCAGTCACAGTGCCAGCAGTCTCAGCCACAGCCAACAGTCTTGGCCACCAGTCTCAGCCACCAATCAGTGCCATTTAATATAGACTGTTCCTACTAGTGTTTATGCACTACTGTTCTAGCGCCTGTTAGTGTAACAGCCTTAATGTCTAGTAAATAAATAACCGGAAAATCCAACAATCTCCGTACACAGGGTGCAGGACAATCCACGTGGTCTTCCCATATCAATCAACCACAGTTTACATTGTCTATGCTGGCTCATTGAACTGCATACAAGGAGTTCTGTGTCCTCAGTGTTTGCTAAATAAACTTCAGTGACATAGGAATGACATAGGAATGTGGGATCTCAAGTGAGATCTATGATACCATCTAGGGAGACGTCCTGTATTCTCCAAAATGTCTTAGCAAAGGCCACAATCAATACACATTACCTTTGAACTGCTGGCTACTGGGTAAAGTATTGTAGATTATGTAAAGAACAGGCCAGTCACACTATCTTTATACATGTATTGTATGCAGTCCATATCCAGGCCAGACGGAAAACCCAACATGCTTTCTCCAACTCATGAGATTTGGGACATTCATTTTTAGCAGAAAGGTACAAGGCAAATGTCTCCTGGCTTGGGTGATTCTTTCTCTCTGGGGAAATTGAACACTTATTGCCCTTGTTCCCCTAAGATTACAGCTGATTATATATTTCTGATCAGCTTATTGTCAAGGGACTCATTTTACAAACAGAGATTGCCCAAAGCACAGACACCCATTAAAGGGCTGCATGATGCAGCAGGATTAATACATCATCCTAGCTAATATAGCCAGGAACATGGTGGCTGCATGACTAGGCATTTCTTTTTTTAAAACATCATTATAAACTCCACACCTGACAATTCTCAAGTCAAGATTTTTTATTTTAAGACATTCTCTCAGTTTAGAGGTTCTCTACACCTAGGCCCCCATAACAAAACAGGAGGTCTCCAGGACCAAGACACAAGAAACTCAACCTGAATTCTTCACCTTTAAATAAGCACTAGTGTAACAGTAGCATGTTGTTTTCTCCCTGTCTGAAACACGGCAAGACAGATTTAACCAAGGTGAAAACAACAAGCTATAAAGACTCAAAAGCAGGACTATACTAGAATCACCACAAGAACCCATTTACACTGACAAAAACCAAACTAAGCAATAAACAAGATGCTGGAAAATACAAGGCTTACTGGATTTATATTCACAGAATTTACACTATAACCAGCAACCCACTGCAGAAGCCAGAAAATTCAAAGAGAGGCTAGCCAAGCAGGAACTCTTTTCCAAACCAGCCTTGGCTGCAGCAGAGATCAGTTGACCAACACTAATGGATGAACTGTGAAACCCCAAAAAGTAATAGACAGGAGAAAACTAAACAAGCAGGAGAAATGCTGCTGATCATGACAAATAAATCATTTGAAATTATAAGACAAGACACTAGATGTCAGAAATATCCCTATAGAAACTATAATCTGCATTACTGACTAACATGACAAAAGGTCTCCGGGACCCACAATTCTACAGCTATACATAAGCATTAGACTATACCGGGCTGCTACCTTTTAAATAGAAAAGTCGGCAAAGTCTGTAATAATGTCACAATACTGACAAGACAATAGATGTCAGTAATATCCCAATAGAATCTGCTCTGCTGATTCTAACACAACAAGAGGTCTCCAGGACCCAGAGACAAAAAACCAACTCCACCTTTACATAAACATTGGTGTAATTGTAGCTTGTTGTTTTCGCCGTGTTTGAATCAAGACGAGACACATTTTACCATAGAGAAAACAAGCTACAAGACTCAGAAGCAGGACTGGACTATTATTACCACAAGAACTAAATTAAACTGACAAGAAGTCAACAAGGCAAGGAACAAGATGCTAGAAAATACAAGGTGTACTGGATTTAAATATACGCACCTACAAAAATTGAAGCTCACAGGTACCAATACAAAAGATATACTTTATTGAATTACACTTGTACATACATAAAAGACGTTGTAATTAAAAAAAGGTGGCAGCAAGAGAAAACACACTGGCTCCATATACAGTATATTGTAATAACCAACAGTTTATAATCATTTATCCATGTGGCTGAGTCTCATGCATTACAACAAAAAGTCTCCACAACATGTTCACAGCAGTCCAAAAACGAATGTCACAATAAGATATCTGCCCATAAAACAGGGACATGAAATCTTATAGACTGCTGACAACAAAGGAGTAATGGCCAAAAAACAAGAGAGACTCACCTATAGAGCTAGTGTACCCAAACCAGGATGGCGCTACCCCAACGGGTGTTTCGGCGTGCCTTCGTCAGGGGGTTAAATATGGATTTAAATATAGAGAGTTTATGGTATAACCAGAAACCGACTGCAGAAACCAGATCATCACACTAGTGGACAACAAACAACTAAAAGTAACGAGAAAACAAAACAAGCAGGAGAAAAACTGCTGATATAACAAATAAATCACTTATGGGAACAAGAGTCATAATCTGGGCAAGAGAGAATATTCTCCCTGTTACTTGCCTTTAGGGTCTCCCAACAAATGCTTCACCACTCGCAGCTTGGGAAAAGCTTTTCCGTGGCACTAGCTAATTACTATAGCCGTATTATCTGTCATTGTATAGCAAGCACATGATATCAGCATTAAAACTGTGGTGATGGTGTTTAACACTGTATGGTGATATTATTTAGGCACTATTCAGGGGCGTAGCTAAAGGCTCATGGTCCCTGGTGCAAGGGTTCAGCTTGGGCCCCCTTTCCCCTTTCCTCAGTACTTTGTGGCCAAGGGCAGGGGAGCATATAGCCTTCCTGCTGTCTGAGGCAAAATTTAAAACAATACAGTTTAAAACCCAATATCTGTACAGGTCCTTCTAAAAAAAATTGCATATTGTGATAAAGTTCATTATTTTCTGTAATGTCCTGATAAACATTAGACTTTCATATATTTTAGATTCATTACACACCAACTGAAGTAGTTCAAGCCTTTTATTGCTTTAATATTGATGATTTTGGCATACAGCTCATGAAAACCCAAAATTCCTATCTAAAAAAATTAGCATATCATGAAAAGGTTCTCTAAACGAGCTATTAACCTAATCATCTGAATCAACTAATTAACTCTAAACACCTGCAAAAGATTCCTGAGGCTTTTAAAAACTCCCAGCCTGGTTCATTACTCAAAACCGCAATCATGGGTAAGACTGCCGACCTGACTGCTGTCCAGAAGGCCATCATTGACACCCTCAAGCAAGAGGGTAAGACAAAGAAAGAAATTTCGGAACGAATAGGCTGTTCCCAGAGTGCTGTATCAAGGCACCTCAGTGGGAAGTCTGTGGGAAGGAAAAAGTGTGGCAGAAAACGCTGCACAACGAGAAGAGGTGACCGGACCCTGAGGAAGATTGTGGAGAAGGACCGATTCCAGACCTTGGGGGACCTGCTGAAGCAGTGGACTGAGTCTGGAGTAGAAACATCCAGAGCCACCGTGTACAGGCTTGTGCAGGAAATGGGCTACAGGTGCCGCATTCCCCAGGTCAAGCCACTTTTGAACCAGAAACAGCGGCAGAAGCGCCTGACCTGGGCTACAGAGAAGCAGCACTGGTCTGTTGCTCAGTGGTCCAAAGTACTTTTTCGGATGAAAGCAAATTTTGCATGTCATTCAGAAGTCAAGGTGCCAGAGTCTGGAGGAAGACTGGGGAGAGGGAAATGCCAAAATGCCTGAAGTCCAGTGTCAAGTACCCACAGTCAGTGATGGTCTGGGTGCCATGTCAGCTGCTGGTGTTGGTCCACTGTGTTTTATCAAGGGCAGGGTCAATGCAGCTAGCTATCAGGAGATTTTGGAGCACTTCATGCTTCCATCTGCTGAAAAGCTTTATGGAGATGAAGATTTCATTTTTCAGCACGACCTGGCACCTGCTCTACAGTGCCAAAACCACTGGTAAATGGTTTACTGACCATGGTATTACTGTGCTCAATTGGCCTGCCAACTCTCCTGACCTGAACCCCATAGAGAATCTGTGGGATATTGGGAAGAGAAAGTTGAGAGACGCAAGACCCAACACTCTGGATGAGCTTAAGGCCGCTATCGAAGCATCCTGGGCCTCCATAACGCCTCAGCAGTGCCACAGGCTGATTGCCTCCATGCCACGCCGCATTGAAGCAGTCATTTCTGCAAAAGGATTCCCGACCAAGTATTGAGTGCATAACTGAACATAATTATTTGAAGGTTGACTTTTTTTGTATTAAAAACACTTTTCTTTTATTGGTCGGATGAAATATGCTAATTTTTTTAGATAGGAAATTTGGGTTTTCATGAGCTGTATGCCAAAATCATCAATATTAAAACAATAAAAGGCTTGAACTACTTCAGTTGGTGTGTAATGAATCTAAAATATATGAAAGTCTAATGTTTATCAGTACATTACAGAAAATAATGAACTTTATCACAATATGCTAATTTTTTTAGAAGGACCTGTATATCTCGAACTAAACCAGATTGTGCATTTTGAGTCTGTCTCTCAACCATCTTATTTTTACATATTTTATATATTAACAATTTTAAGAATTTTATGTGTATTATAAAAGGTGTATATCGGCATCATAATTTCATATTGATTAGCAGCACCTAATCCAGAACCGTGCCTGAAGTGAGCCACCATCTTGAGTTTATATAAAATTTGAAACAGCCTTCCATCCAGCCAGAGGACTAACTTGAACATCCTGGGCCCCAGTGCAAAATCTATAACAGAGCTGTAGAAACCAGTGTCAGACAGCTACTGCCAAGGCCAGTAAGATAATGGGTTGCATCTAAAGGGGCATAGCTGCCCGTGATGAGAACATAGTCCTGCCACTTTACAAATCGCTAGTCAGACCACACACGGAGTACTGTGTACATTTCTGAGCTCCTGTGAACAAGGCAGACATAGCAGAGCTGGAGAGGGTTCAGAGGAGGGCAACTAAACTAATAACTGGAATGGGGCATCTACAGTACCCTGAAATATTATCAACATTAGGATTATTCAGTTTAGAAAAAAGGGATCAGTACAGAGATCTCTCCCATCATCTATTTATCCCCAGGACTGTGACTGTGACGAGGGGACATCCTCTGCGTCTGGAGGAAAGAAGGTTTGTACACAAACATAGAAGAGGATTCTTTACGGTAAGAGCAGTGAGACTATGGAGCTCTCTGCCTGAGGAGGTGGTGATGGTGAGTACAATAACGGAATTTAAGAGGGGCCTGGATGTATTTCTGGAGTGTAATAATATTACAGGCTATAGCTACTAGAGAGGGGTCGTTGATCCAGGGAGTTATTCTGATTGCCTGATTGGAGTCGGGAAGGAATTTTTTATTCCCCTAAAGTGGGGAAAATTGGCTTCTACCTCACAGTTTTTTTTTTTTTTGCCTTCCTCTGGATAAACTTGCAGGATAACAGGCCGAACTGGATGGACAAATGTCTTTTTTTCGGCCTTATAAACTATGTTACTAGAGCCCTCCCAGCATGCACTTTCTATAATACTGGTGTCTTTTTATGCTGCACAAGGGTCTTTGGGCCTGCTCAGGCTCCTGGGACAATTAGCGACTGCTACCTATGTGCCACCTATAGCTATCTCCCTGGCACCATTATTAACCCCTTAGTGACCACCCATACGCCTTTTTACGGTGGTCAATAAGTGGCCTCAGGCTTGGCCGCCATAAAAAAGCCCCATGCAGCGGGGGCCCGGTTCTAACAGCCCAGACTGGCAGGAGTGCCGATCCAGGCTGTTTAAGACTTTACATTCCGCGGGCAATGGCGCCGCCGCATGTAAAGTGCTGACAGAGGGAGCGGACTCCCTCTGTCTCCTATCGGCACCCCGCAAATGCAATTGCGGCGTGCCGATGTGTGTGAAGGCTGGCAGGGGTGTGATGTAGGCCCCAGACCAGCCTCTCTGGCGCAGCCTCAATAGTACTGACATAAAAAAGCAATGCACTATAGGGATAGTGCATTGCAATTAAAAATGAATCAAAAAGCTGTCTGATATAGCCCCCCCAAAAAAAAAAAAAAATTTCCATATGTTTGGTATCACCGTGTCCATAACGACCCGGACTATATATATATAACCATGTAAATTATTCCCTACAGTGAACGCTGTGAAAAAAAAAGTTGCCACCAAAAAAATAAGTGATTAATAGAGTAATTTACTCGAAAATGATATCAATGAAAAATAAAAGTTGTCCAGCAAAAATCAAGCCCTCACATAACTCCATAGAAAGAAAAATAAAAAAGTTATGAGTCTTGGGAAGCGGCAATGCGAAAACATTTTTTTCTTTTAAAAAAAAGGGGGTTTTATGGCAAAAAAGTAAGAAAGAAAACAAAAGATATTTTGTGTGGACTTCAAAGCGGCACAATCAGCAGCAGTCCCAAACAACAGGAGTAGGTCTCTTCTTTTTTAACCAAAAGAAAATGCAATTTAGGGTCCGCACTTGAACTTCATCAGTAAGGAACAATTCACACACAGCAACACTTCCACAAGACGCTTTTATCTTGATTCAAAACAATTCCAGCTCCTCGGTCTCAATATCCACCAGCAATCACAGCTCTTTTATCAAGATCGACACATGTTCACATCACATATAAAATCAATTTGCCCGACCCGGGTTTCGCTGTCTGTGGGCGTTCCTCATTAGTGCCTGCAGCCTATCAGAAGAACAGGGAGGGGAGACGCCTCTCTCTCTCCTCCCCCGCCGCAGCACAGACATATGTATCGCTGTCCTGAGGACGGCAATACAGATGAATTTGGAGATGAGCGCTTCACAATGGAAGCGCTCATCTCCTACTGCACCACCGCGGGCAACTAGAACCAGGGCTGCGCCGCCTGTGGTGATCGGCAGTGCGGCCCTGAGGAATAAAAATAAATAAAAAATTATTATTCGTTAAAGCCGTTTTTAACATGCTTTAGGGTGGCCTGGGGGGCAATTGCCTCTCTGTTTCCCGTCCCAACCCGCCCCTGCCTACTGTACATATGACTGGCACAGGGGGGTCACCTTATGCCTTATTTATCCAGCTCTGGAAAGAATGCATGTGGAATGAACAAACACTTAAGAAATTCTAAAGCAATGGTAAATGTATGCTGTTGGAAGAATACTTATAGTTTTCCAAGCAATAATGCACATGCTTATGAATACAAAGAGCATTAAATAGTCTGTGAAATGCTCTATCCCGTAAAAGAATGATGCACTGCAGAACCCAACAGTCCAATAACTGTCAGTCAGATGAAGGATTCTGCATTTACAGGTGAAGCCTCCAGCAGCTCTGAGGGGTGTCCCGATGCAGAAGTAAATGGGCCTGCAACTTCAAATAGATGAAATTACAGAAATAAAGAGGTAGAATAGATCCGCACTCCGTGGTGCTGTTCCTAAATGAGCCTGAAAGAGTCCATAAATGCTGAACCTGCGCTGGGTTGACTTATGTTCAAAAGATGAATTCTTCATTCCTCCTAATAACTTGCAGGAAATACAATAATGTATTCATGGTGAACACTAAAGGAAATGCTGTTTTGATTTAATATATAATTTATGATATCATCTGCAGACGACAATGAACTCTGCTGGACTTACAAGATCATCTGACCTCACATTAAGTTACTTGCAATTCGGTTATTGCTAAATATATGGACTATCCATCCATGACCAATGTGAGGGTTTTTTGTTGTCCTCATGTAGGACAATTCTGGAATACTTGCTGTGCTGATGTAACTACAGTAAGTCTTGTAGACTCACACAGTACTTTACTCCACATCATGAAATGCAGTTTCAGAATAGTACTACTCACCCTCCAAAAGCAAAGTGTAGAGAGTTAAAGGGATTGTCCCATTATTCAATGAAATCTATCTCTATAACGCCACCTGCTGTTTGCTCTTTTTCAAATTTCTCTGTTCTGCTCACTGAGATGGAAGCACATGCTCACTTCCATCCCTCAACTGCCACCAACTGCAACAGAAAGGACACACTCCCTGAGAAAGGACGCTCACCCTAATCTGCCAGCTTGAAATAAATTTAACAGGACAATTGGAGCAATGAATAGGGGGATCTCTGGATCCATGTGAGGTTCAGGGCTGGGTTCTAGCTTTGTTAGAAAGAGCTTGTCATGTCCTATGATTTTTATTTTTTACATTAATCATGGGATGGCCCCTTTAAGCGGCCCTATGCAGGGCCATTTACATTAAACTACTATACATTTCTATGCATGATATCAACTTTTTTGATGACGAAAGAAAATGTATAATTCCTTTTTTATAAAGGTTCAGCATTGGTTCCCTGCGGGACCACCACAGGGAAAGGGAAGTGTTAAAGCAAAAACAAACACAATGCAACAGCACTCTGCAAACACAAATAATAAAGCTACGGCACAACTACACTGCAACATGTGTCACAGTGTTGAGGACGCACCAATGTCACGCGACAATTTTTACAATGGTTGTCTACGGTGTCACACTGCGAGATGTGACATGCTGCAAATGCGACACGACAGTCGCAAAAAAAATTTAGATGAGTTTTTTGCAACTGTCGAGTCGCAGCATGTCACAGTGCGACACCATAGACTAACATTATAAAAATTGTTGCGCGACATTAGTGCGACGAAATGTCGCGCGACAAATGTCGTTGTGTAGCCCTAGCCTAAAGTAAAGACAATAGTGCCGTACTCACTATAGAAAATACACTAATCCTGATGCTACATTATAAATGTGAGATTCTTGGCAAATACATTTAGTACAAAATTATTTGTGCCTGTCCACCAACGACAAGGTGATCTCTTAGGACAGGAAGCAACAATAAATACTACCTCCACTGGTGCCATACTGACCTCCATTAAATTCAGGGAATGCAGGTTCCACATGCATAATGAGCCCACACTATATTATACCTCTTGTGCTGCCATACTGGCCTCCATTAAATTCAGGGAATGCAGGTTTCACATGCATGCTGAGCCTACTCTGTATTTTAATTCAAGTACTTAGAGAGGGCTCACCTACTGCTCAGGCAATGAAAGGGTGCACCTACAAAAAGGATTCACCCAATCCTTTAGAAAAATTTCAAAAAGAGGTAAAGATAGTAGGGCACACCACCACTTGATGTCACACGGATATTTATTATAACTTATACTGTCTAGAACATATAAAATACAATCAAATACGGTAAAATTGTTAAAATATAAATACTAAAATATAGTCATCAATACAAATTAAATGTAAGTTAATGGATTCGGCTACGGCCGCAAATTTCCTTATATGATGGTAGCTTCAATACATGTCTTTGAAGAATACAATTCAATCCTATGATTAATTCCGATGCTGTTTAAAAAGTCACTTATATCTGTGTGTTTTAGCACTGAGTTGTGGCAATGCCGCAGATAAAACGCTGCCCAAAATCAAGACTTCTACCGGAGTGGTTTTACTCACTATTTTAGATGATGCCGGTTTCCTTATCACTCGTGGCGTCCCACGTACAGTGAGAGTCTCTTATAGGCTGCGGCAGAAAAAGATGAAGTGTAGACTTGCAGGATCCTCGGTGATTGTAAATTGGCTGTATCGTCTCACAGGTCACCTGGAAGTATATGCCCTCTGCATTGTTTGTTCACAGTGTGCAGGGTTAACTTTCACCAGGAAATAAAGGACTCAGCATAAAGACGGATGTTCATTTTTTCTTTTCCATAAAGTACAACTTCACCGATCCCTTCTTTAAAGCGCTTGTTAGTCTTCAAATCTGTATATCATGGGATTCATTACCATACGCGTTTCGGAGGCTAAGGCTCCTTCTTCAGTGGTACTCTGTACTCTGTATTTTAACTCTCCTGGTGCCAGAGGGCTTCCAATAAATGCAGGGAGAGCAGGCTACAGCTTTATACTTTCACTAATTAACCCCTTAAGGACATAGGACGTACCGGTACGCCCTATTTCCCGAGTCCTTAAGGACCGAGGACGTACCGGTACGTCCTGACTTAAAAATGTAATTCCGGCGCCGCGGGGGTTAATCGAAACGGGATTTCGGCTGAAATCATTCAGCCGGCATCCCGTAACAACGCAGGGGGGGGGTCATTGGACCCCCCCCCCCGTATCGGCAATCGCAGAAAACCGCAGGTCAATTCAGACCTGCGGTTTTCTGCGTTTCCGGTCCATTCGGGTGTCCTGTGACCCGATGAACCGGAAAAAGACTGCGATCGGTGGCGTAATTTTACACCACCAATCGCAGTCCGAGGATTTGAGGAGGCGGTGCTGGCCCTGGTGCTGAACGCCGCTGTCCAGGGTGCTGATTGGTGCAGGGGAGAGAGGCGCGAGATTCAAACTTCCAAACTTCCATCTATCCATCTAACCCTAACCCGACCCCCCCTGCCACTTGCCCCCCCCCACCAGCCCCCCTACCCCCCACCAGCTCCCCCCCCCACCCCCACCAGCCCCCCCACCCCCCACCAGCCCCCACCAGCCCCCACCAGCCCCCACCAGCCCCCCCCCTCACCACCACTTTTTTTTTTCTGCGTGCGCTGACTGGCCGGCACTTTTTAGCGTCCGTCCACTGTTAGCGCATCGCCCGCCCCACCGCTGATCAGCGTTGTACCGCTGATTAGCAAGTTTTAACTTTTTTTTTTCCGATCACTTGCCCTTTTTTTCTTGCCTTTTTAGTACGCGAACACCCGTTGCCCCCACACACACGCACATATAATAAAGGTTTCCACACACGCACACCTACACGCACACACACCCATGGCCCGCCGGGTGTTCTCGGCCGAGGAGGCATACGCCCAGATTGCCTCCGACTCCGAGAGCCCCAGTGAGGATGAGGATGACCCCACATTCCTTTTATCATCCGCATCCTCCTCATCATCATCGGATGACGATGAGCCACCAAGGCGGCGGAGACGCCGCCAGGCGGAGCCAGGGGCCACACATGCTAGGGATCCTGTGGCCCACCCTAGTACGAGCCGCCCTGGGGTTCGTACTGGTTTTCCGGCCCACCAAATAAGTCCACCGGAGCCCCCTGCTGATGAACTTAGCTGGTGTCCCCCAGTGGGCTTTGAGCCTGAGATTCCGGATTTCGCTGGCAATCCTGGAATCCAGATTCCCACAGTGGGGTTTACTGAAATAGACTTTTTTAGTTTTTTTTTCAGTAACCCACTGGTGAATTTGATGGTGGAGCAGACGAATATGTACGCCCAACAGTTCGTCGCTCAAAACCCAGGCTCAGTTTTGGCTAGACCCAGTGGCTGGACGCCGGTCAGTGCAGCCGAGATGAGGACATTTTGGGGCCTCGTGCTGCATATGGGTCTAGTCCAAAAACCCAGTGTCAGGCAATACTGGAGTGGGGACGTCCTGTACCAGACCCCACTGTACAGTATGGTCATGACACGTCACCGGTTTGAGGCCATCCGGAAATGTCTGCATTATTCCGATAATGCAGCATGTCCACCCCGAGGTGATCCTGCCTATGACCGGCTGTATAAGATACGGCCGGTCATCGATCACTTTGGGGCCACATTTCAGCAGGCCTACGTACCTGGAAGGGAGGTCGCGGTTGATGAGTCTCTCGTTGCGTTCAAGGGGAGACTCAGTTTCCGCCAATACATTCCCACAAAGCGGGCGAGGTATGGCGTGAAGCTATACAAAATTTGTGAGAGTACCTCAGGGTACACTTACAAATTTCGTGTGTACGAGGGGCGAGGGGGGCAGCGTGTAGCTCCAATTTTAGATCAGCAATCACATTGGCCCTAGCACATAATAATAAATTCTGGGACATACAGCCGTCAGAAAAACAGGCAAGCGCGCAGCCTGTGAAGGAAATGTGTGTCCCAAGTTATTAATGGGCATATGAAGCCAGCCAATTGTACTGGCAGCATGCCTCAAGTGGTACTATAAGGCCAGTGATACTGGGAATTTTAAATCACAAATCGTTGATGTGGCACTATTAAAAAATTATTATTCCAAATTATTAAAAGTTACGTTTTATGAATTGGTAGGTGCAGGATTAAAAGGTATAAATGAGTCCTAAAGGACATTAGTAGTAGTTAGCTGTTGTAAAAAACACACCTCATTCCTGCACCTAAAGGGAAAGTAGTAGTTGAAATACGAGGGGCGAGATTCCCGTATTCAACCCCCAGAATGTCCCCCCACTCTGGGTGTTAGCGGGAAACTCGTGTGGGACCTTATGTACCCACTGCTGGATAAGGGTTACCACTTGTACGTGGATAACTTTTATACCAGCATTCCCTTGTTCAGGTCCCTTGCCGCCAGATCCACGTTCGCTTGTGGGACCGTGCGGAAAAATCAACGCGGCCTCCCTGCCTACCCCCTCCAGGTACCTATCCCCAGGGGTGAGACCCGTGCACTTACCAGTGGAAACCTGTTGCTGGTCAGGTATAAGGACAAGAGGGATGTCCTTATGCTGTCCACAATCCACGGTAACAGCACCACCCCAGTCCCTGTGCGAGGTACCGCGGCAACGGTCCTCAAGCCCGATTGTATCGTCGACTACAATCGGTATATGGGAGGAGTTGATCTCTCTGATCAAGTCCTCACGCCATATAACGCCATGCGCAAAACCCGGGCATGGTACAAAAAAGTTGCGGTCTACTTGGTGCAGGTTGCCATGTACAACTCTTTTGTACTATCCCGAAGCGCTGGCAGCATAGGGACATTCCTCCAATTCTATGAGGCAGTCCTCAAGGACCTGATCTTTTCGGACCGGGAAAGAGCAGGCCGGAGTACCTCGGGAACTGGAGGCGCCCGGATCGTCCCTGGCCAACACTTTCCAGGTGTGGTCCCCCATACTGGAAAGAAGGGACGAACCCAAAAAAAGTGCAGAGTGTGTCACAAGAGGGGGATACGGAAGGACACCACTACTCAATGTGACACGTGCCCCGATCATCCGGGCCTCTGCATTATCGATTGCTTCAGGGAGTATCACACTTCCATGGAGTACTAAATTTTTATAATCCCCAACAGTTCACTAGAGAACATAAAACACTATGGCTCTCAGACTTTGGAGACACGAAAACAATTTTTCTTTCCCCCAAAAATATTAGTTTTAGTGCAGGCATCCTCAAACTGCGGCCCTCCAGATGTTGTAAAACTATAACTCCCAGCATGCCCAGACAACCTACAGCCATCATCAGGGCATGGTGGGAATTGTAGTTTTACAACATCTGGAGGGCCGCAGTTTTAGGATGCCTGCTTAGTGTCTCCAAAGTCTGAGAGCCATACATATTAGGCATCGTCGCGTGCGTAAAAGTCGTCGCTATAAAAATAACTTTTTACCAAACGCCTCGGATGAACGGTGTTAAAAATATAAAATAAAAACGGTGCCAAAACACCTATTTTTGGGCAAAATTTAAATTTAAATCCATTTTGCCGGTAATAAAGCAAGGGTTAACAGCCAAACAAAACTAAACATTTATTGCCCCAATTCTGTAGTTTGCAGAAACACCCCATATGTGGTCGTAAATGGCTATATAGCCGCACGGCAGGGCATAGAACGAAGGGAACTCCATACGGTTTCTGGAAGGCAGATTTTGATGGACAGTTTTTTTTTTTACACCATGTCCCATTAGAAGCCCCCCCTGATGTAGCCTAGACTAGAAACTCCAAAAAAGTGACCCCATCTAAGAAACTACACCCCTCAAGGTATTCAAAAGTTACTTTACAAACTATGTTAACCCTTTAGGTGTTCCACAAAACTAAATAGCGAATGTAGAAACAATTTTAGAATTAAATTTTTTTGTTACATTGCCTCAAAAAAGAGTAATATAGAGCAACAAAATCAAATTTACCCCAAAAATTGTCCCAAAACAACAACCACCTTATCCCGTAGTTTCCTAGATGGGGTCACTTTTATGGAGTTTCTACTCTAGGGGGGCATCAGGGGGCTTGAAAGGGTACATGGTGTAAATAAACCAGTCCAGCAAAATCTGCCTTCCAAAAACCGTATGGCGTTCCCCTTCTTCTATGTCCTGCCGTTTAGCCAAATAGTAGTTTACGACCATATATGGGGTGTTTCTGCAAACTACAGAATCAGGGCAACCCATTTTGAGTGTTGTTTGGCAGTTAACCCTTGTTTTACTCCTGAAAAAAACTGATTATATTGGAAAATTTTCCAAAAAATAGAAATTTCAAAATTGTTTCTCCATCTGCCATTAACTCTTGTGGAACACCTAAAGGGTTAACAAAGTTTGTAAACCCAGTTTTGAATACCTTGAGGGGTGTACTTTCTTAGATAGAGTCACTTTTTTGAAATTTCTATTCTAGGGGTGCAACAGGGGGCTTCAAATGGGACATGGTATAAACAAAACCAGTCCTGCAAAATCTGCCTTCCAAAACCCATATGGTGTTCCCCTCCTTCTATGTGCTACCGTTCGGCCAAACAGTAGTTTACGACCACATATGGGGTGTTTTTGCAAACTACAGAATCAGGGCAACCCATTTTGAGTGTTGTTTGGCAGTTAACCCTTGTTTTACTCCTGGAAAAAATTGATTATATTGGAAAATTTTCCAAAAAATAGAAATTTCTAAATTGTTTCTCCATCTGCCATTAACTCTTGTGGAACACCTAAAGGGTTAACAAAGTTTGTAAACCCAGTTTTGAATACCTTGAGGGGTGTACTTTCTTAGATGGAGTCACTTTTTTGAAATTTCTATTCTAGGGGTGCAACAGGGGGCTTCAAATGGGACATGGTATAAACAAAACCAGTCCTGCAAAATCTGCCTTCCAAAACCCATATGGTGTTCCCCTCCTTCTATGTGCTACCGTTCGGCCAAACAGTAGTTTACGACCACATATGGGGTGTTTCTGCAAACTACAGAATCAGGGCAACCCATTTTGAGTGTTGTTTGGCAGTTAACCCTTGTTTTACTCCTGGAAAAAATTGATTATATTGGAAAATTTTCCAAAAAATAGAAATTTCAAAATTGTTTCTCCATCTGCCATTAACTCTTGTGGAACACCTAAAGGGTTAACAAAGTTTGTAAACCCAGTTTTGAATACCTTGAGGGGTGTACTTTCTTAGATGGAGTCACTTTTTTGAAATTTCTATTCTAGGGGTGCAACAGGGGGCTTCAAATGGGCATGGTATAAACAAAACCAGTCCTGCAAAATCTGCCTTCCAAAACCCATATGGTGTTCCCCTCCTTCTATGTGCTCCCGTTCGGCCAAATAGTAGTTTACGACCACATATGGGGTGTTTCTGTAAACTACAGAATCAGGGCAACCCATTTTGAGTGTTGTTTGGCAGTTAACCCTTGTTTTACTCCTGGAAAAAATTGATTATATTGGAAAATTTTCCAAAAAATAGAAATTTCAAAATTGTTTCTCCATCTGCCATTAACTCTTGTGGAACACCTAAAGGGTTAACAAAGTTTGTAAACCCAGTTTTGAATACCTTGAGGGGTGTACTTTCTTAGATGGAGTCACTTTTTTGAAATTTTTATTCTAGGGGTGCAACAGGGGGCTTCAAATGGGACATGGTATAAACAAAACCAGTCCTGCAAAATCTGCCTTCCAAAACCCATATGGTGTTCCCCTCCTTCTATGTGCTACCGTTCGGCCAAACAGTAGTTTACGACCACATATGGGGTGTTTCTGCAAACTACAGAATCAGGGCAACCCATTTTGAGTGTTGTTTGGCAGTTAACCCTTGTTTTACTCCTGTAAAAAATTGATTATATTGGAAAATTTTCCAAAAAATAGAAATTTCAAAATTGGTTCTCCATCTGCCATTAACTCTTGTGGAACACCTAAAGGGTTAACAAAGTTTGTAAACCCAGTTTTGAATACCTTGAGGGGTGTACTTTCTTAGATGGAGTCACTTTTTTGAAATTTCTATTCTAGGGGTGCAACAGGGGGCTTCAAATGGGACATGGTATAAACAAAACCAGTCCTGCAAAATCTGCCTTCCAAAACCCATATGGTGTTCCCCTCCTTCTATGTGCTACCGTTCGGCCAAACAGTAGTTTACGACCACATATGGGGTGTTTCTGCAAACTACAGAATCAGGGCAACCCATTTTGAGTGTTGTTTGGCAGTTAACCCTTGTTTTACTCCTGGAAAAAATTTATTATATTGGAAAATTTTCCAAAAAATAGAAATTTCAAAATTGTTTCTCCATCTGCCATTAACTCTTGTGGAACACCTAAAGGGTTAACAAAGTTTGTAAACCCAGTTTTGAATACCTTGAGGGGTGTACTTTCCTAGATGGAGTCACTTTTTTGAAATTTCTATTCTAGGGGTGCAACAGGGGGCTTCAAATGGGCATGGTATAAACAAAACCAGTCCTGCAAAATCTGCCTTCCAAAACCCATATGGTGTTCCCCTCCTTCTATGTGCTCCCGTTCGGCCAAATAGTAGTTTACGACCACATATGGGGTGTTTCTGTAAACTACAGAATCAGGGCAACCCATTTTGAGTGTTGTTTGGCAGTTAACCCTTGTTTTACTCCTGGAAAAAATTGATTATATTGGAAAATTTTCCAAAAAATAGAAATTTCAAAATTGTTTCTCCATCTGCCATTAACTCTTGTGGAACACCTAAAGGGTTAACAAAGTTTGTAAACCCAGTTTTGAATACCTTGAGGGGTGTACTTTCTTAGATGGAGTCACTTTTTTGAAATTTCTATTCTAGGGGTGCAACAGGGGGCTTCAAATGGGACATGGTATAAACAAAACCAGTCCTGCAAAATCTGCCTTCCAAAACCCATATGGTGTTCCCCTCCTTCTATGTGCTACCGTTCGGCCAAACAGTAGTTTACGACCACATATGGGGTGTTTCTGCAAACTACAGAATCAGGGCAACCCATTTTGAGTGTTGTTTGGCAGTTAACCCTTGTTTTACTCCTGGAAAAAATTGATTATATTGGAAAATTTTCCAAAAAATAGAAATTTCAAAATTGTTTCTCCATCTGCCATTAACTCTTGTGGAAGACCTAAAGGGTTAATAAAGTTTGAAAAAACTGTTTTGAATACCTTGAGGGGTGTAGTTTCTAGAATGGGGTCATTTTTGGGAGGTTTCTATTATCTAAGCCTCACAATATGACTTCAAACCTGAACTGGTCCATAAAAAGTGGGATTTTGAAGATTTCTCAAAAATTTCAAAATTTGCTTCTAAACTTCTAAGCCTTGTAACATCCCCAAAAAATAAAATATCATTCCCAAAATGCTACAAACATGAAGTAGACATATGGGGAATGTAAAGTCATTTTGGGGGTATTACTATGTATTACAGAAGTAGAGAAACTGAAACTTTGAAATTTGCTAATTTTTCAAAATTTTGGGTAAAAAATGTATTTTTTTATGCAAAAAAATTAACTTTTTTGACCCAATTTTAGCAGTGTCATGAAGTACAATATGTGACGAAAAAACAATCTCAGAACGGCCTGGGTAAGTCAAAGCGTTTTAAAGTTATGAGCACTTAAAGTGACACTGGTCAGATTTGCAAAAAATGGCCTGGTCCTGAAGGTGAAAATGAGCCTGGTCCTTAAGGGGTTAAAATCAGTCTATGGGACAGACAGGTTAGTTAGGAGTGCACGACCGTTTTTTCATCACTTTACTTCAACAAACAGTGATCAAAAAGTCATACACACCCCAAAATGGTATTAGCAAAAACTGCACAAAAACGGGCCTTAGACACATCCATAGACATAACTATACAAAATTATGGGGGTTAGAATATGGCGATAAGAAAAAATAATTTTTTTAAAAAGTTTATAATTTTTTTCAGTATTAAAGTGCAAGAAAAACTATACATATGTAAAAACAAATAAAAATAAAACCTGTGAAACTGTGCAGGAATTGCATTTTTTTCTCACATTCCACCCTATTTGGAATTTTTTTCCCTTTTCCCACCACATTGTATGCAATACTATAAAACAAGTCCTCATGTGGGAAATGTAATGAACATTTTTTTTAAAAAGTTATGACTCCGAGAAGGCAGGGAGCGAAAAACCAAAATGCAAAACAGAAACGTGTTGTGTCAGAAAAGTGTTAAATATAGTCTCACACACTACCAGTTCAATGAAGGTCCAGCAACAATTCTCCTATCATTGTCTACTGGTATGATGATTCCTGCCATATGCATATGTTTGCAACTCATCTTTCTCCAAAAGAGAGCACCTGATTATTATCATTTATTTGAAAGCACCATTATTCCATGGCACTGTATCAAGAGGGGGTTACACATGTATAATATAAAAAATACAAATACAATAAACATGAAACTATTAACATGCTGGTACAGAGAGGGAGAGGACCCTGACTGCGAGAGCTTACAATCTACAAATGATTATAGTTATATCATGTCGGAGATAGCAGGTAACAGACATGCGGGGCAGAGAGGAGGGAAGGAGAGTACCCTTTCACTAGGGAGACCCCTAGCTCACCTGGCACTGGCACCTGGCTGCCCTGATGTCCCTAGACGGGTTGCTAACCTGTACGCCGATCATGTGCCTCGTCCTTGGCTTACCCTGAAATAAGCCCTAGGTAGTGAATAGGGCGGTGGGAGCACTATTCCTCACCACTGACACCTACGGTAACAACAGGGAAAGGACAAACAACACAAACACCATAAACAATCCACAAAGGGAGACAACAACCACAGGAGTGAAATGGAGATCCAACAGCTCCAGTTCCAACAGCTCAACAGCAACAGTTGTCCACCTGAGGTCAGAATAGAACATCTGGAAGGAAAGTCTATATCTGGCAACAAAGGAAGCAGAAAGGGAGAATATATAGTTGCTGAGAGTCAGAGAACAGCTGAAAAGAAAAGCTACAGATTCCTAAATAAGACAAAAAGAAAACCTAAGCAGGAAAATCCGGACCAGAATCTATTCTCCCCATTAGGTCATAGAGCGATCTCTTGAGAAACTGAGCGCGTAGCCACCAGCTGCGACCATCTGACTCCAGGCACAGCAGGGTCAGCGATAGGTCAAGACACCCTCGTGACAAGTTAAAGGAGTTCTCAGACGCTGTGGAGGAAAGATAGTTGCCTCTGTACTTACCCCATAAAGCCCCTGATGCTGCAGTGTCCCCTGCTCTCAGACTGGATGTAGGTTCTTCCTCTTGGTTCACAACCAAATGTGTTCCTAAGTCTCTGTTCAGCTCCATAATGAACTCAAGTGGAAAAGCACACTGACAGTACAAGCACAATGGAGACCGTGGCATTGGGGCGAGGCAGAGGGGTGGATAAAGAGGAAACAACCTTTTTTCCACAGGTTTGGAAGACACTGGGATTTTCAGAAAGCCCAAAGAACCCCTTTAATGTATTTACATTGAAGGGTGGGCATTTATTTCAGTTTCAGGTGGATGTAGGTGAACAAGTTCTCTTTTGCAAGAGTTGCACGATCGATGGATAGGCCTTCAGTGTGGTGCTATGACCTCTTATTGATAGACATTGTGTATGATGACAAACCTCTTCCTAGTGAAGTCTTCATCTTCTGGATAACTTCTCAGGCCTATTAGTTTGCAAGATGGTCTCCATGCGTTATAGTAATTATCAGCTTGAAACGTGGTACCATCATCCAGTAAAGATATCCACTGTAATGATTACACTGGATATATCACTTGAAAAATATCACTATGACAAAATGTTAACGTTCCCAACTGCCTACAGAAATGCACCATTCTCTAGGTGTGTTTTTTTTCATCCTGCCTCTGTTTGCTCAGTTTTTTTTTTTAAGGCTTTATCGGTAATTAATAACGTTTTGATATTGACTGCAACAAAGCTGAAGCAAATTAACTTCAGTGCTAGTTGCTACTGCATGACCAATACCATCAGCTATAAAAAAAAGACTTATCTCGCATCACATAGTAAAATAGTTAAATTCCCACTTTGTGGATAAAAAGTCAATGTTTGCTCCTGTCTCTTATAAACTGCATTTATAATTTAATAGGAGCTTTTAATTAGCAGTCATTAACGTAAAGTGTATGTTCTCTGCGTGCAGCGGCATTGCTCACACTGATGATTTTTCTTTTTGCCTCGTTCTTTATTTATAAGGATAGATGTCCCGTTCTTGCCCCAAAGAGATTGTTCTAGATCCCTCTCCCTTCTGAATTCTGGAGTCAGATTCAGGCTCAGTGGGACTTGCGTTCTGCATTGCATTTGCAAATAATTAAGACTTAATTATTAGTCTTCATGAACATCAAATTATACATTTTTTGCAATGCCTTCAGCAAATTAAATATGCTGAGATACAAAAGTCATACTACAACCAAAATACATTAGAGGTATAGAACAACAGGGTGACATTTCTGGGACAGAACATGATCTTCCAGCATATCCAAATATCTATAACTATTGAAAGTCACCATTTGGTTAAATGTAATTAAAAAAGATTATGTGACCATATATTACATTTGCTATTATTAGTTGTCTCAATATACCTGTAAATAGGTCATTAATTCCAGCGTTGCCGCCTAAATAAAAACTGGGGTAGTTATGTTGCTGCTGGGTTCGTGTCTGCAAGGGTTGACTGCCAGTACCCTGTATGTTAAAGGGATTCTGTCACCAAGTTTTGGGCTATAGAGATACGGACATGCACGGCTAGATTGCCGCTAGCATGTCAGCAATATACCGGTCCTATAGGGCTGTGTGCTTTTATTTTCTTTAAAAAAGGAATTTAGAGATATGTAAATTAGTCTTGTAGGTGCCCAAGGGGCTATACGAACTTTCCTGTTGCCCAGCCGTGCCCAGCCACGCCCGCCTGTGAAGGAGTCCAGCACCGCCTATGCGCAGTTCTTTCCCTGAGGCTGATGCCAGCACAGGGAAGGAACACTATACTGACACTGCGCATGTGCAAGCTCGCGCATCGCGAGATTACGGCAATCTATCAGTGATGAGGAGATTCGGAGGACATAGGCGGTGCTGGGCTCCTTCACAGGCGGGCGTGGCTGGGCACGGCTGGGCACCAGGAAGGTACGTATAGCCCCTTGGGCACCTACAAGACTAATTTACATATCTCTAAAACCCTTTTTTAAAGAAAAATAAAAGCACACAGCCCTATAGGACAGGTATATTGCGGACATGCTAGCGGCGATCTAGCCGTGCATGTCCGCATCTCTATAGCCCAAAACTTGGTGACAGAATCCCTTTAAATGATGCTAATAGTAAGAAAAACGAGCCCGTGCTGACATAAAAAAGATACATGATGATGATGAGACACAGTTGCCAATAACTCAATGGCAATTAGTGCCTCAAGAGGTTGATGAAGAGGATGAGACACAGTTGTCAATAACTGAGGTTGTTGTTAGGTCAACAGGAGGATGAGCAGAGTAAGGAAGTGGAAGAGGAGTTGGTGGACGATGAAGTCACTGACCCAACCTGTGAAGGTGGCAAGCCGAACGAGGACAGCAGTACCGAGGGGGAGGGATCCACAGCACCGCAACAGGCTGGAAGAGGCAGTGGGGTGACAAAAGTGAGAAGGCAGGCCACAGCAAACAGGCCTGCAATTGTTCCCCGGAGCACACCCCTGCGGAAAGCCTGGGTCCACAATCTGTGTCTGCGGGTCAAACCACTGCCTTCTCTTTTTCTGTGTTACATTCTGGCCAATCCCCTGTTGAAGGCACAGGCCCGGATGCCTCCCGCCCTACACCTGGACCTTTGCAAGCACCATCAGCGACCACATACACTTCCGTGTCCCAGCGTAGCGTACAAATGTCCTCACCCCAGGCATTTTCCAAATTACTGGCCCTGGAAATGTTGCCATTTAGGCTTGTGGACACTGAGGCCTTCCACAGCCTGATGTCGGCGGCCGTCCCTCATTATGCAGTCCCCAGCCGCCACTATTTTTCACCGTGTGCCATGCCTGCCTTACACCAGCATGTGTGCCGAAACATCACCCGTGCCCTTACCAACGCAGTCACTGGGAAGGTCCCCTTAACCACTGACACATGGACAAGTGATTTTGGCCAGGGACGCTACATTTCCCTGAAGGCACACTGGTGAACGTTGTGGATGCCGGGAGCGAGTGGTACCCTGGGATGGCACAGGTGATACAGACGCCAAGAATTGCGGGCCCTAATTCCATCAGGGTTTTCACCACCACCTACGTTAGTGGCTCCAACACCCACTTCTCCTCCTCCGCCTCCTCCTCCACTTCTACCTCAGAATGATCCTCTTGCAGCACCAGTCAGCCATCAGTCAGTAGCTGGAAGTAGTGTAGCATTGCAGTGGAGAAGCATCAACAGGCCGTGCTTAACCCCTTAAGGACACAGCCTTTTTACACCTTAGGACCAGGCCATTTTTTGCAAATCTGACCAGTGTCACTATAAGTGCTGATAACTTTAAAACGCTTTGACTTATCCAGGCCGTTCTGAGATTGTTTTTTCGTCACATATTGTACTTCATGACACTGGTAAAATGAAGTTAAAAAAAATATTTTTTTTGCACCAAAAAATACCTAATTTAACAAAAATTTGGAAAAATTTGCAAATTTCAAAGTTTCAGTTTCTCTACTTCTGTAATACATAGTAATACCCCTAAAAATTGTGATGCCTTTACATTCCCCATATGTCTACTTCATGTTTGAATTATTTTGGGAATGATATTTTATTTTTTGGGGATGTTACAAGGCTTAGAAGTTTAGAAGCAAATCTTGAAATTTTTCAGAAATTTACAAAAACCCAATTTTTAGGGACCACTACAGCTCTGAAGTCACTTTGCGAGGCTTACATAATAGAAACCACCCAAAAATGACCCCATTCTATAAACTACACCCCTCAAGGTATTCAAAACTGATTTTACAAACTTAGTTAACCCTTTAGGTGTTGCACAAGAGTTATTGGCAAATGGGGAGGAAATTTGAGAATTTCATTTTTTTGGCTAATTTTCAATTTTAACCCATTTTTTCCACTAACAAAGCAAGGGTTAACAGCCAAACAAGACTGTATCTTTATTGCCCTGACTCTGCCGTTTACAGAAACACCCCATATGTGTCTGTAAACTACTGTACGGCCACACAGCGGGGCGTAGAGTGAAAGGTGCGCCGTATGGTTTTTGGAAGGCAGGTTTTGCTGGACTGTTTTTTTGACTCCATGTCCCATTTGAAGCCCCCCTGATGCACCCCTAGAGTAGAAACTCCATAAAAGTGACCCCATCTAAGAAACTACACCCCTCAAGGTATTCAAAACTGATTTTACTAACTTCATTAACCCTTTAGGTGTTGCACAAGAGTTATTGGCAAATGGGGATGAAATTTGAGAATTTCATTTTTTTGCCTAATTTTCCATTTTAACCCATTTTTTCCACTAACAAAGCAAGGGTTAACAGCCAAACAAGACTGTATCTTTATTGCCCTGACTCTGCCGTTTACAGAAACACCCCATATGTGGCCGTAAACTACTGTACGGCCACACAGCGGGGCGTAGAGTGAAAGGTGCGCCGTATGGTTTTTGGAAGGCAGGTTTTGCTGGACAGTTTTTTTGACACCATGTCCCATTTGAAGCCCCCCTGATGCACCCCTAGAGTAGAAACTCCATAAAAGTGACCCCATCTAAGAAACTACACCCCTCAAGGTATTCAAAACTGATTTTACAAAGTTTGTTAACCCTTTAGGTGTTGCACAAGATTTAATGGAAAATAGAGATACAATTTCAAAATTTCACTTTTTTGGCAGATTTTCCATTTTAATATTTTTTTTCCAGTTACAAAGCAAGGGTTAACAGCCAAACAAAACTCATTATTTATGGCCCTGATTCTGTAGTTTACAGAAACACCCCATATGTGGTCGTAAACTGCTGTACGGGCACACGACAGGGCGCAGAAGGAAAGGAATGCCATACGGTTTTTGGAAGGCAGATTTTGCTGGACTGGTTTTATTGACACCATGTCCCATTTGAAGCCCCCCTGATGCACCCCTAGAGTAGAAACTCCATAAAAGTGACCCCATCTAAGAAACTACACCCCTCAAGGTATTCAAAACTGATTTTAGAAAGTTTGTTAACCCTTTAGGTGTTGCACAAGATTTAATGGAAAATAGAGATACAATTTCAAAATTTCACTTTTTTGGCAGATTTTTCATTTTAATATTTTTTTTCCAGTTACAAAGCAAGGGTTAACAGCCAAACAAAACTCATTATTTATGGCCCTGATTCTGTAGTTTACAGAAACACCCCATATGTGGTCGTAAACTGCTGTACGGGCACACGACAGGGCGCAGAAGGAAAGGAATGCCATACGGTTTTTGGAAGGCAGATTTTGCTGGACTGGTTTTATTGACACCATGTCCCATTTGAAGCCCCCCTGATGCACCCCTAGAGTAGAAACTCCAAAAAAGTGACCCTATTTTAGAAACTACGGGATAAGGTGGCAGTTTTGTTGGTACTAGTTTAGGGTACATATGATTTTTGGTTGCTCTATATTACACTTTTTGTGCGGCAAGGTAACAAGAAATAGCTTTTTTGGCACCATTTTTTTTTTGTTATTTACAACATTCATCTGACAGGTTAGATCATGTGGTAATTTTATAGAGCAGGTTGTCACGGACGCGGCGATACCTAATATGTATACAATTTTTTTTATTTATGTAAGTTTTACACAATGAATTAATTTTTAAAACAAAAAAAAGTTTTAGTGTCTCCATAGTCTAAGAGCCATAGTTTTTTTTAGTTTTTGGGCGATTATCTCAAGTAGGGTCTCATTTTTTGCGGGATGAGATTACGGTTTTATTGGCACTATTTTGGGGTGCATATGACTTTTTGATCGCTTGCTGTTACACTTTTTGTGAAGTAAGATGACAAAAAATTGCTTTTTTTACACCGTTTCTTTTTTTTTTTTTTTACGGTGGTCACCTGAGGGGTTAGGTCATGTGATATTTTTATAGAGCCGGTCGATACGGACGCGGCGATACCCAATATGTATACTTTTTTTTATTTATGTAAGTTTTACACAATGATTTCATTTTTGAAACAAAAAAAATCATGTTTTAGTGTTTCCATAGTCTAAGAGCCATAGTTTTTTCAGTTTTGGGGAGATTATCTTGGGTAGGGTATGATTTTTGCGGGATGAGATGACGGTTTGATTGTTACAATTTTGGAGTACATACAACTTTTTTGATCACTTTTATTAACTTTTTGGGGAAGTAAGGTGGGCAAAATTTCAATTTCATCATAGTTTTTAATTTTTAATTTTTATGGCGTTCACCGTTTGGGTAAAGTAACATGACCGTTTTATAGATCAGGTCGTTACGGACGCGGCGATACCAAACATGTGTAGGGAAATTTTTTTTTTTTTTTTTTAATCAGTGATAAATGTGTTTTTTGATTTTTACTTTATTTTCACTTTTTTTCACTTTCTTTTTGACCCAGACCCACTTGGTTCTTGAAGATCCAGTGGGTCTGATGTCTGTATAATACAGTACAGTACAATATATAGTACTGTACTGTATTTTACACTTTGTCTGAACAGATCTATGCCTTTCAGCACAGATCTGTTCAGCACCATGGACAGCAGGACGCCTGAGAAGGCGTCCTGTTGCCATGGGAACCTTCCCCGTCTGCTCAGTTATGGTCAGAACTGCGCAGATGGGGAAGGGTAAGGACGGGGCTTGGGGGGCTGCCTGGGAGCTCTCTCCCTCTCCATTCGGAGGGGCTGCAAAGGCACAGCAGCCCCCCGATGGGAGAGGGAGGGAGCTCCCTGCGCTGTTAACCTTTTCCATACAGCGGTCCGTACGGACATCACCGATGTCAGCCGTTTATACCAGGGTGCCAGCAATGTGCTGGCACCCTGGTATACCCACTAGACACCAACGATTACGCAATGGGAGGCGGGCGGGGGATCGCGATCCCGCCTACCGAACCGCCCGCCTCCCGCACCGCCCGCACCGCCCGCAACCCTCCCCCTGCACCTCCCACCCGGCAAAAATCACTAAGGGGTGCAGGAGGGGGGGATACAGATGCATTTTAGGAATGCTAAAGTTTCTGATCAGAAACTGCAGAAATCGCAGCAAACCGCAGGTCTGAATTGACCTGCGGTTTGCCGCGATCGCCGACATGGGGGGGTCACGGGACCCCCCGGCGCATTTAGCCTAGGTGCCTGCTCAATGATTTGAGCAGGCACCGGGTTCCGATCACTGCCAGCCGCACGGCAGTGATCAGAAATACACAGGGCGTACATGTACGCCCTGTGTCCTTAAGTACCAGGGCACAAGGGCGTACCTGTACGCCCTATGTCCTTAAGAGGTTAAGCTGATCTGCTTAGGTGACAAACAGCACACCGCTGTAGAGCTGTGGCAGGGGATAAGAGACCAGACTGAGCTGTGGCTCTCGCCACTCAACCTAGAACCAGGCATGGTTGTGTCTGATAATGACCGTAACTTGGTGGTGGCTTTGGAGCTCGGCAAGCTCAAATACATGCTTCCGCCGGTCTGGCAACACTGCAGCAGCGCTTACAATTGCCAGCTCACCAACTGTTGTTCGATATGAGCATGCACTGGAACTCCACGTTCCACATGTTGGCCAGGCTTTGTGAGCAGCAGAGGGCAGTAGTAGAATACCAGCTGCAACATGGTTTTTCGCCGTTCCAGTCAGCTTCCGCTCTTCACAAGCGAGGAGTGGGCATGGATATCTGACCCTTTTAAGAAACTTTGAGGAATCAACACAGATGGTGAGCGACGATAATGCTATTATCAGCATCACCATCCCACTTCTGTGTCTACTCAAACGCTCGCTGCTCACAATTAAGGCAGACGCTTTGCATGTGAAAGATGTGGAAATGGGGGATGACATTACACAGGGCGATAGCCAGACCACCCTAAGTTCATCTTCTCAGCGCAAATTGGATGATGAGGAGGAGGAGCAGGAGACGGTTGCCTCCGCTACAGAGGGTAGTACCCATGGAAGTTTAATCCATCTGTTCAGCGTGGATGGGCAGAAGAGGAGGAAGAGAATGAGGAGATTGAGAGTCATCCTCCTGATTACAGCTGCCCATAAAGAGATTAAGTTACTCTTGCCCATATAATTCTATGGAGGGACAAGGGGGTAGGAGCAAAAGACTAGCTGCTAAGATGTCCTCCATAAATAGTACACATAGTGAAGAGGAAATCCTGCTTCACTATCTCCCAGTAGGATAGCCTAAGAAGCAGCAGGATGGAGGACCTTATACAGTAATGAGCAGTGTAGATGTCGCCTAGGGTTAGATAGAAAATGTTCTAGAGCCTTCAACAGCATTTGTGTGTGTCTCTCTTCCTCTGTCTTTCTCACTCTGTACTTTCCAACCTCCCTCTCCTTAGACTCTTGTGGGCAGCATGTAACCTGATCTCTCAGTAAAGCTGAAAAACTGTCTCTTCTCTGGAGACGGATTTGATCAGTTATTAGTAGGTGAGTGTTGGGAGCTGAAATTGAAGAAAGAGGCACTTTTTTCTAATAAGATATATTACATAATAATGTTGTTGTTCCCCTTAGGCATTCGCAGCACAATGAAAAGCAAGTTCTGCCAACATTTATCTAAGCACGGCCTTATTGTTTGTCTCTACAAAGGGTTAGTAGTACAAATCTCCTTCCAATTCATTGCTTTTCTGTCAAATTTCCTAGGTCTTTTACTCCTTAGCAGATCAATAAAATTAATTAGCAGTATGCAACCTCATTAGAGTCTTCAGATAAAATGACAATTATGTCCAAGTGGGAACTTGTTCTCTATCACATAGGCTTAAACATGCTGATTTGATGGCGTCATGTCCTGAGAAGGGATTCAATAGTCTGGAAAAAAAGTTACATTTATGATTTAAAAAAATATATATATTCAGAGGAGACACAGACATCCTGTTAATGCGCGTGGTGCATATATAGTATACTGTCTAATGCATCATCTAGTTTGGCTGTAGCAAACCACAGCTTAAAATATTCTGCTGACTCTGTTTCCTTAGTCTGTAGTTAAGTGCATTAGAGGCAAAATGAACAAATAGGAATAGAAAGCAAATTTACTGCTGTGTTAGAGCAGAACTTTACTCTTAGGTCAATGGCCAACAGATTATTCCGAGCAACTTTGCAAAAAACATACCCACCACCATCCACTATGAATAAAAATGAATAATTCACATGTAGTTTCTCCTTTTAGTAGAATTCTCAGTATGACTTAAGTGCCATGGTTAGCTTTTGGAAGGTGATCAAAACGGTGGTTGATTACTTAGTTTAAGGCAGAGATTGGCAGCTTGCGTATAGCATTACGATAAAGTATTGAAACAATGACTCCTAGAACTGGATCCAGGTTCTCCAAGGAACACTACTTACAGTACAGGCAATGTGACGTAGAGTTGTGCTGAAATTTTCATTAAATGGAGAACCTACCGTATTTTTTCCCTATAAGACGCACCTGTCCTTAAGACGCATATAGGTATAGAGAAAATTGAAAATCAGTGATGAGCGGCAGGGGCAATATTCGAATTCACGATATTTCGCAAATATTTGTCATATAATCGCGAATTCGAGATCTCTAGTCATTATTTTCTTTATTTCAAAAATCAGCAATCGGAAAATTCCTGATAAAAGTTCGCAATACGAAAATTCGCGATCAACACTACTCCTAAAGTCAAAGAAATTACAGCCTTCTCATTGGCCCAACAGCAAGAAGCAGTGAGGGATCATGGGTACTGATGAAAATAAATCTTTGTGATTCTCGAAGTGCCAATTATAATATTCGCGATCAACACTAGTGAAAATAGGAAAAAAATATTTTGAACCAAAAGGTGTGCTTTTGGTGGGTTTTGAACTAATGGTGGTCTGGGGATGACACTATTATGGGGGATCTGTGGATGACACTGTTATGGAGGGGATCTGTGCTGTTATGGGGGATCAGTGGATGACACACTGTTATGGAGATCTGTGGATGGCACTGTTACACTGTTATGGGGGATCTGTGGATGACACTGTTATGGGGGATCTGTGGATGACACTGTTATGGGGCGATCTCTGGATGACACTGTTATGTTGGGATTTGTGGATGACACTGCTATGGGGGGGATCTGTGGATGACACATATATAGCATCATCCACAGATTCCCCCATAACAGTGTCCCTGTGTAAATACTGACTCCCAATGCAGGGGGTGGAGGCCACCAAGTTGGAATCGAGGCAGGGCCCGATGCAGTCACTGTACTCTATTACACTGGGCACCGCTCATCGCAGTCTTTATATGTGAAGTGTAGACATGGGAGGTTTGTTAAAGTATGGCAATCCTCTACAGTAGTAACGCATTCCTCTGTAGTACTCACTATGAAACTCCAGTAGCAGGCAGACCGGGAGCGTAATGTCACACGCCTGCTCTGCCTGGCTCATTCATAAAGTGGGAGGAGCAGACGCGTGACGTAGTGAGTGATGCTACGCTCCTGGCCTGCCTGCTACTGGAGTTTCATAGTGAGTACTACAGGGCATTGCGCTACTACTGTAGAGGATTGCTATACTTTAACAAACCTCCCATGTCTACACTTTACCTATAAAGACTGCGGTGAGCGGGGCCCGGTGTAATAGAGTAAAGTGACTGCACCCGGCCCCGCCGCAATTCCAACATCACTTGCCGGCCTCCAGCCCCTCCTCCCTCCCCGCTGATATATAGCAGGCCGTGCTGTGCAGCATAGCGGCCAGCGATGTATCAGCGTCACCAGTGTAAAAATGGTTGCCTTATAAGACACATTGCCATTTCCCCCCCCAAGTGTGTCTTAAGCTACATGCACACTACTCTGACGTTTTTTGCGGTCCGCAAACCACGGATCCGCAAAAAACGGAAGCTGCCTGTGTGCCTTCCGCAATTTGTGGAACGGAACGGGCAGCCTATTGTAGACATGCCTATTCTTGTCCGCAAAACAGACAAGAATAGGACATGCTATATTTTTTTAGCGGGGCCACGGAACGGAGCAACGGATGCAGACAGCACACGGAGTGCTGTCCGCATCTTTTGTGGCCCCATTGAAGTGAATGGGTCCGCACCCGAGCCGCAAAAACTTAGGCTCGGATGTGGACCCGAAAAACGGTTGTGTGCATGAGGCATTATAGGGCGAAAAATGCGGTACTTCTTCTCTCAGCGACAGCAATCACTTATTTGACTTTGCCAGTTGGCATTGTGTAATGGGCCGCCTCCCCACAGGGCCTTCTATGTCACGTCCCAGGTTAAGTAGGAATACCGAGTGGTGTAGTGCAGCATAAATGTCTCTTTATGTGTGTCACAGTGCTCCTACCTGGATACTGCTTGACCCCGGGTTTTGGCTCTGAAGCAATAAAAAGGGGAAGAATTGATGGATTGAAAAGAATAACTTGAGTCCAGACCTAGAGATGAAGTTCAACAGCAGCTTTACTTTGAATAAATGTTTCTTCCAACAGCTTACAGGCTTTGTCTTGGTTCCAGCAGGCTTTAGCATTAAACTGGCTGGCAAACTCAACACTGCTATATCTTTTTCTCACTCTGCTGTACTGACAAGGTGACTTAGTAACTTTTTGCTGCACTTCTTCTTTATACTGCACTTCTCTCTGTAGTCGGAATTATGTTTCAGCCGAGGAACTAATCTCCTGGCTCCTGAGGCTTCTATGCTTCAGCCTCCCTGGCCAGCAGAGCTAAAGGTGCTCTGGCTGGCCTGGGCACGTCCAGCAGAGATGTGTCCCTGCACACCCTTTCCCTTGCAGGGGGTAAACTACACTACCTCTAACTGGTCCCCACCTTTCTTGCAGTAAGTAGGACTAGCCCACTTCTCTCCAGAGGGGGGTTAGAATGGAATGGGAAGTTCCATTCTCTCTAACTATAGCTCTGCCATGTTTTTTACTACCTGCTGGTGAACCAGGCACATTACACGAACAGTTACATAACATAAATATAAATGCAGTGTTGAGGGACCTGGAAATAAATATATAGGTGACATACAGGTTAGACCATAAAAGATAGCAGCAAGGTTTAGAAGTAGTAATATCACTCTGGGGTGTTACAATTGTAAGATTACGGAATAGCACATTTTAAAATGTTCACTTTATGCTAATTTGCACGAAATGTGCATGTGCATATTGTGCATGTTATATATTAAACTGTGAGTTTTTTACACATATAGGAGCCAAGAAGTGCCCATGTGATTACAGTTATTTATCTTAAAAGGGTTTTCCGTGATTTTCATATTTGGTGGCCTAGCCTCAGTATCGGTCATCAATATAAGATCAGTGTGGATGCGACTTCTGGCGCCCACGCTGATCAGGTGTTTGAGGAAGCCATAGCACTCACCAGAGCTCCAGTGAGTGTTGCAGCCTCCTTGCAGCTTAGCTAGCACCGTGCCATCCATTGTAAAGTGGCTGTGCTTGGTATCGCAGCTCAGCCCCATTCAATGGGACTGAGCTGCACCTAGGCTATATGAAAGATGAACATGACATAACTGGCCTAGGAAGAGGCCAAAGCGGTCATGGAGTGCTGCAACCTCTTCAAACAGCTGATCGGCAGGGGTGTCAGGAGTCGGACCCCCGCTGATCTCATACTGATGATCTATCCTGAGGATAGGCCATCAATATGAAAATCCCAGAAAAACGTTTTAATGTGTATATTATTGCACTGGGTCTTTAAGATACTAGTATATTGCTACAAAAAAACATGGGGTGCAGCGCATTTATCCAGAAGTATAGTACTAAGGCCATAGTATCTTTGTGCAATACCGCTAGTATCATTGGAAGCATAAAAGACGGGTATAATGTTATATGTTATGAACTGTGGATGTGTGAGGACTTGTACTGCAGTACTGTGCATTAAGAGCAAGTCACAGTGTCTAAGTGCTGTGTATCTAGAATGTCCAGCAGAGGGAATGGAACCAAAGTTCAGAAGACTGCTAGGGAAGCTGTTTCAGCCTGGACAGGAAAAGGTGTGGCAATGTATAAGGGAGTGTCACATGTTAATCAGACAGAGAAGAAGCAGAAACAGTAGGGCCTGCAAGTTTGTCTTGCTCAGTGTAATGTATAGGGTGCAGGTGGCTGTTATAGGAGAGTTAGCTGCCACCAAACCATTCTGGAGTGCATGGCCAAGTTCTGAGCATCATCCCCTCATCAAGAAAGAAGTGGAGCTCTAGCATAGTGCTGTGCATTATTTATTGCAAGGATTTTGGCTGTGAAGGTAAGTGAGGGAAACCCAGGAGATGAGAGCAGGTGGTGAGGGGGTCTCCCCACAAGGGATTAAGAGAGAGTCCAGGGCGGTAGTGATTAACTGACAGTACAAGTGTGAGTAACTGCCATTGTATGCCGCCATCTTGCCTCTTTTGGAAATGTGTTCCTTCAACTGAGAGGCTGAAACCACCAAGCATTGGACAGGTATATAATTTTAGTGGGACTGGCCAAGAATCTAATGTATAGTGGGGTCCTAACTTCCCCATACAAATTAGATATCAGGGGAAAAGAACTGGGTTGCCCATTCCTTTTCATTTCTGGGGTGATAAGTTGCGGCCAAAGGTGTCTAGCAACGGATTACTACCATCTCCTAATTCAGGACACTAAGTCTAGTTTCACAGTGTCAGCAGGGGTTCCAGCAGAGAACAGCCTGCCAGAGCTCTCTGAATCCGAAATTGCCAAATGGTACCACAATGCCCAACCGCCCTATTGACTATAATTAGATTCAGCCACCTCCCGGCAAATATACTGGGATTCGCCAGACAAATACCGGTGCACGCGTTCTGGCGGGTAGTGGCCGGATCTCCATTGAACCCCATAATAGTCAATGGGGCCAGAGAGCATTCAAGATCAAGAGAGCTTCGGCAGGCTGTTCTCTGGTGGAACAGCCTGCCAGAATTTGATCGGGACAGTAGGTTATCACCAGCTGTCCTTATTGTATCTCCAAAACACACATACTGTATATAGATCTCTCACTCTCTCTCGCTGACTGGTTACATAGTATGGAAAGGAAATGAGTAGACTTCAGATCAGAAATCAGAACAGATGCCACTTACACATGTGAAGCCAAAGTAAGCTTCTACATTACTGGTATCTATGGACAGCCTCAAGGATAAAAGACCTTTGCACAGGGCGCATCACTGGACATTGCTGAAGGGAACACCACTGGCTCTGGTAGCTTGGGAACCCAGAACTTACACTCACCTATGGGAAGGCAGCTCTACTGGAAAAGACTGGAACAGAATGAGGCATCTCCCTCAGAGTTCTCCAATCTATCTTGTTATACCAACATTTACCCCAGCGATCTAACTACAAATGACTGGGCCCCACAGCGAATTTTTGAACGGGGCCCTCAACTCCAGCAAATTCTTTGAAACCCCCTCCTCCTGTGCAACCCCCAGTCCCCCATCTCTCAGACCAAGCCAGGCAGCAGCTCAGTCCTCTTCCTACATTGTCTGTATATAATGTCATTTTATAATACTGTTGAGGGGGCCCTGACAATAAAATCATTTAGTTCTCCTCCTGGGTAGGCCCCTTCTGAGTTTGGTGCCAAAAGCAGCTGCTTGCCCTGCTTTCCCTATAGCTACGTCCCTGATTTACCCATGATAAACTATAGCAATTTAGCCCATTAAGAATTGGAACTATCAGGAGTGGATGCCTACTATTTTAACATTAAATATGACTGTAGTAATAGAAACGGTATCAATGCTAATGGAGGAACAACCAAAGTATGATTGATAGTAGTTAAATGTGAGATCTTCTGTGCAAGCTTGGTGGAACTAGGCATAGAAAGTCAACATGTCAAAGGTACAGCATGTCTGCACCTAAGTGACCTATGGCAGCTGGGACTAAAGGCCTAAGGTATCGTATGCTATAATTTGCTCTTCGAAGAAGGTGATCATAAAGAACAAGTTCACATCTGGCCTCCAGAAAAGGCACTTTACAAAACGTTAAATATTCACAAAAACCAAGCTGAAATCTATCCGCCAAACCAAGGTTCACTTTTCTATTGCATGTCCTAGTTACAGGAAGCATCATTGTGCAGTGGAGATCTTAATGAAACTTTATTCTCTTCTTTTCTATTATTTAATCTAATTTTTAGATAACAGAAAAACAGGAAAGCAAATCACTTAATCAGAAATAGCCACAGTCTCTCTGTGCAGATAATTGCAACGAAATTAATGCTATAACTCTGTTTGATGTTTTCCCAAATTATTATTTAAAATAGGATGAGCAATGGTCAGCAAACAGGGCTGTTCCGTGCTCTTTTCAGCAGGTAATGATGGATTCTTTCATTTTCAACATTTGCTGATGCAGGGGCTCGTGATTAATCAAGTAATGAAATTAAGCAAGACTTCTAAAAATTCTGTTTACAGAAGAACATTATTGACTAAGGGATGACGCTCATCATCCGAGAATGATTGGAATAGCAGAGGTTGAAAACTAGCATTTGTCTTGACTAAGAACAGTTAGGCCCCTTTCACACGAGCGAGTATTCCGCGTGGGTGCAATGCCTGATGTGAACGCATTTCGCCTGCCCGGAATGCGGACCCATTTGTTTCAATGGGGCTGTGTACATGTGCGTTGGTTTTCACGCATCACTTATGCGTTGCGTGAAAATCGCAACATGTTCTATATTCTGCGCTTTTCACGCAACGCTGGCCCCATAGAAGTGAATGGAGCTGCATGAAAATCGTATCCGCACTTGCGTTTTTCACAGATGGTTGCTAAGAGATGTTATTTGTATACCTTCAGTTTTTTTATCAAGCAAGTCACATTGCACCCGCACAATAAAAACTGAACAACTGAACGCGATCGCAAACAAAACTGAATGACTTTGTTTCCGAAATCACGCATTTTTCACTGAACGCATTCGCAATGCATTCGGACCTAATCCACATACGCTCATCTGCAAGGGGCCTTATCCTCACTATTCAGGCAATACAATATCCAGGCAATTTAGCCATCACACTCGGGATCCCTATCTATGATCCAAAGTGGAAAGGTTTGCTTTTGGAGGCCATCCATGATCCATGTATCATATAGATAGATTGAAAGACTGGCATAGAATACTAAATTACTCCTGCAGTAGCCACTATCAAGAAATATACATGTAGCTGCCACCTACGTGCAAACAGTACAATGTGGAGCATCACATGTAGATTTTGGCAGGCTGGGTTTCAAGGCAGAAACTCTGTGAAACATCTCAGGCACTGTATGGGGGTGGTTACCTGTCGCAGGAAATCTGGGTGGAATCTAAGGCTGAGGAACTTGAGCAAATCTGTCAGGCACTCACTCTAGTAATATTTGATACAATGGCCCTAATTTATCATTCCTTCACACCAGAATTCTGGAGTCAAAAAGTCGCAAAATAGAACTTTTGCAACTTTTTGTACTCTTGCGCAGTACACTCCAGTTTTGTAATGTGGGTGAAAAAAAGGGTGTGGTTAGCCATGTTAATGAGTTTCACTCCAGATTTATCATTGAGACTTTAGACTAAATTATGGTTGGAGAATCCTGCTTCAGCAGCTAGGGTCTCCTCCTCGGTATAAGGGGCTCTAGCTTCACTTTCTCTAGCTGCAGGGAGAAGGAGGTTTGTCTCCTTCTCCTTCTTGGTAGATTCCATTACAGGTTTATCTTTAAGATCCTTCAATCTAAATTGAGATCAACAGTGGATTTGGATGACTAGTCATTTGATATCTCCCTAGGACATATAAACCAAGATCTGTTGGTTGGAGATTTTCAATGGTGAGTATAAGGGGGTGGCATCCCCTACACCCTCTATCTTTATCTCACATACAACCAGTAGGGCACGTGGGACCTTTATCTCTATCTTTTAGGTGCATTCGAACCAATAGAGATCTCCCTTTGGTATCTTTCTGGGATAAGCCTTCTGCTGGTCTATAACCCCAATTATCCCCCGTGTTTGTTAACACATCTTGCTAGGATGAACACCACTCCTTGTTACACAGACGTAATATTGCACCCCTACCCTTACAACAGCCCCTCCGTGCATGCGTGAACAATCAGCGATCTCACAATAGTCAAACTCAAATGTCTGTATGGCGGTGCTGGTGTTAACCCAAAAAGTAAAAGGACTCTTAAAGATGGGGGGCCTGCAACAGCACCCCATCATCCCCATGAGACATAATAAAAAGGATATAATGGTTCTGTCTCCTGGGCCCAATTCCCTTTCTCCTCCTCAGGGATTTTTACTCTTTTACAGTGTGAGGCATGGGTCCACTTCCTTTAACCCTCAAGCTTCAGAGAGGTTGGAGATGTCAGCAGGACTTGGAAGGGACCATCAAATCTGGGCTCTAGAGTTTTCCGGATATGCTTTTTCACCATCATCCAGTCTCCTGGCTGTAGAATGTGAGAGCCAGGGATCTGGTCTGGGTCTGAAAGGGAAGAGAAAACTCGAAAATGTATATCAGTCAAATGTTTACACAGAGTAGACACATAATTAGACAAACATTTTGTAGAGCTAGTTCTTGGGGAAAGCACTGTCCTAACCTGGGGGCACTAGTGAACAGTGCCGTTCATTCTTTCAATGTTTCAGCTGCTTTAGGGCCTGAATGGAAAGCCAGCTGGGTTCCCAGGGCCCTCCAAATTTCCTGGGCTATATTGGCCATAAATGCAGTTCCTTGATCACTCTCTATGGTCTAAGGTACCCCATACCTGTAGACTATTTCATACAGCAACTTTTTGGCTGTGGCTTTTGCAGTCAGATTTTTCATGGGGTAGGCTTCTGGCCATCCAGAGAACATGTCTATGACCACCAATGCACATTGGAATCCCTAGGGGGGAGGCATCTGTATATGGTCAATCTGGATCCTTTGGAACGGCCAGAGAGGTTTGGGTGAACATTTTACAGGGACTTTTTCCATTTTCCCAGGATTACAACTGGCACAGACCATGCAGCTGTTAACATATCTGGGGGTGAACATAGATATTCCAGGCGCAAACCATATGGTCTTGTTCTGGTGAGTTGGCCAACGGGCCCAGGCAGGTACCATAGGATACAGGCTTCGGGGAAAACAGAGCAAATTTCCTTTCCTCTAGATCCAGTCAGTGTCACTGCCCACATCAGCTCATCTTTCGTCCCATATTCTTTTCTCCTCATCAGATGCCTTCTCCTGCATCTCCTGGAGCCAGGGCCGTTTCTAGGGGGGGCGGGGGCGGGCCGGACGGCCGCCCGGGGCGCTGTCAGATGGGGGGCGCCGGCAGGGGCGCCCTCTTGTCGTTTCTCTGCCTGTTATTACTCTTGTGCCGTGCGCCCCCCTGGCTCTCTACCTCTGAGATCTCGCCTGCCCTGCGACCTGCACCCGAGTACCGAGTCCTCTGTCCGTACGTACGGAGTCCAGTCACTCAGCTCCAGTACGTGCGGTGCGGACGGCACTTACTGACGTCATGCGCCTGCTCCTCCCACTAGGCGGCGCAGGCACGTGACGTACAGTGAGTGAGTGAGCGCTGCACTGCCTGCCTGTTACCGCCCGCCCTGAGCCTCTGAGCAGTGCTGATTGCTGACAAGAAGCCTGCTGTCAAGATCCGGGACAGTGGGTCGACTCGGGTGCAATGTGGTTAAATTAAACAAACAATTTTTTTACAATGGGGACAGTCACACTTTGGATGGTCTGTGGGGAGGGGGCATTAATTACAATGGGGGACGTGGGCCACTGTGGGAGACATACAAATAGGGGGCACTGTCACTGTGGGGGACATTAAGTTTAATAAGGATCACTATGGACATTATTTAGAATGGAGGCTGCTGTGGGTGTCATTATAACTATAATGTCTGATAGGCCTAGTCCTGAGCTGAGTTATATTACCCTGCCCATGCCCTGTATAATAATGTACCCATCCCCGCTGGGGTAATATAACTAAGGGATATCAGGGTACATTATTATACAGGGCAGGGTAATATAACTCAGGACTAGGCCTATCAGACATTATATAGTTATAATGACACCCACAGCAGCCTCCATTCTAAATAATGTCCATAGTGATCCTTATTAAAAATAATGTCCCCACACAGGCAGGCTCTGCGGGCGGCGGCGCTCACTCACTGTATGTCACGCGCCGTGGGGGGGGGGGGAGTTTTTTTGACACTCGCCCTGAGATAAATTTTACCTAGAAACTGCACTGCCTGGAGCATTTCCTTGGTTAGGAGGAGTGAGTGGGGTATACCTGCGCTGTTCCTCGACCTGGTCGGAACCGCTAACACTTGAACTTATTTTCTTTCCTCCAAGGCTGCTCTCTTTGCTGCTTTATCAGCCAGTGCATTCCCCCTAGTTTCTGGAGTATCCGCTTTGGAATGGGCTTTCACTTTCAATATGGCCACATGTTCAGTAAGGGCCAGCACTTCCATCAGTTTCTCTACTAAACTCGCATTTTTGATAGGCGTTCATGTCCCGAGCAATTGTACATGCTTCTGTGAGTGCAATAAGTTCTGCTTCTTTCGCGGACACATCTGGTGATAGTGAGAGCCTTTACTACTTCATGAAGGGAGGTGACAGAATATCCAGTGTGGTATCTGCCTGAATCATCTGCGAATCTGGAGCCATCCACAAAGAGTAGGAATTCAGGGTTCTGCAGAGGAGTCTCTGAGACGTTTTGCAATGGTTCAGTTTCCTGTTTAATAAGATCTAGGCATTCATGACAGTCACCATTGTAGAAATCTTCGTCTGAGTAGACAAAATCTTCTTCATCCTTGTTTTCATCCTCTCCTCCCTGAGGAAAGGGAAGAAGTGAGCCAGGGTTGAGGACATGACATCTAGATATAGTGACTGTATCTGGCAACAATAGGGAGCACTGTATGCAGAGATGGTGTGCAGCCATCTGCAGGATGGGAGAAATGTCATGTGGTGCCAGAACTTGTAGGGGATGTCCCAGGACAATATCTGAAGTTTTGTCCGAGCAGGTGACAGGCATGAATAGCTCTGATGCATGAGGGAGAACCTCTGGCTATAGGATCCAATCTTGCAGAATAGTAACCTAAATAGTAGCCTAGTAGCCTATTCCTTCCTCCGTCATTCTGTGTCAACACTCCAGTGGCATGTCCTTGTCTTTCCATGACATAGAGTCTGAATTGGAGGTGATAGTTTGGAATACCAAGTGCTGGGGAGGAAGATGCAGCAGCTTTAAGCTGCAGAAAAGAGGCCTTTGCTTCTGAGGTGAGATAGAAAGGGTCATGTGGAATGCAGTCATACAGAGGCTGCATGAGGAAGAAGTATCTCTGCAGTAAGAGACAAGGCCTAAGAATGCCTGGAGCTGGCATGGGGTAGTAGGTTCTGGTATCTCCAGGATGGCCTTTTTCCTTTCTTCAGTGAGATGTTTAGCTCCAGGGCGTAGGCAATGTTCAAGGTAAACAACCTTCACTTCACACCACTGGATTTTGTCCTTGGAGACTTTGCACGCCTGAATAGCCAAGAACTGCAGGAGGGAGAGCAATGCAGACTGACATTGTTCAAGAGAGTTGGTACATATGAGTAGGTCATCCACATACTGAAGGTGGATAGCATCTTCATTCTGTTGTCTCTACTCGTCCAAGAGGGAAGACATGGCTTCACTGAACTGTGAGGGGCTATTCTGAGTCCCCTGAGGCATAACAGTCCATGTATACTGAGATCATGAGGCATGGTAAAGACAAACAGATACTGACAGTCTGGGTGTAGAGCCACAGAAAAGAAAGCGTTTGCAAGATCAATGACTGTATACCTCTGCACATCAGCTGGGATGAGAGACAACAGGGTGTTAGGATTTGGAACAACCGGTGTTTCAAGAATGGTGGCCTCATTCACTGCCCTCAAGTCCTGTACCATCCTGAAGGAATCAGGTTGTCCCTTCTTCCCTTTTTTCTTCAAAGGGAAAAGGGGCGTGTGCAGGGAGAGGAGGCGGGTACTACGGCCCCCACCTCTAGGTACACTGAGAGTTGCTTTGTGATGGAGTCAATCTGGGAAATGGACAGAGGATACTGAGGTTTCCGGGGTAAAACAGCTCCGGGCTTCAGATGGACCATGACTGGTTGTACCATTAGTCGGCCAATGTCTTGGGGCCATTTTGACCAAAGGCAATCAGGGATAAGGGAGAAGAAAAGAGGAGGTATTTCAGCATACATCAAAGAACACTTCAGGAATAGTCATGGCAGCTATTAAAACCATTTCTTCCAGCTGTAAGGGAGAAGTGAGGGATACTGTGCCATCAGAATGGAATTGGGTAGTACCTTCCATCTTCCGCAGTAAATCTGCCCCTAGGAGGTTGAGCGGGCAGGTAGAAGAAACAACAAACCTTGACAGCATGGAGGAGGTGGGCTTAGGGCTAGAGATTCTGTAAGGGGCCAAGTCAAAGGAGATGGCCTACGTTGTCCATTTATCCCTACACAAGAGACAGACAGGATATTATCAATAGAATCAGGGTCTGGCAGGTCAGCACATCGAAGGACACTTCTGGCTGCATCAGTATCCACAAGAAAGGTACGCTGCTCCCCTTCTATCTGCAGTTGTACTGTTGGGGTTGGGCCACAACAGAGGGTAGAGAGCGCCATTTGATACTCTTTGCCTTCGACGTGTGGATCTGGCTTGCCACTGTCCTATTCAGGAGGGTAGTCCTGCATGAAAGCGAAAGGGGACTGGGACTGTCCCCTTGGGAGCTGCTGCCTCTGTACTATGGTGTCTTGATTAGGACGTTGCTGTTGCTGTTTCCATTGCTGTTGATTTGGGCAGTTTCTTCTGAAGGTCGGGGGAGGATGGTTCCCTCTGTTGCCTGACCCTCCCCTGGTCATTACCATGAGAGCCCCCTTCTAAATCTCAGTAGCCGCCTCAATGCCCTTTGCTACAATGGTGAGGACTAGAGTTGAGCGGACACCTGGATGTTTAAGTTCGATGGGTTTGGCCGAACTTCACAAAAAAGTTTGAGTTCGGGACCCGAACTTGACCCCGAACCCCATTAAAGTCAATGGGAACCCAAACTTTTGAGCACTAAAATGGCTGTAAAAGTCATAGAAAGGGCTAGAGGGCTGCAAATGGCAGCAAAATGTGGTTAAGAGCATAGCGAGTGCTCTGCAAACAAATGTGGATAGGGAAATAACTTTAAATAACATTAAATACGTAAAAATAAAAAATAATAATCTTGATCTTGGAGGATGAGGTCCATATGGAATAGGAGGTTGAAGAGGCGGTGGATGTGGCGGTGTAGGTGGAAGCGGCGGTGGTGGAGGAGGAGGAGGAGGTAGTCAACACAGTTTTTTTATTTAGTTTTTTATTTTATTTTATTTATTTTATTTGGGTAGACTCCAAAACATTGGGAAATATAACCTGTTATAACCCCCTCCAGCCGTGCTAAACAAACGTTCAGACGATACACTGGCTGCAGGACAGGCCAGCACCGCCAAGGCATAAAGGGCAAGCTCAGGCCATATGCCCAATTTGGAGACCCAGAAGTCGAAGGGGGCACACCCATCAGTCAGTACGTGTAGGCGTGTGCACACATACTGCTCGACCATGTGGCACGTCCCCGTGACGTCCACGATCCAATTGGATATCTGCTCTATCAACTTTCGATGTTCTTTTCTGCGCCTAACATGTTGATCACGGTTAGCGGCGAATCAGGGTTCCACGCTGGAGAGGGAGCGTGAGAAGGGAGACCACATACAAGGGAGGTCAATGGCTGCAATGTGATCAAGCTAAAATGTGGGACAAATTATTGAAGCCGAAGCTTCCAAGTAAAGGAGGGGGCGCACGGCAATTACCCACTCCCGACTCGGGGAGGTAGTGACGATAAATAACAATACAGGACTCTTAAAAAAATTATAGGGAATGTCACTGGGGCAATTTGGATTTGGAAACGTTAGACAGGAGAGGCCCTGCTGCCGCTTTGTTAACTCTAGAAAACTTCTGCCTGATCGCTCGTCCCCGTGACATCCACGATCCAATTGGATATCTTCTCTATCAACTTTTGATGTTCTTTTCTGCGCCTACCACGTTGATCATGGTTAGCAGCGAATCAGGGTTACATGCCAGAGAGGAAGCGTGAGAAAGGGAGACCACATCCAAGGGAGGTCAATGGCTGCAATGTGATCGAGCTGAAATGTGAGACAAGTTATTAAAGCGGAAGGATCGAATGAAAGGGCCAATTAAAGATGAATTTTACAAATTTAATTCCCTGTCACCTATGCAGAGTAGGGGTTTTTCATTGCCAGAAATGGGTTGAATGTCACCCACCAATGGAACAGATGATTTTATAAAATTTTGGTCCCTGTCACTTATGCAGAGCAGGGGTTTATTCACGGCAAGAATTGGTGAATGTCACCCGACAATGTAACAGAAAAATTTGTGAAATTTGTTTGCCAGTCTACTAGGTAGAACAGGGGTATATCACAGCCAAAAATTTGTGAATTTCACCCGAAAATGTAACAGACAAATTAGTGAAATTTGTTTACCTGTCTACTAAGTAGAGCAGGGGTATATCACAGCCAAGAATTGGTGAATTTCACCCGAAAAAGTAACAGACAAATTAGTGAAATTTTTTCACCTGTCTACTAGGTAGGGCAGGGGTATATCACAGCCAAAAACTGGTAAATTTCGCGCGAAAATGTAACAGACAAATTAGTGAAATTTATTTACCTGTCTACTAGGTAGAGCAGGGGTATATCACAGCCAAAAATTGGTGAATTTCACCCGAAAATGTAACAGACAAACTAGTGAAAATTGTTTTCCTGTCCACTAGGTAGAGCAGGGGTATATCACAGCCAAAAATTGGTGAATTTCATCCGAAAATGTAACTGACAAAGTAGTGAAATGACATAAAATAAAATACGTACAAATAAAAATAAAAAAATTTGATTTATGAGGTGGAGTTCCATATGGAGTAGGAGTTTGAGGAGGTGGACGTAGCGGTGTAGGTGGAAGCGGTGGTGGAGGAGGACGAGGTAGCCAACGCAGATTTTTAGTTTTAATTTTATTTTTTTAAATTAGGGTACACTCCAAAAGAGTGTGAAATATCCAAAATACAAGAATGAGCAATTTGCACTGCAGTATAACAATGGATGGTTAGTGCCGGTATACATGTCTATTCTGCACAAGGTACGGACAAGTCCTGTGGGATTCATGCCTGGTTTATTTTAATGAAGGCGAGCTTGTCCGTCATTCAGTACGTGTAGGTGTGTGCACACATACTGCTCCACCATGTTTCGGCACTGGCCATGTTGGTGGAGTACTCTAAACAGCATAACAAGGAACACAGGTCTCGCATTGAGGCCCAGTCATTGGTGGTAAAGTGGTGCTGTTCCGCAGAGCGAATCACCCGTGCGTGCTGCAGCTGAAACTCCACTATCACCTGCAGCATGTGCAAGGTGGAGTTCTACCTTGTGGGCACATCGCATATGATGCGGTGAGCAGGAAGGCCGAAGTTATGCTACAGCGCTGACAGGCGAGCAGCAGCAGAGACGGCCCGCACTTTCTGCAGCAGCTCTGATATATCGGGGTAATTTTGAACAAACCTGAGCACCATCAAATTTAGCACATGGGATGTGCGTCAAACTGGCTAGTCCCAGAGCTGCTACGAGATTTCGCCCATTATCGCACATCACCGGGCCGGGTTGAGGCTCACTGGCACCAACCACTCATCGGTCTGTTGTTCAAGGCCCGTTCACAGCTCCTGCACGGTGTGGGGTTTGTCCCCCAAACAGATAAGTTTTAAAACTGCCTGCTGTCGTTTACCCCTGGCTGTGCTGAAGTTGGTGGTGAAGGTGTTACGCTGACCGGATGAAGAGGCGGTAGAGGATGGGAAAGCGGAGTAGGAGGAGGAAGCAAAAGGAGGCAAACTGAAGCGCCCTGCAATCCTCGGTGGTGGAAGAACATGCGCCAAACTGCTATCCGCCTCAGGCCCAGCCATCATTGCATTTACCCAGTGTGCCTTTAGGGAGATATAACGTCCCTGACCGTGCTTACTGGTCCACGTATCCGTAGGGAGGTACTTCCTCTTCCGCTCCAGTGTTTGGGAGTTGGAGAGCTGAATGCTTCCGTGGGACATCGTGAAAATGCTTGGTGACCCAGGTGGTGGTGTTGCTGGCAGATCCTGTTTGCGGGGCGGCAGGTACCACTGTCACTCTAGAGGTGGATGAAGAAGCCGAGACTGCAGCAGAAGAGGAAGCAGGAGGAGCCAGAGACCTTTCTTGGTTTTTGAGGTGTTACTCCACTGCAGCTCGTGCTATGCATATAGATGCATGGTCATGCAGGTTGTGCTCAGGTTGAGAACGTTTATGCCTCGCTTCAGGCTCTGATTGCACAGCGTGCAAACCATTTGTGTCTTGTTGTCAGCACATTGTCTGAAGAACTGCCACGCCAGGGAATTACTTGGAGCTGGCTTTGGTGTGCTCGGTCCCTTGCTGCGTTGGGTAGTAGCAGGTGTACTGTCTAGGGGACGGCCGCTCCGCTTTTGCACCCTGTTCCCTCTTCTTCTGTGTTGGTGGCTCTTCCTCCGAACTACACAGGTCACTCGCATGACCTTGATTCCATGTGGGGTCAAGGACCTCATCGTCTTCCACATCATATTCCACCCAGTCTTCATTACTGCCCTCCTTGTCGGTCTACACACTGCAGAAAGCCACAGCAGTTGGCACCTGTGTTTCGTCATAATCCGAGAAGTGCTGCCATGGTCCTTCCATGTACTCATCTTGAAACATAAGTGGTTGGGCATCGGTGCACTCAATCTCTTTCACTTCTGGGGCAGGGCTATGTGGATGGCCCTGGGAAACCCTGCTAGCAGAATCATCAAAAAGCAGAAGAGACTGCTGCATGACTTGGGTGTTTTTTTAATAACAGAAGATAACAGCAGTATCTGCCGCGTGTATTTCACACTGACAGATGTAGCAAAGGCTAAAAATTTAGTATTTTGCCCAAAATGGGTGTTTTTTGAATAACAGAATATAACAGCAGTATCTAACGCGTGTATTTCACACTGACAGGTGCAGCAAAGGCTGCAAATTTAGTATTTGGCCCAAAATGGGAGGTTTTTTTATAACAGACGATAACAGCAGTATCTAACGTATGTATTTCACACTGACAGATGCAGCAAAGGCTGCAAATTTAGTATTTTGCCCAAAATGGGTGTTTTTTTAATAACAGAAGATAGACGTATTTAACGCATGTATTTCACACTGAAAGATGCAGCAAAGTCTGCAAATTTAGTATTTGGCCCAAAATGGGTGTTTTTTTAATAGCGGAATATAACAGTGGTATCTAACACTTATATTTCACACTGACAGATGCAGCAAAGGCTGCAAAATTATTATTTTGCCCAAAATTATATATTTTTTAAACCCAGAAAAATATTGCAGTATTTCAAGTTTATATTTTACACTGACAAATGCAGCATAGGCCCCAGATGTAGGGTATTGGCAAAAATGGGCGCTTTTTTTAAACCCAGAAAATTATTGCAGTATTTCAAGCTTGCATTTAACAATGACAGATGCAGCAAACACCGCAAATTTAGTATTTTGCCCAAATGGGTGTTTTTTTTTATAGCGGAAAATAACAGTGGTATCTAACGCTTGTATTTCACACTGACAGATGCAGCAAAGGCTGCAAATTCAGTATTTTTCCCAAAAAGTGTGTTTTTTAAATAGCAGAATATAACAGTGGTATCTAACGCTTGTATTTCATGCTAACAGATGCAGCAAAGGCTGCAAATTTAGTATTTTGCCCAAAAAGGGTGTTTTTTAAACTGACTTATGCAGCATAGGCCCCAGATGTAGGGTATTGCCAAAAATTGCTGCTTTTTTAAACCCAGAAAATTATTGCAGTATTTCAAGCTTGTATTTAATAATGACAGATGCAGGAAATGCCGCAAATTTAGTATTTTGCCCAAAAAGGGTGTGTTTTTTTATAGCAGAATAGGTCATCAATATCAGGTTGTTGGGGGTCCGACACCCGGGACCCCCGCCTATCAGCTGTATGAGCAGACGGCACGGGCAGTGTGCATGTGTCATCTCCCTTCTCTCTTCCTGTCCGCTACTGCTGTCCAATAGACATACAGCGGAGAGCAGGAAGAGAGAAAGGAGACGGTTCGTGCGCACAGCATGCGCCGTCTCCTCATACAGCTGATCTGATGGATAGGTCATCAAAATGAAAAAGCCTGGAGAATCTCCTTAAGCCACATTCTTATCAGTAAGATAAGAACTGAGCTATAATGAGTGTTTATAATGTTAGAGAGCAGAGATAAGGAGTCCATCTGCTCCCCAACTGACGGAACAGAGAGAAAATCCACATAGAGAGAAAATGCTACAGCATCAGCTCTGTACAGAAAAAAGGTTTCCATATTTTTAAAGACCAATTGAAAAAATAATTTTTAGCTCAAAATAAATATTGCACATAGCCTTTAGGGATAAGACAAATTTATCAAACAACATGTGACATATGATAAATGTGGTATAAAGTACAGCAAATCAGACTCCAGCAAAACTGACTTCATGATAAATTCCCCTCAATGTCTGAAGACATCTTTGCCTGCCAATTCAGTGGCAATCTTTCTGACATGTGATGTGTGAGGCAACTGAAAGACAGTGCACAACATAATAAGGTAGGGTTTGTGTTGTGTGCCATGTTCTTTTCACTGTATCCAGATGGTACCATTCATGACACCTTTACCACCAATGTGTTAAAAAGGTCCCTGAGCCTTCCCTGGAAAAAAATAAAAAAAGTCAGCGGGAGTTCTAATTTAATAAGAGGTTGCCTACACGATATAACACATTTAGCACAATAGTGCTTATTCAACTTGAACCTGTTCTACCGAAACAAATCACACTATGCTAATACCGTACATGGCGGAGAAACAGCTCTTCTGAGTGAATGTTAGAAACAAACAATCAGAAAGTGTGAGTGATTTGTTATGGTTATTGTTAGGACTAGCGCTCACATGGCCAAGTTGTACATATGGCTAGGTACTAATCAACTATGTGTACACGGAGCCTCAGGCTCTGGATTTCTAAATATTGCTGACTAAACAAAAATCACAGAAAAAGAAAAAAAAACATCCTGCATAATATGATAAATGAATATGCAGATGTGGATGGCTACATTTAAAAAAGAAAAATCACGGAAAATAATGCACTAACAATTGATGCAAACACAAAATATGGACTAAGCTCTCATTTTGATGGATAAAATCTGAGACTCTCAGCCAATAAATTTTGATCAAAACACATCTGTGCCTGCCTACGAGTGCCAAGGTGGTCTCAGTCAGGCAGGTCCTACTGTATACCTACCTATGCTGTTGGTCATCTATATTCAGGAGAGAAGACCCTGCAGATATAGTGTGCTACTCCTAGTTACCTCTGTGTGCATCCAGCAACCAATGAGAGGAGCACACACAGTTATATACACCACCTAATCAAGGTCACCTGTGGCATAGGTGGGGCAAAAGTGCACAAGAATGCTACTCCCAAGATAAAAAAAGAAGCGCATTCACACTTGAAAGTGCCACTCCTTCAGTGGATACTACAAACTCATCAAAAATTACAAAAAAAGATGGGGCTGGTAGGCGGGTACAGATGTGTTTTGATCAAAATATATTGGATGAAAGTCTCAGATTTTATCATATCAGAATGAGGGCTCAGTCCATATATAATGTTTGCATCTATTGTGTTAGTGCATTATTTTCCACCCATTTTTCTTCAGAAGCTGACACCTAAAAGAATGACAATATGTCATTATATCTTTAAAGTATGCAGTGCAGAAACTTAAAAGGTTTCTCTATGGGCATTGCCATTTATGGACCAAAAGTGGATGGGTTGTATGAAATCGATAGCTGTAATGCAACTCAACCTTGGACTTAGGTCTTCACCTACACTATGAATAAGTCTATCTGCTATTTTTGGTCTAGCCTCTGTGCCTGAACTCTCAAGTGAACCTTAGGAAAAGAACTAAGGTAGCTCATCTTGAATCTTTCCTGTCACTATTTTCATATAACCGTCACCACATGACCACTAATACATACCGTAGTTTCAATAGAATGGAAGCCAAGATCTGGGGTTCTGATTCTTGATATTCTAGATTATCTTTCATCACAAGCATTTCTGATAGAGACAAAGTAAATACATAATGTAAAACATTAGGAAAATCAATGAAACACCATGAAATAGACGAGGAAGATGTTGTGATCTTAGGAAGGAACATTGGGCCCAAGCCGGTCTATGGGATGTTAGTTTCAGCCATGGTAGCTCCTTTATTTACACTGATTTTATTCCTTTCCGACTATTCAATATGCTTATCTTCTTTGTCTTTGCTTCTTGGATGCTTATTTGCCTTCTTTTTGGAAAATAAAAAAAAGAAGAAGTTTTAAACATATATTTTTGTGGGAAATATATCACAGACAAAGAAAACTGAGTATCCTATCATCACCTATGATAGCACACATAGCTTTAGAAGGATATGCAGTGAATAATGGATGACCATCTTCTACATTTTGGCAGCTACACTTCTGACTGACCTTGTTTACAGAGAGCTCAGGAACTTCTGACAATTCAAGGTTATAGGATAAAAATTTGTTATCTTCTTCCATACCTTGGGCCAGACTTATTAAGCAAAGTTATACAACCCATTGACTCACTCCAACTGTAAAAGCAAATATTTATCTTTACTGATGTTACATTTGGAAACAGTTACAAATATTGTAAACTTAATAAAAATGCTTTGGAATTCCACACTGCAACCAATAAATACCCAAGTGGTAGTAAACACATTATTTGGAATCGAGTACAAGGAATCTTCACAACTATTCTATATGGTGAATTAGTCATAAAATATAACCAAAAATCTCTAGAAAAACAATAAAGTTAGTCCATAATTAAGTTAGACTCTAAAAATTATTGAAATTAGTGTAATCATTCATTGGGAATCTTCTGAGTTCTACACATAGACAGGTGATAACCAAGAGCACACACACACATCCAGTATCTTAAGCATCCAAAATTTCTACTGGTTAGCTATGCACTAAATTAGTGATCCCAACCATATTACCAAATCCACTACCAGGAAACTTCTACTGCCATCTTAACATAAAGAAGCTTGGTGTCAGGGCAGGTAAAGCATTCCATAATTCTATATTCAGGCCAAGACGTGTTGACTGCTCTGCCAGCCCCCAATGCCAAGAAATTGGGAGCAGTCTAAAAGCAGCTGGCTATAAAAGTGATCTCTCCTGCCAAGGAACAACTGACCAGATTGCAAGGAGCACAGGGTTTATTGCTCAGCATATAAAAGCTTTTAAGAGGGTGGTTGAAGTTGAACCATCTGCAAACCTAAACACCTTACAAGATATATATGCAAATTAACTTTATTTTCGGTTAATTGGGCTATTAGTAACCAGTGAGGTGCCCCATTCAAAGTGGATCCTCCTATATATGGGGTGACCTTGCATTTCTTGTATAAGTAATGTATGTAAAGCAGTAGAGTACAGTGTGTCAGGTACAGCTATGAAAGGCTACACAGTACTGACCGAGCTACAGCAGCAAACCTGGTCTGTGAAAGAGGAGCTGGGTACAACTAGCAGGATGTGCTATAGTAGTTGATGCTGTTTGGTGGTAAGTAAACCACCACCCTGTTTTCTTGACAAACACCAGATGTTGCTTTGCATGGGACTGTCTTGAAGAATATTTAACCAAATGTGTGCCTGGAAGTATTTTGAGCAGTTCCATACTGTCCTGTCACATACTATGTGTGAGTTGCTCTTGGAGCCTGTAATACTGCAACAAACATGCTGTGTGTCCTCTACGAGAGACTGTAGACAATACACTGTGTGCCCTCACTGAAAGACTGTAACCAATATGCCGTGTACCCTCACTGAGAGACTGTAACTAGTACACTGTGTACACTCAATAAGAGGCTATTGCCTTGCTAATAATAACCACCAACTTATGTGCCTTTAAGACACTTTGTAACTGCCAAGCTTTGTACCTCAATACTGTTCTGTAACCACCAAGCGTTGTGCCCCTGTTGGAGTAAAGGTATACAAGTCTACTGCAACGTGTTCAACCATTACTGCACCATACTTGAGTAGTGTTCCATGATATGGTCAAGAGCCACACACAAAGCAACGTATTGACCATGCTCATCCCATAATGTTAGATAGATAATAAGGCTTAAAAAAAAAGTCCATCCAGTTCATATGGGTGGTTGTATTAGCTATTATTATTTTCTTTGCAACTTGTTAGAATTTGTGCACATTTATTTATTAATGAACATCATCATGGCAAAAAAGTTACCTAGTCCCATTTATATGAAAAATTGTGTGATCAGGACTAGAAATGTCAAGGCTTGTGAGTCAAGGGGCTCACTGCCACCTGACATCCCAGGCCATCAGTGACTGGCTCATGTCATCTTATTGAACCTTACTTTATATTTATGGTTACGGAGGTCCAAAATGTCCTTTTTATAAGGACCAGCAATTCTTGAGGTATTTTTAGATGTTGCTGTTCAGAAGAATGCAAGGAAAGCCACCAGAACTAAGTACTTCAAAGGATTGTACATTCTTGTGGTCTTATTTTATCAAGTTCAAAAATGTTATCTCTATCTCATAATTAGGAATAGACATCTGACATTACTTCTGATTATTTATATTTGTTACTTTGAACTTGATGCATTTGCTAGCATGTATAATTTACAAGCAGCTATGTATTCCATTATTTAACGAAACATGTAATTACATTGATTGAATCTTGTTATTAATTTCAATCAAACACAGAAAAATTTACATATCAAGCGGAGCTAATCACCTCAACATGTGAGAAAGGCCCCTGCAATAGAAAATAGTTCATAAAAAAAAAAATTCAAGAGCCTCATTTTATGGATGGATTGTAAAACCCTTCTGGATTAGAAAAGTGTCTTCTTATTCATCTAATTCACAAATTTGCATTAATTGCTGGATTAATTAACACCTGACTTAATGGCAACAAAGAATGAGCTCTTTGCACTCTAATGTAATGTGCCTCATCATAGGCAAAGTAGCTGTTGAAAGGGTTTAAAAACATAAAAAGCTGCTATGATTCAGGCTAAAAAAACATATCGAAATGTGTGTGATTTACATAATAAATACTATCACCTCTCTGATACATCATGAATGTAGTAGAATTTTCGTAACAGGTCCACAATGGAATTGACAGAAGAGTTTCCCTGCCTACCCAGGTAAACCCTCCCCACTTTGTGGCATAAGTCCTGCAGTGAAGGACAGCCCAGGGTCTTCTCTGACCCCTCTATGTCAACTGGCTGGCACCTTGGGCTAGGATATTGTTCTCCCCTTGTAATAGTCTTAACACAATTGCTCACCTGATTTGTGTCATCAAGTTCTGTAAAGCAAAGTAGGAATCCAGTGGCTGTGACAATCCAGATGACTGACGTTTACTGAAGCAAGGCATAGTCAGGTAACAGTCCAAGTTCAGTACCAGACGAATGGCAATAGTTTTAGCATTAGGCAGAGGCGTAGTCAGGTAACAGTCCAAGTTCTGTAACAGATAAGTACAACAGTTTAAAGGAAGCACAGCAGCCATAGCTGGACTAAAGGCCGGAAGCTCAATAATCTGACAAGGAGGAAGGTACAAGGCCTGGCTTAAATAGAACGCTTTTCTGGAGTTATTTTTATTTTATTTTTTAACCCTCAATTGACCTTCTACTTAGCATTCTGTATTAAAGAATGCTATTATTTTCCTTTATAAACATGTTATAAGGGAAAATAATAAAATTTACAGAATACTGAACCCAAACCCGAACTTCTGTGAAGAAGTCCAGGTTCGGGTCTGGGTACCAAACATGCAGATTTTTCTCACACGCGTGCAAAATGCATTAAAACGCTTTGCACTCATGGGGAAAAATCGCGCATGTTCCTGCAACGCACCCACAACGCCTGTGTGAAACCAGCCTTAGTAAAAAGTCAGTAATATGTAATAACTGTAAAACATTTTCTGCTGTCTTTGTGCCTGAAACTGAAATCTACTCCAGCTAGGAAGCAGTTTTCTGGCATAAATTATTGCAAATGTGTCAGGCTTAGGAAACAATGATAATTACATTTACTGGTAATCTGATTATCCGCTAAACTCCATGATAGCACAAGTTTTTTTTATATAAATCACAGAAAAAAATGGACCAAATGGATATGCCACTGACTATACTAGCTAGTCATACAAGCAGATATTAAAAGCTGAGACTTTTGCCAATATATTCCTGTCAGGAACACATCGGAGCCCATCATGTACCACGTCACGGTTCTCAGCATGGCAAGGGTCCTACCACTACGCTAACTATGGTGTGAACACGATCTGAAGGTGATGAAATCCAGCTCACAGCCAAGCTCCCACACAACCGCATAGCAGGACAACTAATGTGAATAAAGCAAGACTGTAAGCCACACCCATATCAGACCATGTGATGGAGGCTACCAGGTGCAAAAGAATGTTTAATGCCAGGTGAAGGCACAGTCAATACATATAAAACAAAATCACAGAAATATAGTGGCAAATATGGGGGAACTGCTCAAACCCCAAACACTGTAGCGTGTTTCTCATTGGGGGAGCAGTCCCATCGCATGTGGACCGCAGAAAACTACCATCCCCAGCAAAAAATGCATACAATGGAGGATGCCGGCGCGGTCCACATGCACCACAAAGGGAAAATAATAGCATTCTTTAATGCAGAATGCTTAGTAGAACGTCAATTTAGGGTTCAAAAATAATTAAAAATGAACTCACCTCCTCCAATTGATCGCGTAGCTGCGGGTCTCCTGTTCTTTCTTCAGGACCTGTCAAAGGACCTGTGGTGACATCACGGTGCTCATCACATGATACATCACATGATCCATCACCATGGTAATGGACCATGTGATGAGCTCAGTGACGTCACCTCAGGTCTTTTGACAGGTCCTGAAGAAAGAACAGGAGACCGGCAGCTACACGATCAATTGGAGGAGGTGAGTTATTTTAATTTTATTTTTTAACCCTCAATTGACCTTCTACTTAGCATTCTGTATTAAAGAATGCTATTATTTTCCCTTATAAACATGTTATAAAGGGAAAATAATAAAATTTACAGAATACTGAACCCAAACCCGAACTTCTGTGAAGAAGTCCAGGTTCGGGTCTGGGTACCAAACATGCAGATTTTTCTCACACGCGTGCAAAACGCATTAAAACACTTTGCACTCGTAGGGAAAAATCGCGCATGTTCCTGCAATGCACCGCAACGCCCGTGTGAAACCAGCCTTAGTAAAACGTCAGCCGGAGTAATATGTAATAAATGTGAAACATTTTCTGCTGTCTTTGTGCCTGAAACTGAAATCTACTCCAGCTAGGAAGCAGTTTTCTGGCATAAATTATTGCAAATGTGTCAGGCTTAGGAAACAATGATAATTACATTTACTGGTAATCTGATTATCCGCTAAACTCCATGATAGCACAAGGTTTTTCCCAACCTTGTCTATTCTTGCCTTTTGGCGTAAGTAAACATTGTGCTTTTTTCTCTGCCACTTGGTTACGAACTGGATGAGGCAAAGGGGGTCTTCTATGTTGTGCTATCCTGTTCCTGTAATTGGGGTGGTATGAAAATCACTTGTGGAGGTCAAGAAAAAATTAAATTACCAGCAAGCAATACTTAATACTTAAATAATACTTCATTATAAATATATTCCCAAATACTTTACATTAGTTATAATGGCTCGTTTGGTCTGGGGAGCAATAATTAAGAGAAACAAAATGGCCGCTGTCCTATTAGTACACATAAAACCTGTCCTAATCGCACAGCAGGACAAGTTACTTCACAACACTGAGGTAAAGAGCTGCCTCGTCCTCCTCTCTGCTTTACCTGTCAGGGATTATGACCCTGAATACAGATGATAAGATCTTTAGCTGAATCTCTGTTGGAATTGAGTTCATGAGCAGATGTGGCTGATGAGCAGCAGCACTTGTATGTAGTCTCCATTACCACAGCCCCACATTACCACAGTCTGTCCTGTTCGTCCTCTCTCTACTTTATGTCTCCTCACGAACTCCATTCCCACAAAGATTCAGCTAAATATCATATTAAACTGTATTCAGGATCATAATCCCTGACAAGTAGGGCAGAGAGGAGGATGAGGCAGCTCTTTACCTCAGCGTTGTGAAGTAACTTGTCCTGCTATGTGATTAGGACAGGTTTTGTCTGCATTAATAGGACAGTGGCCATTTTGTTTCTTCTAATCATTGTTCCCTAGACAAATAGAGTCATTATAAATAATGAAAGGAATTGGGAATATTTTTATAATAAAGGAATATTTACGTATTTTCATTTTCTTAATTCCCGGAGAACCCCTTTAAGACTGGTGTTTCATACATCAGTCTTAGTAAAAAGTCTGTTGAAGTAAGATCTGGTAAATTTACTAAGGGGCACACAACTCTTAATTGAAGCATTTTCTGCTGTCTTTGATCCAAAAACTGAAATCTATTCCAGCTAGGAGGTAGTTTTCTGACGTAAATTATTGTAAATATGTCAGGCTATAGTGGCCTATCCCCCTTCCCCTAAGCCCCAACCACAAAAATAAAAAAGTCACATTTTTTTTAATGCAAAATGACGTTTGAGTAAGAATGAGTGAGTTGTAAATACCAGAAAACTGGCATACAATTCTTGACCCTCCTTGTATCTATACAGGGAGTGCAGAATTATTAGGCAAATGAGTATTTTGACCACATCATCCTCTTTATGCATGTTGTCTTACTCCAAGCTGTATAGGCTCGAAAGCCTACTACCAATTAAGCATATTAGGTGATGTGCATCTCTGTAATGAGAAGGGGTGTGGTCTAATGACATCAACACCCTATATCAGGTGTGCATAATTATTAGGCAACTTCCTTTTCTTTGGCAAAATGGGTCAAAAGACTTGACAGGCTCAGAAAAGTCAAAAATAGTGAGATATCTTGCAGAGGGATGCAGCACTCTTGAAATTGCAAAGTTTCTGAAGCGTGATCATCGAACAATCAAGCGTTTCATTCAAAATAGTCAACAGGGTCGCAAGAAGCGTGTGGAAAAACCAAGGCGCAAAATAACTGCCCATGAACTGAGAAAAGTCAAGCGTGCAGCTGCCAAGATGCCACTTGCCACCAGTTTGGCCATATTTCAGAGCTGCAACATCACTGGAGTGCCCAAAAGCACAAGGTGTGCAATACTCAGAGACATGGCCAAGGTAAGAAAGGCTGAAAGACGACCACCACTGAACAAGACACACAAGCTGAAACGTCAAGACTGGGCCAAGAAATATCTCAAGACTGATTTTTCTAAGGTTTTATGGACTGATGAAATGAGAGTGAGTCTTGATGGGCCAGATGGATGGGCCCGTGGCTGGATTGGTAAAGGGCAGAGAGCTCAAGTCCGACTCAGACGCCAGCAAGGTGGAGGTGGAGTACTGGTTTGGGCTGGTATCATCAAAGATGAGCTTGTGGGGCCTTTTCGGGTTGAGGATGGAGTCAAGCTCAACTCCCAGTCCTACTGCCAGTTTCTGGAAGACACCTTCTTCAAGCAGTGGTACAGGAAGAAGTCTGCAAGGTAAGAAAAACATGATTTTCATGCAGGACAATGCGTCCAAGTACTCCACAGCGTGGCTGGCAAGAAAGGGTATAAAAGAAGAAAATCTAATGACATGGCCTCCTTGTTCACCTGATCTGAACCCCATTGAGAACCTGTGGTCCATCATCAAATGTGAGATTTACAAGGACGGAAAACAGTACACCTCTCTGAACAGTGTCTGGGAGGCTGTGGTTGCTGCTGCACGCAATGTTGATGGTGAACAGATCAAAACACTGACAGAATCCATGGATGGCAGGCTATTGAGTGTCCTTGCAAAGAAAGGTGGCTATATTGGTCACTGATTTGTTTTTGTTTTGTTTTTGAATGTCAGAAATGTATATTTGTGAATGTTGAGATGTTATATTGGTTTCACTGGTAAAAATAAATAATTGAAATGGGTATATATTTGTTTTTTGTTAAGTTGCCTAATAATTATGCACAGTAATAGTCACCTGCACACACAGATATCCCCCTAAAATAGTCTTAAACTAAAGTCTTGAAGCTCCTGGCCCCAATGCTAAATCTGTAACACAGCTCCCAGCAACCATGTGCCATTTATATTACTCTTGTCTTTCTATATGGCGTTACAGTATCTCACAAAAGTGAGGGCGCCCCTCAAAGTTTTGAAAATATTTTATTATATCTTTTCATGGGACAACACTGAATATATGACACTTTGAAACAATGTAAAGTAGTCAGTATACGGCTTGTACAACAGTGTAAATTTGGTGTGCCCTCAAAATACCTCCACACAGCCATCAATGTCCTCTATCGAGGGCTGAGCTACAGTTTGGTAGAACAATTTGATAGAACCTCTTTTGAAGTAGATCTCTATAAAGCTATCCGCAAATTATATCTCCGTAAAGCCTTCTAATCCCATGGGCCCCCCTGTCATTAGGTAGGGGTATGTACCCGTAGAGACGGATTATTTAAGCTTTAATATTGACGATAGATTTAGCCAGACGGAAATCGATTGCCTTGAGTTTTTGACTGAAATGGAGCTGATAGGTGATTCCACCACTGTACAGGAATACAACAGATTTAGTGGGGGTATCAAGTCCACGTATTGCCCCTACTATGCCTGCCGGTAGCAGCATTGATATATTTTACCAGCACCCCGTGATATCAGTCCTAGTGAAAAAATAGCATTTTAGTGGCTGCGTTAACATAATGACATTATTGTGAAACCGGCAGACAAGGGGGGCAATGTGGTCCTCATGACGAGGGACTATTACCAATGGGAAGCTAACAGACAACTAGGTGATACACACGTTTATCAAAAACTCACCGGCGACCCCATTTCTACTGTGCTGGTGCAACTGCGAGATTTAGTACAGAAGTACATTAATGTTAATTTTCTGGCTGACGGCATAATGGATAAATTGGTCCCTACATGCCCTAGTAAGCCCTCGTGGTATTTTGTGCCAAAGATTCATAAGTCAATGACCCGACCCCCTGGACGCCCTACTGTGGTGGGGATCGGGTCAGTGACTGAGTCTTTGTTCAAATACCTTGATTGGATGTTAAGACCCTTACTCAGTAGATCGCCCACTCACCTCATCGACACCAACGACTTCCTCCAGGTGCTGAAAGATTTCAGATGGCAGGAGGGGTGGAGTCTGGCCTCGCTCGACATAGAGAGTTTATACACTTGTATACCCCATGATATGGGAGTGTAGGCGGTCATGGATGTTGTGAGCAACACTGACAAAAGTGACATGTATTGCCAGTTTGTGAAGGAAGCATTGCCAACAACACATTTAGGTTTGGTCAGCAATGGTTTAAGCAGTTGCACAGTACAGCGATGGGGACCCCGGTATCGTGTACCTATGCAAATATTTTCCTCAGTAGGTTTGAGGACAGATTTGTATTTTCGGTCACTAATCAGCTTTTTATATGTTATGTGGATGACATTTTCATGGTGTGGTCTGGAACTCAAACACAATGTGAGGAATTTGTCTCATGGTTGAATAGCACCAATAATATGAACATGAAATTCACTTTGAACTTTGGGGGACAATCCTTGAAATTCTTGGATGTTTTAGTCAGCATTCACAACGGTGACATAATCACCGAAGGTTTTCGGAAACCCACTGCGAAAAATTCAGCTTTGAAGCTTTGTGCGCGAAACGGCCGTCGCTACTTTACTTTTCGGGAGATGTTAGTCCGCCCCAGCCCCACCTTTGTATGACAAGTATGCCAAAGAATAAAGAAGTTTGAATTGTCCATCGGTGAGTGCCGCCTGCTTCTTCTGTTTTCTACAATCAAGTTGTCTCTACGGGCTGAGCACCACGTACACTGCATGATACCAGGGTCGTCAGATTGATTCGGGTTGAAATACATACCGAGCGGTGCCAGTGATCTTTTTTCTGTCTCTATATTTGCCACACTTGTCTTCAGGGGCTGACTGGCAACTTTTGGCCCAGGGGGCAAGTAACACCCAGAGGCCCACTGAGCCCCCCTCCTGCTTTCCCATTTCCCCTGCCTCCTCCTGACCCCTCCCCCCCCTTGCCACTTTCGTCAGCCATGTAAATTACAACACAGTAAAATAAAATAAACTAGGCATGCTCCGATATATCGGCCGCCGAAACATATCAGCCGAAAATTGCATTTTTGGTATAATGCCGAAAGTGTCATTTTCTGGCTGATACAGTGTTGCATCCGTGTATTCTCTCCTCCCCGCTGGGCGCTGCTCTGTGTCCCCCCCATGACACTTGATGACTTTTGCAGGAGAAACTGTATATTGTGTGGCACAGTGTAGGCTATATGTGTATAACATAAACATATTTCATTTGAAAACTTACAGTTACTTGACCCTTGGGGATCTCGGACGCCACTTCCACACTTTGGCCGGGGGTTCGGCGGAGCTGATGTGTTTTATCCTAATGAGAAAGATTTCATAATAAGGATTTGGAGAAGGGGCAGAGGGATAGCAGAGCAGGGAGAGGCTGGTGCAGCTACTAGGGGGTCATACCATGGGGGAGTAATAAAACCCACATCATTTTCCTTATAATAGACAGTGCACAAAATACCCCCTTGTGATATCCCCAGTTGAGCTAATGTCCCCATAGTGCCCCCTATAATGTGCTAGTAGCCAGATAGGGCCCCCTATAATGTGCCAGTAGCCAGATAGGGCCCCCCTATAATGTGCCAGTAGCCAGATAGGGCCCCCCTATAATGTGCCAGTAGCCAGATAGGGCCCCCCTATAATGTGCCAGTAGCCAGATAGGGCCCCCCTATAATGTGCCAGTAGCCAGATAGGGCCCCCCTATAATGTGCCAGTAGCCAGATAGAGCCCCCCTATAATGTGCCAGTAGCCATAGGCCCCCCATAATGTGCCATCAGCCCATAGTCCCCCTATAATCTGCCAGTAGCCATAGGCCCCCCTGTAATCTGCCATCAGCCCATAGTCCCCCTATAATCTGCCAGTAGCCATAGTCCCCCCTATAATCTGCCAGTAGCCATAGGCCCCCCATAATGTGCCAGTAGCCATAGGTCCCCCATAATGTGCCAGTAGCCATAGGTCCCCCATAATGTGCCAGTACCCATAGCCCCCCCATAATGTGCCAGTAGCCATAGGCCCCCCTATAATCTGTCAGTAGCCATAGGCCCCCCACTAATGTGCCAGTAGCCAGATAGGGCCCCCCCACTAATGTGCCAGGAGTAGCCAGATGGGGCCCCCCTATAATGTGCCAGGAGTAGCCAGATTGTGCCCCCCTGCCCCCCACCCCCCTCATAAAGTGCCAGCCCAGCAGCCAGATTAGGGGGGGCCCCCCTATAATGTGCCAGGAGTAGCCACTAGCCAGATTGTGCCCCCCTGCCCCCCACCCCCCTCATAAAGTGCCAGCCCAGGGCCAGTAGCCAGATAGGGACAGAAATAAAGAAGAAAAAAAAAATGTCAGTCAGACTTATACTTACCTCCCTGCTTCTCTGGAATACTCCGGTCCCGCCTCCAGCCAGCACAGATGTAATCACTTTACGGCAGCACAGCGGCTCAGTCAGGCCGCAGGACCGGCGCAGGTGGCGCGATGACGTCATCGCGCCGATGACGTCATCGCGCCGCCTGCGCCGGTCCGGCGGCCTGTCTGATAGGCTGCCGGCAACACGCCTCCCCTGCTTCCCGTCTCCCTGGCTTAAAGTGGCAGTTTATTCCGGTCCGGCCGGCCGGGACAGCAAGCCAGGGAGGCCCGGGGGCAATTGCCCCCCTGCCCCCCGGGCCAGACCACCCCTGCTTGTCTTTGTACTCCTCACCTGGTTGCTGCCCAACACGCTTGACACCATCTGAACCAAATAAGTTTATGTTAGACTCATCAGACCACAGGACATGGTTCCAGTAATCCATGTCCTTAGTCTGCTTGTCTTCAGAAGAGGCTTCCTTGCAGACCAATTTGATACAGTGTGCGGCGTATGGTCTAAGCACTGACAGGCTGACCCATCACCCCTTTAACCTTTGCAGCAATGCTGGCAGCACTCATACAACCTCTGGATATGACACTGAGCACGTGTATTTTGGTCAACCATGGTTTGGCCTGTTCTGAGTGGAACCTGTCTTGTTAAACCATGGTCTTGGCCACCGTGCTGAAGCTCAGTCTTAGGGTGTTGGCAATCTTCTTATAGTCTAGGCTTGTGCGATCAGCTGTGTTTCTGCCCGCAGCGATGGATCATTACAGCTCCTGCTCCCGCACTGTAGCAGGAGCAGGACATTTGTGACAGCGGGGGAGCCGAGGAGACGATAGAAGCAATGTATCAGCGCTTCTGCCTTCTCCTCAGATTGGTGACCGCCATGCAGGGTGCACCCGGCTTGGGGTCAGAGGAGCACAGAGCTGCAGGCTGCAGGGTTAGGAGACCCTGATCAGCTTTGCCTGTGTACAAAGCCCCCACAGCAGGCTGGTTTCCCCTGTAATTGGGGCTCCTTTGGATGCAAAAAAAAGTCTGTGTCCCCAAAGGTCTTTCAGTGACCTCTTGGGTACAAATTATTTGAAAAAATATATTAAAAAATAAGTTCAAAAATCATTTAAAAAAATGTAAACAAAAAAATATAATAAATCACAAATAAAAGAAAAAAATTTTTTATTAATGATGTGGCAAAAAAATAAAAAAATATAAAAAAAATTAAAAAGAAAATACAAAGAAAAGAAAAGAAAGAAAATAAAAGGAAAAAATGCAAAATAAAAGAGTATTCACTGCCCCCTAGCAGTCTTTTAATGATCCTTTTGGGGACACATTATGTGGCAAAAAAATATATAAAAAAAATATAAGATTAAAAATAATAATAAACGGAATGGAAAAGAATCTTCTCAGAATGCATCAGTTTGCCTCCATTCCGTCTCCATTCCACTTTGGAGGCAGACACCAAAACACTGCTTGCAGCTTTTTGGTGTCCGTCTGACGAAACTGAGACAAACGGATCCGTTTTGACACACAATGTAAGTCAATGGGGACGGATCTGTTTTCTATGACACAATCTGGCACAATCTTGGCTAAGTTAAAAATAATACAAATGGATCCGTTCTGAATGGATGCAGACGGTTGTATTATAAGAACGGATCCGTCTGTGCAGATCCGCACCAAACGCAAGTGTGAAAGTAGACTAATTTGTAATTCCTGGGTAAAATATTCCAGTTATTTTAGCTATACTATATATCTATCTCTCTCTTATCAGAGAGGAAGTAAATGGCTGTGGTAGATCAGGACTACTCCTATTCTGACGCATCCTGTAATGAATGGAGTATGCAGCCATATGGTCATATTCATATCTCATGCCACCCCAGGAAATGAGATAGAATATGAGAATGTAATAGACTGCCACTATTCTTAACCCAATTTAGGTTAAAAAAAAAAAAAGCAGATGATCTTCTAGGCACTTTTTATTTTTACTAAAGTTTTACTAAGTGCAGCGAGCCCCTGAGGAGCCAGTGCAGAGGATGAGAGTGGTAGTGGCCCTGATGAGATGATGTTTGACAGTGGACTCTCTCAAGCTGTTGCACCCTGGAGATGGGTAAGGTGAAAAGGTGGTATAAAGAATGAGGCCTGAAGTATAGGAAAAAGTCTCCTGCAAAATAGGAGTTGTAGTACATCCAGAAGTAGTTAAATACTGTGCAATTTCTCTCCCAAGGTGATGAGATGTGGCTGGGAAAGTAGCTCATAATGGCACCTCTGGTATGCTATCATGCTGATGTCTCTCCCCTGAACTTCCTGCTAACAGCCATTAACTGGCACTTGTGGATGTAGGTGTCCACTGTGTAATACAGGCTTTTATGAGTTGGCCTGGCCTGGATGTGGTCTAAGGTGATGGATGTCTGAGCTGTAGTCCCTCAGCTGCATGACAAAATGTAGCCTCATAGCTCATATTAACTGTAATAAAATATGACTTGCTAAAAATGCAGGTACATTCACTATGCATGTGCATACTCTCATATCAGACAGGCACATACACACATAAACACTTTGTACAGTCATGCTCGCTTATGCAAACGCACTACATAGATACGCGCATATATATACAAATTTCCTACATGCAAACATACACATTCGCTACACATGAATACACACGTATTACATACTGAAAAATCAAGGAAAAAATATACAAAACATCCTGCACGATATGATGGTAAATATGCGGATATGCATGGCTACATTTATAGAGTCACGGAAAATAATACACTGAAACAATAGATGAAATAGATCAAAACATTTTGATCAAAACACATCTGTGCCCACCTACCTGCGCCACGGTGGTCTCAGTCAGGCAGGACCTACTCTAAACCTACCTATGCCGTTGGGGCATCTATATTCAGAAGAGCAGACCCTGCACATTTAGTGTTTTGCACCTACAGTAGATACCTCTTTGTGCATCCAGCAACTGATGAGAGGAGGAGCACACACATCTATATGTACCACCTAATAAAAGTCGCCTATTAGATAAGTGGGGCAAAAGTGCACATGAATGCTACTCCCAGGATAGAAGCGCATTCAAATCTGAAGATGTGTTTTGATCAGATTTTATTATTAGAGTGCGGGCTTAGTCCATATGTTATGTTTGCTTCTATTGTTTTACTGCATTATTTTCAGTGACTTATTACATACTGGCAAACACACACACATACATTCACTTATACAGTAATACGTTTGCATTCATTCAGAATACATACATATCTGTACTTGTATAAATTTGTGCAGACATACTAGTGGCAAACACAACCCTGTGCACCCTGCAAGCTAACAAAACCAATAAACAGCAGAGAGCTTTAATCTTATTCTACACGCTAGACTGGAAGCTTATACTTACACATTGAAGTCCATATCCTAAGACTTCGCATCAGCAGTGATATTCTGTTTTTCTGTTCTGGTATACTGTAGGAACAGAAAATGCTAGTGTCGGATCCTGCATATGACCGACACCTACAGCACTTGATGGATCCTATTGACTATAATGCAGCATATTGGGTTTCAGTTATGGATTCCAGGGAGTACTAGTTCTTCCCCTGGAAAGTGCCTGGAAGGTCTATAGAGTCATATAGGCCAGGACAATGCTCCTCTGGATTCTGGGAATACAATATGCAAACTAGCTCTCTTTCCCAAAGGAAAAGAAAGCTAAGTCTCTGATGTTACCAGATGTAAGGTAGGTATCCTATAAGGCAATGCTCAACCTTTTAAAACAAGCCTTGAGGCATAACTTTAATGATCGCTAAGCCGGTACCTCATTTACAAACAGCTGTTTTTTAGGTGAATTTTTTTTTAGGTGAATCACTTGGGGCAAATTAAAGTTATCATGGCCCTCATACCATGCATTCAGGGGGTCTTTAGAACTTTTTGCTTTTTTCCCATTTAAAAGTTGCAGTCTTCTGGCTAAAATAAACAAAAATGCAAGTACCTCCCCAAAGTGCACTTAATACCCCATAATGAAAAAAGTGAAAGCAGAATTTGCTAATTTATTAAAAAGAAGAAACTGAAATTTTGCATGTAAATAAGTATTCAGACCCTTTGCTATGACACTTGAAATGTAGCTCTGGAGGCCTCCCATTTCTCTTGATCAGCTTTGGGATGTTTCTACATCTTGATTAGAGTCCACCTGTGGTAAATGCAGTTGATTGGACATGATTTGGAAAGATACACCCCTGTAAGATCTCACAGCTAACTATGTGTATCAGAGCAAAAGCCAAACCATGAGGAGTAAAAAACTGCCTATAGAGCTCAAAGACAGGACTGACTGGAGTCACAGATCTGGAGAAAGATACAAAAACATTCTGCTGCACTGAAAGTCCTCAAGTGACCTCCAAACTAAGTAGGGGCTCATGCACACAAACGTATTTTATTTGTGTCCATTCGTTTTTTTTGCAGACCATATGCGGAACCATTCACTTTAATGGGTCAACAAAAAAAACGCAAGTTTCCCTGTGTGCATTCCGTTTCCATATTTCCATTCTGCAAAAAAAATAGAACATGTCCTACTATGGTCCGCATTACAGACAAGGATAGTACAGTTCTATGATGGGCCAGCTGTTCTGTTCCGCAAAATACAGAATGCATATGGATGTCATCCGTATTTTTTGCGGGACGCAAAATATATACGTTCGTGTGCATGAGCCCTAATAGTAAGAGAGGTGACCAAGAACCCAATGGTCATTTTGGATGAAGTCCAAAGATCCTGTGTGTAAATGGGAGAAACTTTCAGAAGGCCAACCAGCACCCCACCAATCTGGGGTTTATGGCAGTGACCATAAGGAATCCTCTCCTCAGTAAATAATGCATGAAATCCTGCATGGAGTTTGCAAAAAAAAAGCACCAAAAGGACTCTCAGAACGTGACAAACAAGATTCTCTGCTCTGATGAGAACAAGATAGAAATTTTTGGCCCCAATTCTAAACTTTATGTCTGGAGGAAACCAGGCACTGCTCATCACCTGCCTAATACCATCCATGCTATGAAGCATGGAGGTGACAGCATCATGCTGTGGGGGAGTTTTTCAGCAGCTGGGACAGGGAGACTAGTTATGGTTGAGAGAAAGCTGAATGGATCAAAGTACACAGATATTCTTATTGAAAACTTGATCCAGTATGCTCTGGACCTCAGACCAGCCAAAGTTTCACCTTCCAACAAGAGAATGACCCTAAGCACACAGCTAAGGCAATACAGAAGTGGCTTAGGGATAACTCTGTGAATGTCCTTGAGTGGTCCATCCAGATCCCTAACTCAAACCCAATCAAATATCTCTGGAGAAACCTAAAAATGTCTGTCCACTGACGGTCCCCATCCAACCTAAGGTGTGCAAACATTGAAGTGGCATCATACCCAAGAAGACTGCAGGCTGTAATGTCTGCCAAAGGTGCGTCATCTAAGTCCCAAGTAAAGGGTCTGAATCCTTATGTCAATGCAAGATTTAGTTTTTTTCTGTCCAATAAATCAGCAAAGATTTTGAATATTCTATTTTCAGGTTGTCATTATGGGGAATTGAGTGCAGAATGATGGGGAATTATTTCAGCTTAAGGCCACAACATAAAAAAAAGTGAAAGATTTTGAAGACTTTCTGAATGCACTGTAATTTATTATGTAATTGTTATCAGACATTGCAACCTAACTGAGTTTTTAATTTGTGTGGGGTCCAGTGGTATTATTTGATCTCTAATCTAAATGAGTATAATCCGCTTTCAATGATGTTGTTTTCTGCTGGGTGTTTGGGCTCATTAGTTTATCAGAGCCAAGGATCATTGAAGGTTCCTCTGGTACTCTAGCAGGCTAGTCCCTTTGGTACTTTGGTGGGCCTGTGGCTCTGGTATTCTGGTGAGCTAGTCCCTTGGAACTCTAATGGGACAGTCCAACCCTGTGAATGAGAGTTGGTTTTACCATTGTATAGCAGATGGTTGTTATAGGTGTTTACAGTCAGATTTAGTTTTGCATGTGAATCTTAACTTTTTACCCAAACTTCAGTTTGTATTGTAGGCTGGTAATAAGTATTTACTGACCATTTAGAACAGGTTCTGTCAGTACAGTTTTGGTGCAATTATTAATGTGAAACCAAATACAGTAAGAGAAAGTCCATCTTAGACACAGAGGAGGACTGGTTCAAAAGAGGTGCGAAATAAGCTATTTATGTAAAATTGGAGGAGCCAAGCTTGAATAGTAGTGGAAGGGTGCAACTTCTACTGTCTGCCACTGTCATGGCGGGGAGTGGGGGAAACCCCCCACTGTGCGGTGTCCAAGGGTAAAAGGGATCAGCCTGGCCAAAAGGAGTGATAAGGGAGCAGGTCACCTCCTACCGGGTCCCTAATCCTCTCCCTGACTCCTCACCATATGAGCGGACCCCGATGGTGGGACGGCTCATACACTGGATACCTAATATCCTGAGTCGCCCTGGAAATCCTTCACTTAGGAGCAAGGGAGAGACTACCTGTTCATCCAAAGCACAGAGGAACAGGAGTCTCTAACTAAGGCCAGGCTGCAAGGAGCGGAAACACATACAGCTAAAGGAGATGGCAGGTAAGGGAAACCAGTAACACACTTACCTGCCACAGACACACTGACTGGAACCGGTGCACAAGTGCAAGTGTCCACACCAACATTAAAGGACACAGCGCACACCATGAACCACACACGAACCCAGGACACCATAGCTGCAAAAAACAAGACAGGGGAATGTCTAGTAAACATGCTGACACCAAACACCACCAGCCATGTAACACCAAACTAGACATACGAACACCCTGAACATAACCCACTCCATACAGATAAGGACAGGAAGGGAAGGAGACACTGGGATAACATTAATGACCACAAGGGTGGCCCTCACTGGACAGATGGAACAACCAGACAGAGCAAAACTCCAGCACACACCAAGCTGGAGTACCACTGACTCCTGAACTAAAGCCACAGGTGTAAGAAGCACAAGTGACCACACCCAGTCAGGGAGTTAACCCTTACAGCACCAGACAGAGGGAGGCAACAACTTAAAGAGGAAGTGCACACACAAGCATACCAAACACATAACAACTGGCAACAGCATGCGTGGCAACCATGTCAAGGCAATCACCCAGAAGGCCAAGACACTGCCACCGCATGCTCTCACAGCAACACGTTGCCGCGGGCAACCGCAAGTGTGGCAAAAGTGTCACAGCGTACACCATAGGCCGTGACAGCCACTCACAATGCTGTTTTAGCACCTCTCCTTTGGCAGTTTAATCATAACATAAAGTGTCAGTCATGCAAATGCAATGAACATCTACATGACTGAAGCACCAGTATTTAATGCTGGAAATTTGTCATACAAGTCATTCTAATTGAGAAAGCCAGTCAGATGACTAGCGAAACGTCTCCAACAAAAAAATAGGCCAGTTGCTTCAGCTCCAACCATATCGGTGCTTATCTAAGTATTTAATAGACCAAAACTTGATGGCACACATCGGCAGATCCCGTGGTCCACTAGTATATGACAGTCACTGCTTACTTTAACCACTTTTAACAGAGATAAGAAATATCTTATTGGCTGCAAGATATCACTTCCAGAGTGGGATGATGCAGCAGGCGCCTCCCACCAGGGCCGTTTAAGAGAAAAAGGTACTTGTTTTTGTGACGCCAGTTACAATGAAGCAACAAGGGCACAGGGCCCCTTTTAGTGATACTGTGGATGGTACCCAGTTGTAAGAATGCCATAGTTGTGCAGGGTGGCCTAAATGTCCCTTTAATGTTGGTGCACGTGTCACGGTGCTCCTACCTGGATACGCTGGACAGTAGGCGTTGGCTCTGAAGCAATGAAAAGGGGGTAGTCGAATGGTGGGATGAAGAATAAATTGAGTCCAGACCTTGTGATGAAGTTGAAAACAGCTTTACTCTGCATAAATGCTTCTCCAAACAGTTTCAGGCTTTATCTTGGTTCCCAGCAGGCTTTAGCATTAGCTGTCTGTGGCAGGCAAACTCCTCTCTGCTACATCTGTCGCTCTCTGGCCCTGCTGTGTTGACAGGCTTAAATAGAACCTCTGCTTCGGTAGGATGCTGCAACTTCTCTCTGTAGTCTGACTCTAGATTTGTCCAGGGAACTATATTTCCTGGCTTCAGAGGCTCCAAGTTGTGGCCTCCACATCCAGCAGAGCTAAAAGTGCTCTAGCTGGCTTGGACAAGGCACGTCCAGCAGGGACATGCACCTGCTGCACACCTAACCCCTAGGAGGGGGTAAACTGAACTGCCCTCTAGCTAACTAGTCTCCTCCCTTCCTTACAGAGAGGGTTAGAATGGAAAGAAGGGTTCCATTCTCTCTAAGTACAGCTCTGCCATTTATGCTGCCACCTACTGGTGACCCAGGCATATTACACGTGAGCATAACAGTTACATAGAAAGAGAAATGCACAATGTATAGGACCTGGAATAAATAAGCAAGATGACATTAGGTTAACATAGGAGATAGCAGCAGGGTGCAGAAGTGGTAATGCCACTCTGGGGCGTTACAATGACAAATAAGAATTTACAGCTCCACGGTGGCAGTATTATCATTCAGAGCTGTGGTTCTCTGTACTAAATGATCTCTTTTCGCTATCAGAAGTAATTCTAAGCAGATATGTCCTCCTCATAGTAATACATTTGACGCCACTGAGATTTATTTTAAACTCAATAATGCAAAAATGTGCATTCTCTCATTTATCTGAGCAATAAACACCTCGATTGGGCCTGATATTCCCGCTTGTCTCAAAATATGTTCAATTTCTTACAAGACTTGTGTCATTTCCCTCAGTAGGCGCAGTCTTCAGATCATTATGCTGAGGCTGCAGGCTGTAATGACTGCTCTGTATCACTGTTCTCCGTATGGTCGTATCACTGCTGTTTTATTACATATTTGGAAGGAAGACGCTTCATCAACCTTTTAATTGCCACAGGCTAGCACCTTAATCGGCCGCTACAAATACTCTGCCAGGATTATTATCCGCAGAATTTGTCAGCATTAAAATGAATATTATACTATTTTGCACTGTGCACATTCATGTAATATTAAAATCATAATCCGGTGAGCTCAAAGCCATTTCCAATTTAAGAGTGACCAGACAGAGCGTATGATGGTGCTTACATACAGCAACGTCATAGATTCTAGCTTGCTTTATATCCAAAGTCATGTTGCAAAGTCTGTTAAAAGGTTGCGCTAAAAAGGCTGCTGTCTTCCACCTGGATGATAGCTAATTCATATGATTTTCTATGGAGTACTGCATGGCCTATAAGACTCCCTATGGCCAATGTTCCTTCTAAGCCTTTGCAATCTGTTACTAAGGATGCATTCCCGTGAAGCAACCATAGAGTAACCCTGCAATATCACGTGGCCGTCATATAAAGGGCTAGCTCCATCCCTGACTTTTCTGTGGATATACCATAAAAGTCAAATAGACTCTATCTCAAGCATAGAGCTCTTTTGCGTACTGCAGTACCCCAGACCTGGGGGTATCTGCAGTTGTATATAGTTATGTATTGTTATTGTTATATATTTTAATGTTTTGACAGTGGTCCATCAAGAGCAGTAATGGTTGCCAGGAACAGGGCTAACCACTCTGTTCCTCCCCTCTTGGTAAGGAGTGGGCTGGTTTTGCTTTCTGCCAGGAGGGGGAGTTCCAGTTCAGAGCAGGAAGGGAGAGGAAGCGCATGTCAGAGCTCCTACTCCTAGGAACCAGATGCAGTTCTTCTGTGAGACATCACTTCGGAGAGACCCAGCAAAATCCACCTTTCCGAAAGCATCAGTGTGTCAAGACAGCAGAGTGATAAGCGAAATTACAGCTTTACAGACACTGTTGCAAGGTAAGGGACACCCATGATCTAAACCACCGTTATGCCAGACTAACATCAGGCCTGTGGACACCAATATCCACAAGTGTCTGTTAGTGGCAATCTATTGCCATCCAACCAGCCATCATACCTGCTCATCTGGTGCCAGAATCTGCTTTAACCAGTTCCAGACCGGGCTATTTATCCCCTTCCTGACCAGGCCTAATTTAGAAAATCTGACATGTGTCACTTTATGTGGTAATAACTTTTGGAACGCTTTTACTTATCCAAGCCATTCAGAGATAGTTTTTTCGTGGTACATTGTACTTCATGTTAAAGAGGACCTTTCATGGGTCCAGACATTATAAACTAAGTATCAGGATATGTAGGGTATAGTGCAGGGATCTAACTGCACTTACTATTTTTTGTGTATTCTCCCGCCTGGTATGCTAATTTTAGCCTCGGAACCAGGGCCATCTTTAATATTGATTGGACCCTGGGCAAAAATTTACTTGGGCGACCTGGATCCCGCCTTCCCACACCCTAGCAAGCAATCACGCCCTCCACCACAACACACACACAAAAAATCCACACATCTGGTAGAGTCCAGTGAATGACTGTAAATACTTCCAGTTCTGAAGACTCCAGCGGCTCAGGATCAGTGTTCTGGGCAGATGGGCTCAGGCTGGAAGTGGGCACCGCTCTGCAGGAAGGAAACCAGGGCTCGGCTCACCCTAGTGTTACAGTGCACCCCAGCACCCCACAGTATGCAGTATAGCACCCTATAGTGTACAGCACCACACAGTATGCAGTATAGCACCCTATAGTATACAGCACCACACAGTATGCATTATAGCACCTCACACTATACAGTACCCCACAGTATATACTGTAGTAGAGCAGTATAGCACCTCCCCGTATACAGCACCCCAAACTATACACGATAGAGCCCCCCACACTATACAATACAGCAGTATAGCACTCCACACTATACAGCACCCACAGTATACAGACCCCCACAGTATACAGTACAGCAATATAGCACTCCACAATATACAGCACCCACAGTATACAGCCCCCCACACTATACAGGCCCCCCCACACTATACAGGCCCCCACAGTATACAGCCCCCCACACAGTATACAGGCCCCCACACAGTATACAGGCTCCCACATAGTATACAGGCCCCCACACTATACAGCCCCCACAGACTATACAGGCCCCCCACACAGTATACAGGCCCCACCACACAGTATACAGGCCCCCCACACAGTATACAGGCTCCCCACACAGTATACATGCCCCCCACACAGTATACAGCCCCCCCACAGTATACAGGCCCTCCCCACACAGTATACAGCCCCCCACAGTATACAGCCCCTCCACAGTATACAGACCCCCACAGTATACAGGCCCCCCACAGTATACAGGCCCCCCACAGTATTCAGGCCCCTCACAGTATACAGCCCCCCCACAGTATACAGGCCCCCCACAGTATACAGGGCCCCACAGTATACAGCCCCACATAGTATTCAGCCCCCCACACAGTATACAGCCCCCCCCCCCCCACAGTATACAGTCCCCCACACAGTATACAGCACCCCACTATATAGTAGTTTACAGTATATTAGCATAACAGCCCCTGACACCTTTTTCTGATGTCATCGTCACAAAAAAAAGCTCCACAGATAAGGCAAACTTCTCCTGCAACACTGCTGCTAGGACCTGTGATGACCTCATAGCCATGTGACCAGTAATATTGCTAGGTTACTGGTCACATGGTGATGATGTCATCTAAGGTCCTAGATCACAGCTCTAACACAGTATGATGCCTGGACTCCTGACAGCCTGACACCCGGGGTAGTGGCTAGCAAGGCTCAAGAGGCAGCTGCCTTGGGCCCCCCAGGAGCAACTGGGCCCGGGGAAGCTGCCCCTTTTGCCCCTTGGTAAAGACGGCCCTGCTCGGAACAGGATACTGAGTCTTGCTCCGTGAGCGTCTCCTTCCCCCTTGCTGTAGCAAAGCGTCACAGTCAGGGAGAAGGTGAGTTTATTTTTCTCCCCGGCTGTGATGCTCTCCGCTGCGATTGGACAGAGCTACAGCCAGGGAGAAGGAGACGCACACAAAGAATAACTCAGTCTTCTCCTCATTGTTCCGATGCTAAAATTAGCATACCAGGCGGGAGAATATAACGGGGGCCACAGTGGGCGAATGGAGTGGTGCCCAGAAAAAATAGTAAGTGTAGTTAGATCCCTGCACTATGTCCTACGTATCCTGATTCTTAGTTTATGTTTGGACCCATGAAAGGTCCTCTTTAATGGTAAATTTGAGTCAATATGTTTTAATCTCACAGAACAACTTTACAGGGTAATTTTCGTCTCTTTCAATTAAAGTAAGTTCACTGCCTAATAGGACGGTTAAAATAAAAATAATAACAAAACTTTATTAAAGATAATTATCTCTTTATGTTCAGAGATAGGTAGAAGGGACCAAAGGTCAGGGAAACAGCATATGTTCAACTGTCCCCGGACTCACACGGCAGATGTAATTGACACTGTTTATGGATGCGCACAGTGGAATACAATTACGATTAGCTTGCAGCTGTAATCTCTGAATGGACGCTCCAGAACGTCCATTCAGAGATAAACCGCCATCCAAGGACGTTTATAGTCAATGGGCGGTTGGAAAGTGGTTAAGTAAAGAGAGACTGTTATATTTTGTACTTCTGACCTCAAACTACCTTTCCACTGGAACAATCCCCAGGGAGCAACGACCTGACGGAGTACACTGTGACACAACACCTCATCATGGCTACTACCATTCCCATCCTATGCATCGGCTCCTCAAGGGCTCTCTGTACTACTCCAGTGTAAGGAGAGGTGGCTCCTCATTCGTGGCTCTATTTACTTCTATGGGAGAATGGGACCCGTGGCGGAACCTGCATTTGGGTAAAGCCCAAAAACTTTCTCTAAAAGTAGATGTGCCAAACCACCAATTTACATATCTAGGTGCCCTCACATTCAGGGGCAGATTAAGTGCATGATAGGCACGGGGCTGTCTACCCAACTCTTCTGTATGAAGAGGCTTCTGTGCTTCGTAAGCGCCAAAGTCTCTTCCTAGGCCATATGACATCGTTCACATGGTCTAGGTGCAGCTCTGTCCCATCTGAGTGATTGGGGCTGAGCTGTAATACTGAGCGCAGTGCTATCAAATGGACAGCGCTGTGCTTGGTAAGGAGCAAAGAGGCTGCGGCGCTCACTGGGACATCGCAGTCTCCTCAAACAGCTGATTGGTGGGGGTGCCAGGAGTCTGACCCCGACAATTCAATAATCCGCAGCACTCGCCGGTGAATAATGAAAATAGTGGTGATTTATTCACTCAAGCAGCCAGGTATACTGGCTGCTTGAGTGAATAAATCACCACTATTTTCATTATTCACCGGCGAGTGCTGCGGATTATTGAATTGTCTGGATGAGTTGGGACCCCCAGCCAGGATCCCTATCTGCACGCACCATTTGGCTTGTAAGCCATTTCCTGGTCAGTACCCAAATGAGTGGGATGAGTAGTGCTGCCAACCCCTGAATTTTCTACAAGGAGTCAGACCCCACCATCTCATAACTCTCTGAGTACAGATTTGATAGATGTTACCTGCAGTCCTATGTAACACCCCACATAACACAGTGAACTATTGTGTTATGTGGGGTGTTACATAGGACTGCTTAGAACATCTACTACATTATCTGCACACAGAAAGCTATCACTGTTATCTGGGCTGTTACATAGGACTGCAGGTGACAAATAAAAATGTTAGTTGCCAAATTTAAAATACATACGATTATGATAAAAAAGTCTTGGAGGAGAAGATGAGACGCAGGCCACAGTGGTGAGCCCGCTCTACATATAGGGGAATACAACATCACATACCTCTTATATCCAGTGACATCTGCTGTCATGTAGACCTTCTCTTTGTTCTTCTCCTTCGTTTGACACAGACCTCCATGACTAATTCTTTCAGCCGCATCTCATCTCTACAGAGTTTGTTACACAGACATGTTAGATTTCTCATAATTGGGGTCATTTGTCAAAATGGTGTAAAGTACAACTGGCTTAGGTGCCCATTGAAACCAATCAGATTCCACCTTTCATTTTCCAAAGAAGCTGTCAAAAATGAAAGGTGGAATCTGTTGCAATGGGTAACTTACCCAGTTCTACTTTACACCAGTTTGATAAATTAACCCAAAGGTCCCTATAGTGTGTACAGCAATTATAATGTCCCCTAGAGTGCCCCCAGTAATTATAACACCCTATATTGTGCTCCAGGCAATAATGCCTGTATAGTGTCCCCAAAAATAATGTCCCCTAATAGAAACACCCACACACTGCCCCCTATAGTAATTTCCCCCTCACTGCCCCATATAGTAATTTCCCCCTCACTGCCCCATATAGTAATTTCCCCCTCACTGCCCCATATAGTAATTTCCCCCTCACTGCCCCATATACAGACGTGGACAAAATTGTTGGTACCCTTTGGTCAATGAAAGAAAAAGTCACAATGGTCACAGAAATAACTTTAATCTGACAAAAGTAATAATAAATTAAAATTCTATAAATGTTAACCAATGAAAGTCAGACATTGTTTTTCAACCATGCTTCAACAGAATTATGTAAAAAAATAAACTCATGAAACAGGCATGGACAAAAATGATGGTACCCCTAACTTAATATTTTGTTGCGCAACCTTTTGAGGCAATCACTGCAATCAAACGCTTCCTGTAACTGTCAATGAGACATCTGCACCTCTCAGCAGGTATTTTGGCCCACTCCTCATGAGCAAACTGCTCCAGTTGTGTCCGGTTTGAAGGGTGCCTTTTCCAGACTGCATGTTTCAGCTCCTTCCAAAGATGCTCAATAGGATTGAGGTCAGGGCTCATAGAAGGCCACTTTAGAATAGTCCAATTTTTTCCTCTTAGCCATTCTTGGGTGTTTTTAGCGGTGTGTTTTGGGTCATTGTCCTGTTGCAAGACCCATGACCTGCGACTGAGACCAAGCTTTCTGACACTGGCTAGTACATTTCTCTCTAGAATTCCTTGATAGTCTTGAGATTTCATTGTACCCTGCACAGATTCAAGACACCCTGTGCCAGACGCAGCAAAGCAGCCCCAGAACATAACAGAGCCTCCTCCATGTTTCACAGTAGGGACAGTGTTCTTTTCTTGATATGCTTCATTTTTTCGTCTGTGAACATACAGCTGATGTGCCTTGGCAAAAACTTCGATTTTTGTCTCATCTGTCCACAGGACATTCTCCCAGAAGCTTTGTGGCTTGTCAACATGTAGTTTGGCATATTCCAGTCTTGCTTTTTTATGATTCGTTTTCAACAATGGTGTCCTCCTTGGTCGTCTCCCATGTAGTCCACTTTGGCTCAAACAACGACGGATGGTGCGATCTGACACTGATGTTCCTTGAGCATGAAGTTCACCTTGAATCTCTTTAGAAGTCTTTCTAGGCTCTTTTGTTACCATTCGGATTATCCGTCTCTTAGATTTGTCATCAATTTTCCTCCTGCGGCCACGTCCAGGGAGGTTGGCTACAGTCCCATGGATCTTAAACTTATGAATAATATGTGCAACTGTACTCACAGGAACATCTAGTTGCTTGGAGATGGTCTTATAGCCTTTACCTTTAACATGCTTGTCTATAATTTTCTTTCTGATCTCTTGAGACAGCTCTTTCCTTTGCTTCCTCTGGTCCATGTCGAGTGTGGTACACACCATATCACCAAACAACACAGTGATTACCTGGAGCCATATATATAGGCCCAATGGCTGATTACAAGGTTGTAGACACCTGTGATGCTAATTAGTGGACACACCTTGAATTAACATGTCCCTTTGGTCACATTATGTTCTGTGTTTTCTAGGGGTACCATCATTTTTGTCCATGCCTGTTTCATGAGTTTATTTTTTTACATAATTCTGTTGAAGCATGGTTGAAAAACAATGTCTGACTTTCATTGGTTAACATTTATAGAATTTTAATTTATTATTACTTTTGTCAGATTAAAGTTATTTCTGTGACCATTGTGACTTTTTCTTTCATTGACCAAAGGGTACCAACAATTTTGTCCACGTCTGTAGTAATTTCCCCCACACTGCCCCCACATAGTAATTTCCCCCACACTGCCCCACATAGTAATTTCCCCCACACTGCCCCATAAAGTAATTTCCCCCACACTGCCCCATATAGTAATTTCTTCCACACTGTCCCATATAGTAATTTCCCCCACACTGCCCCCATATAGTAATTCCCCCTACACTGCCACCACAGAGTAATTTCCCCCTCACTGCCCCATATAGTAATTTCCCCCTCACTGCCCCATATAGTAATTTCCCCCACACTGCCCCCACATAGTAATTTCCCCCACACTGCCCCCACATAGTAATTTCCCCCACACTGCCCCCACATAGTAATTTCCCCCACACTGCCCCCACATAGTAATTTTCCCCACACTGCCCCCACATAGTAATTTCCCCCACACTGCCCCCACATAGTAATTTCCCCCACACTGCCCCATATAGTAATTTCCTCCACACTGTCCCATATAGTAATTTCCCCCACACTGCCCCATATAGTAATTTCCCCCACACTGCCCCATATAGTAATTTCCCCCACACTGCCCCATATAGTAATTTCCCCCACACTGCCCCATATAGTAATTTCCCCCACACTGCCACCACAGAGTAATTTCCCCCACACTGCCCCATATAGTAATTTCCCCCACACTGCCCCATATAGTAATTTCCCCCACACTGCCCCATATAGTAATTTCCCCCACACTGCCCCATATAGTAATTTCCCCCACACTGCCCCATATAGTAATTTCCCCCACACTGCCCTGTCATATATCTTCTATATAAAAAGAATCTTCATATAAAAGAAAGTATAAAAAAATATATATGATCCTTCAGGCAGACATAAACATCCCTCTAAGTTATTTTTATCGAGTATCTTAATTTGATTTGTGCAAGCAGTGAAACAAAGGGACAATTGTATATGCAAAATATATAATTGTTTATTTTAAAAACAAAGAATATAAAATCAATACAATTGAAAAACAAATGATGAAGTTACAAAATAATACCCCAAATGTACAACACGTGGTATTAACACACCCCTATCTCACCAGCACAGTATAACTTAGTGATTTATGACAACCAGTGTCATACCTTTAACAAACAGACTGATATACCAAGACAAACTTAGGATCTTCTGTTTATCAAACAGGCTAAAGCAATAAAACACAGATATACAGGAAAATAAATGTTATCCCTTGACTCTGTTTTTCTATGACCAATCAAAAATATATGATATTAATATGATAAAATATTCAGCTCGGCAATCAGACTATGGAAAATAACTTTCAAAGGGTTTAGTCCTCTTTTAAAATAATGTCAGATCTTCCATTAACAATATGCATCTTTGCTAAGAGAATAAACAGCATTATGGAGGCGCCTAAAACTATATACTCTTGGCTATATACCAGAGAGAAATATCTTATTAATACCACGAGTAGTAAGCACAATATACGTTACCGGGTCAAAGATAGACAGAGTTCAGATGGGACCAGTTCTCAAGAACTTTCTTAGTAATCCAAAAATAATCCAAGTTTCTTCTGGTAAAGTTTTCTTTTTGAGTTTTTCTTTTGGTCTTGATTGAATATATGGATGGATCTATGGATGGATCAATGGATCTCTCCTCTTGCTGCTCCGCACATGAGTAATTATTCCCCCCTTATCTAAGAATCATCCCCTTTAGATTAGGGATTTCCAATCAGGTAAGGTGGGTGTATTTGCATGCTAATAACACAACGTCATATTAACCCCTGATATGTTGTAGAACAAATTATAAAATAATATTGTCCATCTGCCTCCAGATGGCACTGTGGTACTGCAGATGAACATCACAACCTTAAACATTAAAACTAAATATCTAATGAATACGTTCACATAACCTTCTTAACCTTTTTAATATACATCATTGAGGAAGGTATTTTCCTGACACTTTTAAGTACCTATATCCTGGACTTGTTGGAGTCTTCTCCTATCTTTTTGAAATATATGTTAAATTTTATATAACGGCCTTGATACTCGGCATCGGAACTTGTATATTTTACTTATCTACATCCATGAATAACTATTGTTTTGAAATAACTTTTAACTCTTCTCAGAAATCCAATTAACAGAAACTTACTTCAGTGTCTCTGTATTTCCTACAGGATATATTCTAAATGGTACATACATGGTATAATAGATATATAAATCGATACATTGTTACACATAGACAACACATTATATGAATTATTGGTTAAAATATGTTGTAAACTGAATATACCATACAGAAATATATATAATATAATTATGAATATATGAATTGAACCTCATACAGCAGGTGTGCCTCAAGGATATTAATTCTTATCTCGTCATGGCTTATCCATGAAACAACCTTGTTCCCTTCAGACAGACATGTCTGAGGAAGCTGGTGTACTCCCCATAGATAAACCCATATCCTTAGCAATAACTTTTAAATACAATGTCCGTTCATGTTTACAATTATTTTTATATAAACTGAACTTGCCATAAACTCATCTTGGCTTCCTCAGCCACATAACAGAACTTTGGTTCAAGTTGATTTCCTCTTAAAGGCAATGAGATGAGCATCCATTTTGGCTATGTATTTGGAATGTCCAAAAGGGCTTTTCATATGTCTTCTTCTAAGGATTGGGTGCGTGAACCTTGCTTGTACCATAACTTGGCCAAAGTCTTTTCGAAAAATCCTACCCAACGCACCACTTGGATGGTCAATAAACTCAACCATCCCATAGATCTTTTTTTAAATTAAATATTTATTTTTATTTTAGAAACCACAATATAGACACGCTATACATAATAGTGATCAAATCAGTCTACATAATATAACAATTATCGACGTTAATCAACTTACCCAATAAAGCAAGGTGGACCCCTGCCTAAATTATACAAATCACTATAAATTCACAATTAATATACTAACAGATAGGATTATAACCTCCCCCCTCCCCCATTGGCTGCGCAGTCATGCGTGCCGCCCTTTGTTTCCTTTCAATATCCTCATATATTCTAATTTGTTGAAGGTATAGGCTCCACTCACTTATCGAGGCCGGCGAGACAGAGCTCCAGTGTTTGATCAACATAACGTTTGCCACCATCAGTCCCCTCATCCAGATCTGTCTGACCCGCAGCAGGGTTTCCATTTCTTGCACATATTATCCCAAAATCACTGTCAACATCCCCGGGTTATAAATCGACTAAGACTCCTTTTGTAGGGTAGTAAAGACCTGCTCCCAATACTTTTTTTATTTTACTGCAATTCCAAAGCAAATGGACATAGTCCGCATTCACATATCCACATTTAGGGCAGCAGCAATCCTGGCCCTTATTTTGGGGGAATTGTCCTTGGATTTTGGGCGTATAATACAATCGATGCAGAATCTTAAATTTAATTAGTCTATGAGCATTGGAAACTGTAGCCTTTCTCACGTTCCTATAAATACTAGACCACTGTAGTGGAGAGCAATTCAACTCTTGCTCCCACTTACTTGGGCTTTTAAAAGGTATTACAGTTGCCAGTGCCGTTCGGAGTTTAGCGTATAATCTAGATATCTTCACCTTTTCATTTTTCTGAGCTTACAATAATCAAAAAATAAGTTCTCTCGTGGAAAAATACACTCTTTATTCCTAGAGGCCTCAAATGTATGTTTTAAGTGTGAATACATAAACAAATCTAATGGTGAACTATGGGTGAAACCAAATTCCCAAAATGATTTAAAATGACCCGAATAAAAAAGGTGACACACATTAATGATACCCTTACGTGACCAATAACCAAAATCTGTAATTTTGAAGAATTCCACCAGCCCCCTGTTCTCCCACAGAGGGGTGAAGGCAAAAGGGCAAGAAACTTTAAGAATCTCCTTAAGCTTATTCCAAACCCTCTGTAGTGAGCAAGGGATCAGCAAAGCCTTCCTCATTCCCATATACCCAGTCTCCAAACATGCAAAAATATTCTCTATTGGTTTATCCATAACTTTAGTCAAATATCGTGGAAGTAAACTCTCTTTCAAGTGACAGCAATGCTGAATCTGTGCACATAAATAATATCCTTGAAAAAAAGAAAGTGATAACCCACCATCTGACTCAGACAACCATAGGTATCTCTGCTTTATACGCACCCTCTTCCTTCCCCAGGTTAGATCATTAATCAGAGTCTCTAATCTATGAAAGAAGATGTCATCGATCCAAATAGGGGTAGCACACATCGGGAACAACACAATAGGCAAGATAATCATCTTAATCAATGCTATTTGGTCTGTCTGTGCCAATATCAATTTCTGCCTAACACTTATCTTAGACTTAACTTTATTCAAAACCGGGGCCAAATTAAGCTCATAAAACCTATTTATGGGAATCCCAATCTTAACCCCCAAATGATCAAAGGTGTCGTTAGGGGCAAGAACACGGACTCCACTCCCTTCATCTACGGCCTTCCGGTTCAGTGGGAGGAGCAATGACTTTGTCCAGTTGATCATATAGCCTGATAATTTACCATAATCCTCTATTGCCTCTATAACATAGGAAAGAATTTTCCATCCCTGATCCAGGAACAGATTCACATCATCGGCATATAGGCTTATTTTAGCGCTCACTCCCGCCACCCCGAAGCCGTCTATACGATTATCCAAACGGATCTTACAGGCCAGCGGTTCAATGAAAAGGGCAAAAAGAAGGGGAGATAAGGGGCATGTCTCATAATGGGGGGAGAACTGATACCATTGATATTGATACATGCAACCGGCTGTTCATATAGCATTTGGGTCATTTCCATAAATAAATTCCCCAGACCAAATTGAGACATAGTAGCCCACAAAAAAGGCCACTCTATCATGTCAAACGCCTTTGCAGCATCTAAAGACAGGATGGAGTGGTCTATACTGCCCCCAACAGAAAGGTTCAAATATACCCTATATAGACTCATCTGTATTTAGCGGCACGGGATAAAACCCGTTTGGTTGGGGTGTACCAGAGAGGCTATAACCCTCTTCAGACGGTTAGCCAGAATTTTAGCAAAAATCTTATAGTCCGTATTTAGGAGCTATATGGGTCTATATGACCCCATATCGCATGGATCCTTCTCCTTTTTTAACACCAGGATAATCACTGCCTCTCTTAATGATGGAGGTAAAGAGCCAGATGAACAGGATTCATTCAAAACCTGAAGAAGGATCGGAAGGAGCGATTTAGCATGGTACCTATACAATTCAAACGGCAATCCGTCTGGGCCAGGGGATGAGTTATACTTTAGAGATGGAAGTATCACTTGCAATTTCTCCAAAAGAATAGGGCAATCCAGCATCTCTCTATCCTGTACAGATAACTGGGGGAGATCCAATTGTTGAAGATATTGATCCATATCACTACGACTAAACATAGAGTCAGACTTGTAGAGAGTAGAGTAATATTTTACGAATTCCTCCCTAATCTCCTCTGCGGACCTCACCCTATTTCCTTGAACATTCCTAATTTCCCTTATACTGGTAGCCGCTCTCTGATTGCCCACCAATCGTGCCAGGAACCTTGCCTGTTTTACCCGATTAACAAAAGCGATTTTGATCTTGGAAAAGGAGCTTATGTTGTGCTTTACTATAAAAGACTGTCTTAAGCTGTAAATTAGCCTCCTTTAACTGATTAATATATTGCTCCTTAATGGCAGGCAATTAATGCGGCGCATAGACTCCTTATAGTCAGTTTTTGTTCCCTTTGCCGCAATTCAAATCTAAACCTACTAATTTTATTAAAGTACAGGCCCCTTATATGGGCCTTCAGAGCATCACACACATAATGAATATGTGTTGAGCCTACGTTGAAACCCCAAAATTCCTGTATATCCTGGTCTATTCGGCATTGCTCCCCTATCACATCCAACCAGTGCGAGTTCAATTTAAAGGTTCTGCCTGAAGTTGGAGCCTCCGCCTCCCTGAACACGATCAGGACTGGGGAGTGATCTGAGATTCCATGAGGTTCATACTTCATTTTCAGCACCTGATTACTCAAATCGCAGGCTTGCAAAAGCCAGATCAATACCGGACATTGATCCATATGACTGGCTAAAACAGGAGAAAATTTTCTTATTGCCATAGAGATGGCGCCAGATATCAACCAGCGCCAGCTCCTGGCAAATAATACTTAAAGGCGATCCAGTCCAACCGTGCCCAGAAGATGCAGGAGAACCGATCCAACTCAGGGTCAGGAACTGCGTTGAAATCTCCTGCCACTAGTAATATACATTCATTTTTTGTGGCTATATATTTAGCTAATTGAGAGAAGACCGTTGATTTGAATGGTGGAGGAATATAAATGAACGCCAATATCATCTCCTGCCCTTTCCAAAACACATGAAGGGTAGCGGCATGACGTAGGTGTGTCGCGCTCCTCCTCCGGCCGTCCTCTCCCCTCTCTCCCTGCCTCGCGCCTTGATGTGGTGGAACGCCGAGCTCAGACCAGAAGTGATCAGTCGAGCCCAGCCGTGTTGGAGCGGGCATGCGTCCTGAGACGCTGCTCTTCTTGGCTGTGACCTGTCACCTGCCGCCTCCTGCCCGATGTATGTTGCCTGCTGCTTGCACCCTTCTGCTGCTGAAGTGACCGGCTGTGTTGTGACCCGCCGCCTGCTGCCTGTTGCCGGTGGAGTATATTGGGGCAGATCGGGTGTTGGAGTCCTGAGATGAAGGGACGCTGATCTTCTTGGTGAAGCAGGTACTCTGGGCTGGAGTGAGAGGAGGCTGTGCCAAGGGTACTTACCTCCGGGTGGCGACAGGAGACGGCACGTACCTCCAGGCGTGTGGTATTGTGGGGCTTTTTCCTCTTTTCTCCTGGGTCATCTGTGGAGCCTTTTGGAGATCCCGGTAGTCTGTGCTGATTGGAGATCCCAGTGGGCTGCAGGTCCCGAATTCCGGGGGGTGTCTGTTGTGTGGCCCTCTGCGGAACTTGGAGGTGGCCGCCGTGAAGTAGGAGGAATGAACCTCGCTGCGTTGAGGTCCCCCATGTCGCCCTTTGACCGACGATCGCCTTGGCTCTTTTTCATCTGTCCAGTGACGGCTCTGCCCTTTGGAAAGTATCAGGTGCTAGGGGGCAGTGGCGTCACCAGGGGAGGCCAGAGGGGGCCACGGCCCCCCCTACATGTGCCCCCCCATGTGCCCCCCCCCAATTAAAATGCCCCCCCCAAGTGAACCGCCGCCGGGCACAGGGAGATGAGCGCTTCCATTGCGCTCATCTCCTGAGTAATCTGCCTGTGCCATCAGCGGTGCAGGGAAGGGAGAGGCGTGTCCCTTTCCCTTGCTCTGATAGGCTGCCGGCCTAGTGCCTGCAGCCTATCAGAGGCCGACGCAGGCGGTGCGATGACGTCATTGCGCCGCCTGAGCCATACAGCGTGGGACACAGGCCAGAAGAGGCCTGCATTGCATCACTGACATAGAGGTAAGTATTAAGTGTTTTTTTTTTTTTTTTTTTTTTACAATAGTGATCCTGGCACATTGGGGGGGACTTACTTAATACTGGCACATGATGGGGGGGACTTACTTAATACTGGCACATGATGGGGGGGACTTACTTAATACTGGCACATGATGGGGGGACTTGCTGGCACGTAATGGGGGTCTTATTACTGGCACGTAATGGGGGGCTTATTACTGGCACGTAATGGGGGGCTTATTACTGGCACGTAATGGGGGCTTATTACTGGCACGTAATGGGGGTCTTATTACTGGCACGTAATGGGGGGTCTTATTACTGGCACGCAATGGGGGCTTATTACTGACACGTAATGGGGGGCACTATAGGGGCATCTACTGAGGCCATAAAGAAGGGGTGTTTTATATGGGGGGCTCTGTACAGTAGCATTTTATACTGGGACACATTATGGTGGGTACTATGGGGAAGGGGGGAGAGGAGTACTATGGAGTCATCTACGGGGTCACTAAGAAGGGGTAATTTATACTTGCAAATTATGGGGCACACTGAGGGCATCTACTGGGGCATTTTATACTGGTACATTATGGGGGGCACTAGGAGGAAGGGAGAGAGGAGCACTATGGGGGCATTTACTGGGGGCACTATATAGGGGTATTTTATACTGACACATTATGGGGGACATTAGCTCAACTGGAGGCATAAGGGGGCATTTTTTGCATTGTCACATTATAAGGAGAATTATTTCTACTGGGGGGGGCATTATGGTGTGCTTTATTACTCACCCATGGTATGACCCCCTAGTAGCAGCACCAGCCTCTCCCTGCTCTGCTATCCCTCTGCCCCTTCTCCAAATCTGTATTATGAAATCTTTCTCATTAGGATAAAGCACAACATCAGCTCCGCCGAGCCCCCGACCAAAGTGTGGAAGTGGTTCCAAGATCCCCAAGGGCCAAGTAACTGTAAGTGTTCATGTGAAATATGTTTATGTTATACACACATAGCCTACCCTGTGCCCCACAATATACAGTATACCTCTACACTGTGCCCCACAATATACAGTATACCTCTACACTGTGCCCCACAATATACAGTATACCTCTGTCTACACTGTGAACACAATATACAGTATACCTCTGTCTACACTGTGCACACAATATACAGTATACCTCTACACTGTGCACACAATATACAGTATACCTCTACACTGTGCCCCACAATGTACAGTATACCTCTACACTGTGCCCCACAGTATACCTCTACACTGTGCCCCACAGTATACCTCTACACTGTGCCACACAGTATACCTCTACACTGTGCCACACAGTATACCTCTACACTGTGCCACACAGTATACCTCTACACTGTGCCACACAGTATACCTCTACACTTTGCCACACAGTATACCTCTACACTGTGCCACACAGTATACCTCTACACTGTGCCACACAGTATACCTCTACACTGTGCCACACAGTATACCTCTACACTGTGACACACAGTATACCTCTACACTGTGCCACACAGTATACCTCTACACTGTGCCACACAGTATACCTCTACACTGTGCCACACAGTATACCTCTACACTGTGCCACACAGTATACTTCTACACTGTGCCACACAGTATACCTCTACACTGTGCCACACAGTATACCTCTACACTGTGCCACACAGTATACCTCTACACTCTGCCACACAGTATACCTCTACACTGTGCCACACAGTATACCTCTACGCTGTGCCACACAGTATACCTCTATGCTGTGCCACACAGTATACCTCTACGCTGTGCCACACAGTATACCTCTACGCTGTGCCACACAATATACCTCTACCCTGTGCCACACAGTATACCTCTACAATGTGCCACACAGTATACCTCTACACTGTGCCACACAGTATACCTCTATCCGCCACTGGTCTGGACCACTCCCAGGAATGTACATTTCTTCTAAACTGTAATCCGTATCTGACCTGCAGAAATCAGCACTCGCTCAATAACAACTAACAGGCAGTGCAGCCTGGCCCTGTTACCGAAGTTAGCCGAGTGGTGTAAGGTTAAGGTACTAGTAGAGATGAGCGGCCGCTTAATCCTGATTTAAAGTTAAAGTTACTGCAGGATATGGATTACAGTTTAGAAATGTCAAATTTACACTCCTGTGAGCTGCGGGGAGGGAGATCTGTGGATGACACTGTTATGGAGGGGGAAATGGGGATGACACTGTCATGGGGTGGATCTGTGGATGACACATAAGATGCTATACACGGTATGTGGCATCCACAGATGATCCCCCCATAGCAGTGTCATCCACAGATCCCCCTCTCTATAAAAGTGTCATCCACAGACAGCTGGACTTTTCTTCCCTGTTGCGGTTTTAGGTATTGGGTAAAGTATCGCAGCATTTCTAAGCGTACTTGTGTAAATGTATCGTTGTTATAGCTGCCCCCCCTACTTTTGTCCTGGCCCCCAGTGTGCCCCCCCAAAATTTGAAAGCTAGAGACGCCACTGCTAAGGGGGCAGTTATTTGGATGCTCGGAAAACTCAGTGGTGTGGCTGGAAAGGCCATACTGCTGGGGCTTATGTTTGATGCGCAGGACGGTGCGCCCAGTAAGTGTCCTGTTGTCCCACTCAGCGTACATGATTGACACGATTTCAACGTACAGGATTGACACGAGGATAAACTCCTACCTCAACAAATTGCTTGCTCCAGGATTTGCGTAATCCGTTCTTGGGAATATCCGATGTGCGTCTGGTACAAGGCTTGGATCTCCGGCGACATGCTCTCGGACACGTTGAATTGTCTTTTGACGAAGATCCGTGGATCCAGGCTGATGTAGATCTTTTGGGATAGACTCCTCTTGTTCGTCAGTACGAATCCTGCAGTGTCCTGCAGCATGATTCCAGATTAAGGACCTGGCGTGGAATTCCTTTCCCAAGATTAGGATGACAGAAACAGTGGTAATCATCTTAGTTGTCATCTTGTACCTATACATTTGTATGACACATATGAGTACATACATCTTTCACTTTTTATCCTGCAAGAAAAGAATTAATGCTATCATGTATCTTTGATTGGCATAGGTTCTTTTCTTGAACAGAGCAAGTTCTCAGTTTTAGATTTAAGTTAAGAGATGTTTAGTTACGAAGGAAACACAAATGAGGATGGTTAGTACACATGTTTGTTCATACAATACCAATCCTGGTTTCCGTCTTTAGCTGGAACCGTAAAATCTCCACCTCTCTTCATCCAACTCCTTCTATCTCACGAAGTTGTGAGCTAGGATGACAAATACGTAACTGGTTAATGTGCACCCATTTTTCTACAAATTCATCCCCCTTAGGGATTTTTATCTTGTAGACCACAGGTGACAACTTGCCAGTGATGACATAAGGTCCTTTCCAGGAAGGTAAGAACTTTCTCTCCTTCACTTTAACCCGAGCGAAGTTATAGAGATAAACCTGATCGGAAATTTGATACTCCTTCTGTGTAGTCTTCAGATCGTAGTATGTCTTAGCACTTATTGCGGCTTTCTCTATATTCTTCTGGGCGAATGCAAAAGCATGCTGAAGGTGCTTGCGTAGAATTTCCACATATTGATGAGATGTTGTAGCATTTATTAAATTGTGGTCTGTCGTCCGGTAGAGTAAATGTTGAACAACACTAAAGAAAGAAATACCATAACTCAGCCGCACCTCCAAAAATAAAACATGATTTATTGAGACATATTTCAGACACTTTCAAGCACATTTCTCCTTTCAAAGCCTTTTTGCATTGTCAGGTGTGCCCCTCATTGTTCAGTTCGGTAGAGTAAATGTTGGGGTAACACCATCTTCCTGCCTGTGATCATTTCGAAGGGAGAAAGTTTGGTTGCTGCGCTTGGGGTGGTTCTGATGGCCATAAGAACCAAAGGCAATTTGACATCCCAGTCCTTACCGGATTCATTGACAAACTTTTTTAGAATGTTCACAATGGATTGGTTGTAGTGTTCCACTCCACCACTAGAGGCTGGCCGATAAGCTATATGTAGCTTCCTTTTAATCCCCAATATCTCCCACATCTTTGTCATCACCTCACTAGTGAAATGACTTCCACGATTGGACTCAATGCGTTGGGAAAGACCAAACCAGGAAAATATGTGGTTAATGAGAAGAGATGCACATACTCTTGACTTACAAGGCAAACATTCCACCCATTTTGTGAACAAGCAAGTCACGGTTAACATATATCTGTTGCCTTTCAATTAGGTTGTTACTGGTCCGATGAAGTCAATTTAGATGTCTGACCATGGCATGGGAATCCCTCTTTTCATCAGCGGCGCTCGATGAGTGGGTGTCTGTGGCTGGAATTGAGGGCAGATTAGACATCCTTGACAATACGTGCAAACATCTTGCAACATATGTGGCCAATAAGCATAGTCCCGTAACAACTCGTACGTCAACTTCTCACCTCGGTGACCAGCTGTTGGGGCATCATGGGCGTGTTGTAGCATCAAACCTCAGTATGTTGCGGGTACTACCCATTGCGTGATACCATTCTTCGAGGTCCTAATCAACAATCCATCCTGTAACGAGAATTGGGACTTACCCTTCATCAAAATCCGTAACTCCTCTCTGCCATCGCAGTCTTCCGTATTTATGGGACAATTCTGTGGATCTTCAATGTGTTTATAAAAAGTACCAATAACTGGATCCCCCTTTTGGCTCCCGATGAGATCCTCACTAGGGAAATCTTGGCTCCATTGCAACACATTGGCTTCAGTTCCCTTTTGGGCCTGACTTCTTGTTGTTGCATCCACTTGGACAGTTCCCATGAGATCATCCACATCCAAAACTTCTCAGTTAATAGCTGCTTGTTTAGCGAGGGAGACTGCTAGATCATTTCCTTCCTTGTCCATACCTGGATACTTTGAATGACCCTTTACCTTTTTCCAGTAAATTGTAAGACTATGGGTGATAACCATCTCATCGATTTTACAAAACATCTTACCAGGCTTGATTGGCTTGTTATTGCTTCTCATCATGTCGGATCTTTTCCATCCGGGGAAATACTCCACAAAGCTATTACGAATATAATCAGAATCTGTGATTATGGAAAACTTTAATATCATATTCAATAGCCATTTGTACGGCTTTGTACACAGCGGTGAGTTCTGCGACTTGGCTACTTTTGGGACCGATTTTGTATCCAATGGACATATCAGGGAATATATTATTCCATACAATTCCGAGACCTGCAACCAGTGTATGCTCATTTCCTACGTCCGTATGGAAATAACAGCCGTCAACATATACATATGGTAATGATTTGCAGTACTCCTCATCATAAGATTTATATGGGGATGATGATTGTTCCTCAAAGAAATCATTTCTGGTGGTTTACCATTATATTCCGCATTGGAACAATCATGAAGTTCAGCTAATCCTTGAGCAACTGGGTTTTTATTATTTTGTTTATACCTGATCTGCAATGGCAATCCCATTAGGGACATCGTCCAGGCGGTTATCCTGCTGTTTGACAGATTTCCATCCTTGATCCTGTCACTTTGCAAATATTGCAGTGGTTGATGTGCAGTTTCCACAATGATCTTTTCACCTTGAATAAAGCTCCTGAAATATTGCAAAGCCCACACTGTTGACAGTAATGCTTTCTCACAACTGTTGAATTTTACCTCAACCGGTGATAAGGACTTGCTGGCATAGGCGATGATCTTGTTCAGGCTTTCCTTTTTCTGTAAAAGGACTGCACTCACGCTTTTGTCAGTGAAACCTGTTTCCACGAAGAAAGATTTTCCACCTTCTGGATAGGCAAGGCTTTGAGTTCCTTTACAGCTTGCTCATGACGCTCGCTCCATTCCCATTTCACTCCTTTCTTCAGCAACTGTAAAAGAGGTTTTGTAATTTCGGCATAATTATCTATAAACTTACGGGAATAGTTCATCATGCCCAAGAAAGATCTCAACTCCTTGAGATTTGTAGGTGACTTGGTGTTGATCACTGCATCCACCTTCTTCTGCGGGTTGATTCCATCAGCAGTGATTTCGTGACCTAAGAAGTTAACCTTGGCACGACATCATTGAGCCTTCTGCAAAGAAAGTTTCACACTAGCTTTTCTCAGTTGGGTTAGTACATACCTCAGTTCTACAATGTGTTCCTCAAAAGTCGTGCTTGTGATTAGAATGTCATCCACATAGGATAAGGTACCTCGTTCAGTGGCATCAGACATTGCCTTATGCATGAACACGCCAAATTCATGGCCCGCATTTGTGTACCCAAAGGGTAGTCAGGGCCATGCATATTGTGTCTTTCCAAATGTAAAGGCCAGTTTGTACTGATCCCATTCGTCCACTTTAATCGTCCAATATCCTTGTGCACAGTCAAGGGCGGTGAAAATTTTGGATCCTTGAATTTGTGCCAAACACTGGTCAATGTATGGCATGGGCCATCCGGACATGTAAACACATTTGTTTAAATTGTCTTAGGTCCAAGCAGAGGCAAAATTGACAGTTGGGTTTGAGGACTCCAAGTATAGGATGGTTGAACAAGCTACGTATCGGACGGATGATGCCCCACCTCTCCAGGTTTCTCCGAAAGGGAATCGTAAGCCGCCAGCAGAAGATTGTATTGTTTGACAAAGACTGGGGGTGCATCAGGATCTGTCTGGATTCTTGTGACATGCAGGTCTGTTTCCCCACAATCATAGGACTCCTTGGCAAACATGTCCTGGAAATCTGTGAAGAGCTCCTTTAGCTATTGACGCTCTGACTCATCGGAGCACACGTCAGCTATAGATATTTGCTCTTCCACCCGTTCCTGAAATTCTGGAAAGATTTCAGGCTGACTTAACTTGTAAGTTTCTTCAAGCTCACTAGTTAAATCATCTTGGGTGTAGAGTACCTTATCCTTTCCTTGTTGGCATGACTCGTATTCCTTTTCATCGATCTCCTGATTGAAAACCAATGATGACTCTTCGATGTGGCATGTACCTTCTTCAGAATTGAAAGGATAAACAGAGTGGATATTGAATAACCCCTCAGGTGTTGAGGAAAAACATTGTTCCACTACCTGTTCAATCCAAAAGTATAATATTCTGAATCCATAGCTAGACCAATTACTGTGTTCTTCTGCAGGGATATGCTATGGGGAGCCATGTTATGGATTATCATTTGCAATGGATCCTGAGGGATGTTAATTATAGGAGTGGGTTTTACCTTTAGGACGAGTTGCTGCATCTGGTTGGACAAACAGATCAAAGCGTCTGCGTTCTTCAAAGTTTGTCCCTTCTACACTTGAATGGGAAGAAGAAATGGTTTACATCCTTCAGGGATTTTAACCTCCTCGGCAACAATGATGCTCACAGCATAGGGCATCTGTTGTCCCCATCTCAAGGCTTGCTACACATCCTAGAATCCCTCTGGGTCTCCCGGTAATCTGGACCAGAGGGTATTATTGACCAGATCAATCTGCACGGCAAATCGGTGCAGAAGGTCGTTACCCATATACAGTCAGGTCCATAAATATTGGGACAGCGACACAATTCTAACATTTTTGGCTCTATACACCACCACCACCACAATGGATTTGAAATTAAACAAACAAGATGTGCTTTAACTGCAAACTGTCAGCTTTAATTTGAGGGTATTTACATCTAAATCTGGTGAACTGTGTAGGAATTACAACAGTTTGCATATGTGCCTCCCACTTGTTAAGGAACCAAAAGTAATGGGACAAAATAATAATCATTAATTAAACTTTCACTTGGTTGCAAATCCTTTGCAGTCAATTACAGCCTGAAGTCTGGAACGCATAGACATCACCAGACACTGGGTTTCATCCCTGGTGATGCTCTGCCAGGCCTCTACTGCAACTGTCTTCAGTTCCTGCTTGTTTATGGGGCATTTTCCCTTCAGTTTTGTCTTCAGCAAGTGAAATGTATCCTCAATCGGATTCAGGTCAGGTGATTGACTTGGCCATTGCATAACATTGCACTTCTTTCCCTTAAAAAACTCTTTGGTTGCTTTTGCAGTATGCTTTGGGTCATTGTCCATCTGCACTGTGAAGCGCTGTCCAATGAGTTCTGAAGCATTTGGCTGAATATGAGCAGATAATATTGCCTGAAACACTTCAGAATTCATCCTGCTGCTTTTGTCAGCAGTCACATCATCAATAAATACAAGAGAACCAGTTCCATTGGCAGCCATACATGCCCACACCATGAAACTACCACCGCCATGCTTCACTGATGAGGTGGTATGCTTAGGATCATGAACAGTTCCTTTCCTTCTCCATACTCTTCTCTTCCTATCACTCTGGTGCAAGTTGATCTTGGTCTCATCTGTCCATAGGATGTTGTTCCAGAACTGTGAAGGCTTTTTTAGATGTCGTTTGGCAAACTCTAATCTGACCTTCCTGTTTTTGAGGCTCACCAATGTTTTACATCTTGTGGTGAACCCTCTGTATTCACTCTGGTGGTCTTCTCTTGATTGTTGACTTTAACACACATTCACCTACCTCCTGGAGAGTGTTCGTGATCTGGCCAACTGTTGTGAATGGTGTTTTCTTCACCAGGGAAATAATTCTCCGGTCATCCACAACAGTTGTTTTCCATGGTCTTCCGGGTCTTTTGGTGTTGCCGAGGTCACCAGTGCGTTCCTTATTTTTAAGAATGTTCCAAACAGTTGTTTTGGCCATGCTTAATGTTTTTGCTATCTCTCTGATGGGGTTGCTGTGTTTTTTCAGCCTAATGATGGCTTGCTTCACTGATAGTGACAGCTCCTTGGATCTGATCTTGAGAGTTGACAGCAACAGATTCCAAATGCAAAAAGCACACTTGAAATGAACTCTGGACCTTTTATCTGCTCATTGTAATTGGGATAATGAGGGAATAATACACACCTGGCCATGGAACAGCTGAGAAGCCAATTGTCCCATTACTTTTGGTCCCTTAACAAGTGGGAGGCACATATGCAAACTGTTGTAATTCCTACACCGTTCACCTGATTTGGGTGTAAATACCCTCAAATAAAGCTGACAGTCTGCAGTTAAAGCACATCTTGTTTGTTTCATTTCAAATCCATTGTGGTGGTGTATAGAGCCAAAAATGTTAGAATTGTGTCGATGTCCCAATATTTATGGACCTGACTGTACATCTGATGCCGTGGTTCATTCAACATGATGAAAACGTGTTCTGTAGTCTTACCTTCTATGGAGATAGACAAAAGACATTTTGCAACCACATTATGACTCTGGGAATCTCCATCCAGATCATGAACCCATTGGTCCTGTGGAGAGTAACCTTTAATCATTTTAGGATTGGTGGTGACCTGTTTTAAGAGTCCTAGGCTTTTGTAGCTGGTTTCGGATTTCAGATCCAACTTGGAATATTTCACCCGGGCTATATTTTTCACCTGTATGGGAATCAATAAATTGTCATGGACCTTTTCAATCTGTACCATGGATTGAGTATACTTGGCCAGATCCGCGATTTCGTGACTTCCCCCTTCAAGGGAAATAGTCAATATATCCTCATCCAAGGTTATCTTCTCGATTCTGTCCTTCTGGATGGTAATGATATGAGCGGCACCGTTGACAGCTTCTTCGGGCTTACCATTTTTCAGGATCGTGACATCCGGCGTTTGACTGTTCCTAAAATGAACTTCAACAGAGTTAGAAAAAATATGGGGGATTCAGCCCGCACAACCCCTAGCAGGTGCAGATTGCTATGGCGAAATACAGATACAAACGTAAAAACACAAAATGCAATCGCACTCTGCAACCAGCACTCCGCCCTGCCTTTATGCTGGATGTTGAATAAGGCATTGGTGTACATTTTGGCCAAAGCGTAATAAGCCACTCACCACGTCAAGGTCGCCTTCATGAGTGGTCCCTAACACTAGTTCCTACCTTTTATGGGCCATGACAGCCACACAAAGTCCAGGGAGCGCAGGTACAGCATGCACGCCAAGCACACTCTGCTTTTAACCCCGTCCGGTTCCATTACAGCTTTCATCGGATCCAGGGATGCAAGTACCAACAGGCATGCTGAGCCCACTATATACTTCTCCTGGAGCCTAATGGCTACTGGTAGGTAGCCCTCTCTTCAATCACATGACAACCACGTTGGGTTTGTGCATTGCAAGAATAATCATAGGCAATGGGTGCCTTTACCTGAGTCCAAACTGCTTCATTAATGAAGTCTATTATGGAACTCAACCTTTTCAGAAGGTCAATTCCTATGATCAGCCGATCATATGGAAGGTCCACAATCAGTGTGGGGTGTCTAATTGTCTTCTTGCCAATTTTAAATGTCAACCATGATGTACCTTTTACCTGCAAAGCGTCTCCACCTACAATTATCAGAGAGCCATCGAACGATTTCAATCTCTGTCTCTTTGCTGTTAAATCCAGAACCTGTTGGAAATAACTTTGTGATAAGATAGTTGCCTGTGATCCTGTATCAATTAAACCCCTGATCGGCCCGATATGCTCACCTTGAAGATAAGAATCCACGAAATATCAGCCTTCGACATGAAACAAATCATATAGGAAGTTAGGGTGAGTGTTCTTTTTCTGTTTTCTGAGAGCGTGACCTCTCTGCAGCATCTCGTCCTCTGGTGAATCCTTCACATTCCTGCTGCAGGGAGCAGGCGTAGTAGCCCCGACCTTTAGGGAAAGCTGAGCTAGGTCACAGTTTATAGACGGTTCACAGCCTGACACTGATACGATAGGATCACTTGTTGGAGAAGACACAGGATTGTATGGATTGACAAGATTAGTCTGCAAAATAGATAACCTATTAGACACCTCCTCCCTGGCCCCAACTTTAGGGTCAGGAGCGCTGCAAGGCAAAATATGATTAGAAATCCATTTAGATTCTTTCTCAACCACCTTGATAACCTTGCGTTGGCCTGGGCTTTGACCCTGCCCTATTTGCTTTGAGCTGGGACCTGGAGTTGCCCCTAAAAAATGTTCAGGCTGTTTTCCTTGGGACCCCTGGGACAACTTACTTACAATGTCATACAGCTGCCATAATGTACAAGAAAGAAAGGCATGAACATCATACGGTATACACAAAATATTGTCATGCACTTTACACACTAATACATGCCACATGCCAATAATGACACATGATACTGTACAAGCTAATAATATTACACTGGACTCAGCCATGATTCCGCCTTTATATGGTCAAACCAATAATGTTGTTTTACATTATAAATACAACAGTTCAGAAACAGAGATCCTACTTAAAAGACACTACACAGGTAATAGAAATTTTGGAGGGTCTAAGCTACGACCCAACATGGACAATTTGTCCTTTAGACGTACAGTCATTATACACTGTAATCAATCATACTCAGGGTGTAACAGCCATTAAATTCATGCTGTCAGAAGAAAACAGATTACCAACAGAGCAGATTGATTTTTTGGGAGACAGTGTGGGTTTCATTCTGGATCATAATTATATGTTTTTTTAATCTGATTATTACCTACAAATCCAGGGTACAGCCATGGGCACCAGGTTCGCCCTAAGTTACGCCAATTTATTTATGGCATATTAGGAACACCAGAACATTGGACCTCTGCTTGGGGCCTGGTGCTCTGGCTTCGTTACATCGATGATGTAATTTTCATATGGAGAAAGGACAGACAATCTTTGGGTAAATTTCTGGAAATTATCAATGTTAATGATTTGAATCTACAATTCACTGCTCATATATGTGAATCATCCATCAAATTTTTGGATCTACAGTTAACTCCGAAAGATCAGAAAATAATCTGTAGTACTTATTTTAAACCAGTTTCTAAGAACGGATTTATTCTATTTAGCAGTTGCCACCTTCCTAGGTGGTTACTAAATGTGCCGGAGGGTCAATTTAGGAGACTGAAGCGCAACTGCACAGTATAAACCGTCTTCAAACAGGAAGCAGCACAGATGAAGCAGAGATTTGTAGAGAAAAAGTATCCAATAGATTTGGTTAATACCTCATTGGACAAAATCAGACAAACTAAAAGGGAGACATTTTTTAAAGGCAACAAGGAAGAGGGCCAAAAAAACGAAAATGAGTAATCAAACGAGGTAATTAATACCATTTAATAATCAACATAAGGATATCCTGAAAATAGTCAACAAACATTGGCATTATTTGCAGAAAGATAAGATCATAGGAGGGGAAATTCCACTTAAACCCTGTGTAACGTCCTCCAAAGCCCCAAATCTAGGGGTGGCACCCACAATTCAGGTGGCACCCACAATTAAAAAAACTGGTTAACCACAACTGTCTGTACAAAAATGGATAGGCCTGAAAGTATTCCATAGATGTGGAGCATGCAATGCATGTTCCGTAACTTCCTTCCCCCCAAAAAAACACAGAAATTATATCAAGTGTCAATGGACACATACACCAGATTAAGGAGTTTCTCACTTGCAATTCGAGCAGTGTGATCTATGTAATCACTTGTCCATGCAATAAACAGTACGTGGGACGTACTAAAAGGACTTTGAAAAAGCGTATATCAGAGCTTATGGCCAACATACGAAAGGGGGACATTAAACACACTTTATCCCATCATTTTAAAAGTGTACATAATAAAGATCCATCTGTTCTGACATACGCTGCAATAGAACAAGTTAATAGACAATGGCGAGGTGGGGATCATATCAAGTGAATGGCCAGGCTGGAATCCCGGCGTATTTTTGAATTTGACTCCCTAGTACCGCAAGGTCTGAACGCCGATATGGAAGTATTTGGATTTCTGTGGTTGTGGGGTGGGGCTCCGGAATTGATGGAGGACCTCGGAGGTGTTTTATTCGACTTCGGGGTCCTTCCTTAGTTCCGAGGCCCCATCCCTGTATTATCCTCATATCAACTTAACAAAGCAATTGGAGTTTCCAGTTTGAGTTTGAAGTCCCTTCCTTCCATTGATATGAGAACATGTAGATTGAGCTACACCATTGGAGAAAGTTTTCCACGTTTTTAAGATTAAATAAATATCAACCTGTAAATCTTGTTTCTGTGATTAGGCATACATTATTATAAAAATGCTTCATAAGGGTTATTCTCTGAAGTGTTCTGCAGCATTGGGAAAAAAAAACCGTATCTACATACAAAAAACGCATGAAAAACGCATGGAAATCGCACATGCGTTTTTTGTTTTGGGAGTTTACTAATGTGCAGAAACATCTAGTCAGAAGATAGGGAGTATATTTTTTACTATATTTTTATCATATGTTCATTGTATGGGAATTTTTTACACCACTATCTGTAAAGAAAATTCCACCCCAGTTTTTGTGCTTTTTTGAATTGTTTGGGTGGAGCCTATAAGGTATAAAAGAGGCACATGGAGGTTCACAAAATTACCACTGTGGAAGGAGTAAGACCAGAAATTGTACTCCGAAACGCATTCAAGCAAATTGGTCTCCAGTGCCATCTGAAGAATAAACAACTTTAAGAAATACTGCCAGCAGAAAACATCTTTGAAAAAACCAGCCTGATATGATAGTCAAGCAAACCTTCGCTAAAAGACATCAAGCAACCAGGAAGTGAGACACAGAGGTGATCCCACGATAACATACCCCGGATATTCGGGTAACGAATGTAATACATGCCAACAGCATGCGGTAAATCGGAAGCCTTGGAATACATGTAAGGTCAAAAATAATCGTGAGTACTTCATGAACGTTGTTCTATTATGCCTACATTAAATCGCACGTAAGGCCAGAAAAATCGAGAGGCCGAGAAAATCATGAGTACTTCATGAACTTTGTTCCATTGTTTCTATATTAAATCTTTTGGATCAGAAAGTCTGCATGAATACCACATACGAACTTGTGTATTATAAGGCCTAAAAAATCGTGAGCACCTCATAAATACTGTGTCATTGTGTCTATACCGAATGTTTTCGATCAGAAGGTTCGCATAAATGCAATACGCGAATGTTCGATCGATAAATATCTATGAATATTTAATACTGGCCGCTTAAACAAGCGTGCATACTGAACTTTCGATTCATCAAGTTCTTATCGAACGTTTGCTTTATTTCCTATAACAGAATTGTGTAGCCTTTTGAAAGTCATCTAGCTACTTCTGTTTGCTTTAAAGGGACACAGCTATTTATCTATGAAGTGTGATGTTTATCTAAGACGTACATATGTGGATTTAACCAAGAGTATTGTATATGAGCCTCAACCTAAAAGAACCGTCCAGGTTGACCAATGTCTGTACAATGTTTTAATTTTTAATAATTTAATATTGGCCAATACATACTGTGTTAATTTTTATGTATAGGGAATTTTACGAAAATAAATTTTAAATTTCAGTTGCATCTGCGTGACCCTTGTATCTGCGAGTGCCAATCTAATTCTTAATCATAAATACTAATGCCTCTATCACTGTGACCATCGATGTTGCGCTGTTACATGGAACACACTGATAATGTTGGTATACCTTGCACCAGGGGCTGACTGGCAACTTTTGGCCCAGAGGGCAAGTAACACCCAGAGGCCCACTGAGCCCCCCTCCTGCTTTCCCATTTCCCCTGCCTCCTCCTGACCCCCCCTCGCCACTTTTGTCAGCCATGTAAATTACAACACAGGAAAACAAAATAAACTAGGGATGCTCCAATATATTGGCTGCCGAAACATATCAGCCGAAAATGGCATTTTTGGTATAATGCCAAAAGTGTCATTTTCTGGCTGATACAGTGTTGCATCCGTGTATTCTCTCCTCCCCGCTGGGCGCTGCTCTGTCCCCCCCCCATGACACTTGATGACTTTTGCAGAAGAAACTGTATATTGTGGGGCACAGTGTAGGCTATATGTGTATAACATAAACATATTTCATATGAAAACTTACAATTACTTGGCTTGACCCTTGGGGATCTCGGACACCTCCACACTTTGGCCGAGGTACGGCGGAGCTGATGTGTTTTATCCTTATGAGAAAAATGTCATAATAAGGATTTGGAGAAGAGGCAGAGGGATAGCAGAGCAGGGGGAGGCTGGTGCTGCTACTAGGGGGCTCAGACCATGGGGGAGTAATAAAGCCCACCATAATGCCCCCTCCCCAGTAGTAATAATTCTCCTTATAATATACAGTGCAAAAAATACCCCCTTGTAATGTCCCCAGTTGAGCTAATGTCCCCATAGTGCCTCCTATAATGTGCCAGTAGCCAATAGGCCCCCCTATAATCTGCCAGTAGCCATAGGCCCCTCTATAATGTGCCAGTACCCATAGCCCCCTATATAATGTGCCAGTACCAATAGCCCCCCCCCATATAATGTGTCAGTAGCCATAGGCCCCCCCATATAATGTGCCAGTAGCCATAGGCCCCCCCATATAATGTGCCAGTAGCCAATGGCCCTCCTATAATGTGCCAGTAGCCATAGGCCCCCCTATAATGTGCCAGTAGCCATAGGCCCCCTTATTATGTGCCAGTAGCCATAGGCCCCCCTATAATCTACCAGTAGCCATAGACCCCCCCATAATCTGCCAGTAGCCATAGGCCCCCCTATAATGTGCCAGTAGCCATAGGCCCCCCTATAATGTGCCAGTAGCCATAGCCCCCCCATATAATGTGCCAGTACCCATAGCCCCCCCATATAATGTGTCAGTAGCCATAGGCCCCCCTTATAATGTGCCAGTAGCCAGATAGGGCCCCCCTATAATGTGCCAGTAGCCAGATAGCCCCCCCCCCCCCAATAGTCAGTCAGACTTATACTTACCTCCGACCTCCAGCACCTTCACTGAAATACTCCCGTTCCGCCTCCGGCGCTGCTGTCGATGTCCTTACTTTACGGCCGCGCAGCTTGTAATGTTTTTTGGCAGTGGCCATGGGGTCCTGTGTTGGAGTGAATCAGAGTCTAGCTTTCACTCTTTTTAGGTTGAAGTCAGGGCTGCACTGAAATCTTCTAGCTTCTATCATCATGTTCACAATAAAAAAATTATGTTCACAAAATAGGAGGTAAAAGGGGCCAGAACAGTGACTTTATATCACTCTTTGGAGTCCTAAATATTTTGTTCTATTATGCATTAATTACTTGTCTTTGCCAGTGCCCCTTGGCCAACTTGTCTCGTCTGGATTTTCTGACATTCCTTTGTATGCAGTGCGTTCAGAAGCTCTCAGACTCAATGTTAATCAATTAGGTTTTTGTATAACTAAGTGGTGGCAAGATTGCTGGGGTGGAGGGATTTAGAAAGAATGACCCTAGACTTTATTATATTGATCCATGTGAAGATCAATGATTTAGAGGGGTTTTTCAACATGGTTATATTAATGAAATTAAATTCAGCTTCTTCGAGTAAGGTATAGTTAGCTTAGTCTTATATTTCACCTCAATAAGTCTAGGAGGCTTTATCCTTGGAGACTCAGAATAAAGCTAGGACGAATATTAATAAATTAAGATGTGTGTGACTTTCATTTAAAAGCTTCTAAAAAAAACGACAAAAAACATAATTTCTTTAGTCAATAAGAAACACCAAAGCAAATACTGGCATATGAAATACCAGAACATTTACCCCTTCTTCTTCTCCTCTTTTGAATCCAAATAATTTAAAGGGGTTGTCCTACGAAAAATATTCTACAGTTTTAAAACCAGAACCGAATGGCAACCCCCCCTCCCCCCCCCCCCCCCCCCCGTATCCTAAGAGAATTAAGTAATGTCATAGCCAGACCCTTATTTTTTATATTTAAGGACTTTATACTGACAGGGAGTGTTCCACAGGATTGGTGCATAGCAAATGTGGTGCAAATATTCAAAAAGGGTCCAAAAACAGAGCCCAAAAACTATAGGCCGGTTAGTTTAACATCTGTTGTGGGTAAACAGTTTGAAGGTTTTCTGAGAGATGCTATCTTGAAGTACCTCAATAAAAATAAGCAAATAACGCCATATCAGCATGGCTTCATGAGGGATCGGTCATGCCAAACTAATTTTATCAGTTTCTATGAGGAGGAAAGTTCAAGACTTGACAGCGGCGAATCAATGGATGTCGTATATCTGGACTTCTCCAAAGCATTTGACACTGTGCCACATAAAAGGTTAGTATATAAAATGAGAATGGTCGGACTGGGAGAAAACGTCTGTTTGTGGGTAAGTAACTCACTTTACATATATACCCTACACATGTAGAGGCTTAAATACACTTTTTACATTTAGTCCTAGACTACTAATTGCCTCGTCTTGACATGTGTATTTTTTCCTTTTATACTAAAACTTATCTTTTATTATCCTTTTGTTATCTTATTCTTATCTAACCTACTGACTTAAAACTATCAACAGGTATTCCCTTAGTGCTGTACTATATTATTTTCTTTGGTCACTATGCAGTGCATAAGATTTTAAGCATCAGTAGACCCTAACCTAGTGCAATATAAAGAATGGAGTCGGGAAGGAATTTTTTCCCCCTTAAGTGGGGAAAATTGGCTTCTACCTCACAGTTGTTGTTTTTTTGCCTTCCTCTGGATAAACTTGCAGGATAACAGGCCGAACTGGATGGACAAATATTTTTTTTCGGCCTTATATACTATGTTACTATGTTACCTGGGTCTGAATACTTTTGTAAGTGCATGTAATTAAACATTTAGTATAGAAACTGAGTTATTCAATAAAATGTATCTGTATTGCGCCACCTACTCTCTGTTCTTTTTCTTATTTGTTTGTCCAGCTCACGAAGATGGCCGTACATGCTCAGTTTCATCCTTCAACTGCCTCCTGAGCTGTAATAGGGACAGATGTGGGGACATTTGTCACTGCAGCCAATGACTAGCCTCAGCTGTGTCTCCAACTGTATTGTTTCCATTCTCTCCTCTTTTACCTCGTTGATTCCCTTTATGTATTTAAAAGTTTCTATCATATCCCCTCTGTCTCGTCTTTCTTCCAAGTTCCAGGAAGAAAGCATCCCCTGAGAAATCATCTGTGAGCTAGTCTGTCCCCACAAAGCAGAAGTTACAGAAAAGTGCAGAAGATTAATTCCTGCCTCAATTACAGAGCTACCAAGCAGAAGACTTATCCTGCAAGCTCACATTATGGCAGAAGCATTCATTTCCTGCCAATCATTGCTAAAACCTGCTGGGTCCAGAGACCAAAGCTGTATACTGCTTGGATGAAAGTTGTAAATAAACTTTGAACTTCATCTAAAGGGCTGGACATAATTTCTGCCGCAAAATTCCTCTATTACTCCTGCTATCACTACACTCAAATTTATTGCAAGTGAGCCAGGAGCCAGAAGTCCAGCCGTACCCAGGTAGGAGACACCGTTGACACAATTATCACCACCCTATAGAGACATTATAGGCCATTGCACCACTTTGGCATTCCTAATCTGGGACGTGCGTTATAACACCTCGGAAGGGCTCTGGGGTAGTACCCTGCGCATGCTGCAATTGGCGTCATGACAAATACAGACTGTTACTCCCCCGTATGCTGGCCCACTGCATAAGTGGCGTCAGCGAACACGTATCCTGGCCAATGCACTCAGCTAATGGCCAGCCAAGATGTGGAGCAGACATCCGCCGCTTCCTCCGGTACGCGGGCAAGTAGTGATGAGGAGAGTGGCGTGGGAGCTGGTGTTGTGAGTGGTCAGGCTCCTAACCCAGAGACCGTTGAGGAGGACATTAGTGATGTGCAGGCAGTACTCGATGATGATGATGATGTAGCTCATTGCACTTGGAAGTCGTGTGAATTAGGGGCTTCATCATCATCGGGAGAAGAGGGTGGCAGCTTGCCCGCGAGGCAGCGTCGGAGCCAGCAAGTCACTAGCGTGGCTGGGACTCAACAGGGTGGCAGCAGTGGGAGGTTGGGAGCCAAACGTGCCCGGGGTAGACCACCAGCTTCGCAGGAGCCCACCTGCCTGGAAAGTAGTGGTGCAGAGGTTCACGGAAGCAGCGGTGGTAGCAGTCAGTCAATGCGGGGGGTTGGGGGTAAAATCACCTACTCGGCAGTGTGGCAGTTTTTTGTTAAGCCGCCGGAGGAGGTGAACATGGCCATTTGTAGAATCTGTGGGCAGAAGGTGAAGCATGGCCAAGGTGCCAATGTTGGCACCACGGCCCTGCGTCAACATATGCAGCATCACCATAAAGTGGCCTGGGAGAACCATGTCTCCGATGTGGTGGTCCAGCCTGCCGCAGCAACCGCCGCATCACCCAGTGGCACGCCCCCCCATTTCAGGCAGTCAAGGCTCCACCACCTTAGCCGAAGGGAGCTGTCTGTCCTTCCCATCATCTGCTGGTCCTGATGCTTCTGCTCTTCCTCCTACTCCTCGTCAGTCATTTGGTCAGAAATCGATCAGTGAAGCGATTGCCAAGAGAACAGCAGTATGCGTGCACTTATCCAACGGCGCAGAAGCTGAACATGCTCCTGGCCAAGTTACTGGTGCTACAGTCCCTCCCTTTCAAGTGGCAGACTCTGCACCTTTCATAGAACTGATGGCTTGTGCCAAGCCGAGATGGAGAGTCCCAAGCCGTCATTTATTTGCCAAAAAGGCAGTACTAGCCTTGCACACACATGTAGAACAGAAGATGGGCCAGTCCTTGAGCCTGTCGGTGTCTGCCAAAGTGCATGGCAGCGCCGACGTGTGGAGCTGTAACTACGGTCATGGACAATACATGTCCTTTACAGCCCACTGGGTGAATGTGGTTCCTGCACAGCCACACCAGCAACTTGGCCAGGTGATGCCGCTTCCGCCTGCAAGTTCTCACGCCGTTGGTCCTGCGACAATGTCCTCCTTTGTCTCCTCATCCTCCACTGCAGGGACAATTTACAGTGCCCCTCCAGCATACCACATGTGCAGGGCACAGCGGTGTCACGCTGTTCTGCACCTCGTTTGCATGGGCGAACTGAGTCACACAGGCGAGGAACTGCTCCGTGTCCTTCATCAAGAAATTGAATCCTGGCTTTCTCCACGACAACTCAAAATCGGAACTATGGTGACCGACAACAGGAAGAACATGGTGTCGGCGCTGCGTCAAGTAGGGCTGAGCCATGCATGGTACACGTGTTCAATCTGGTTGTCAAGTGGTTCCTGAAGTCTTCCACCCATCTGCAAGACAGGAAACTTTGCATGCACTTCAGCAACTCGTACACCGCAAAGCACACCCTCCTTTAGCTGCAGAACGGCATCCCCCAACATAGGCTGATATGCGACATTTCCACCCGTTGAAATTCCACCCTCCCATATGTTGGACCGACTATACGAACAGAGAAAGGCCATAAACGATTTCTTGATGATCCAAGCGGACAGGAGTACTCCCCTGTGTAACTTTGATGTCAGCCAGTGGCAGCTCATGCGTGACACCTGCCATTTGCTCAGGCCCTCTATTTGCCAGTCGCCAGGACTACGGGATGAATAACGTCATTCCACTGCTTCATGCCCTCGAACAGATGCTGGTAAATCTGGCTGGTCAGGGGACTAGAGACGTGAGCCCTGTGGGAGCTGAACTAGAGGAGATTGAGAAGGACATTGGAGAACAAGCAATGTATAGCGAAATGGGTGGTTTTTTTTTCACAGGTGACAGGAAAGGAGGAGCAGGAGCAGACAGAGGAGCTACAGGGCGATGAGGAAGATGAGGTAGAGGACCCAGACACACCGTGGCAGTATGCAGTGGAGATGCAGGCAGGGAGTCCCTCCGAGTCACTTTCACAAATGGCCCAATGCATGCTCACTTGCTTGCGTAGTGACAGCTGAATTGTCACCATTCGGCAAAGGGATGACTTCTGGCTCTCTACCTTGTTGGACCCTCGCTACCGGTCCAAAATTGGGGCCATTTTTACACCCGCTGAGAGGGGGGACAAACTGAACTACTATAGAGACATCCTATGCAGTCAGTTGGCCACTGCCTATCTTCTCCATTGTCCATCCTCTCACAGGTCTGACTGGGGGGGGCCTCTGCGCTAAGGTTCCTCTGCCATGGCTGCTGTAGCGGGGGGGGGAGGTAGGAGCAGTTCCAGCTCCATCAGCAGCAACTTGAGTCTAGAGTCACTGATGAGCAGCTTTCTTCGCCCGCCTAGTGAAGAAATTACTCACCAGCAGCAGCCAGACCTGGAGCAGGACCTAAACCAGCAGGTGGTGGCATACTTGGACAGCACCCTGCCACCCCACATTTAAGATCCGCTGGACTACTGGGCAGCCAAACTGGATTTGTGGGAGCAACTGCCAGTTTGCCCTGGAAAAGCTGTCCTGCCCGGCCAGTAGTGTGGCATCAGAGCAGGTGTTTAGTGCGGCAGGGCCATAGTTACCCTAAGAAGAACTTGCCTGTCCACCCAAAATGTGGAGAGACTGACCTATATCAAGGTGAATCAGGCATGGATCAGCCAAGATTTCTACCCACCAATTCCTGATGCATCAGATTAGATCATCCATGGTGCCACACCAACACTTTGACAAAACAGACCGTTTTCTTCTGGCTACCTGCCTCAGCTACTATTCTGATGCTAACACCTGCCTGATGCCACATATCTGATGCCAAGTGCTACTTCTTTCACCCACCATCTTCAGCTGGTACTGGTATTGCCACCCACCTCCCCACTCTGTCTGTGGTCTCCTGATGCTGCTGCCACCTCCACACTATGCCACCTTGCCACTCTGTGGTCTCCTGATGCTGCTGCCACCTCCAAACTACGTCACCTTGCCACTCTGTGGTCTCCTGATGCTGCTGCCACCTCCACACTATGTCATATTGCCACCCTGTTGCCTCCTCCTGATGCTGCTGCTACCTCAACACTATGTCACCTTGTCACTCTGTGGCCTCCTGAAGCTGCTGCTGCCACCTCCACACTCTGTCATTGTGCCACCCTGTTGCCTCCTCCTGATGCTGCTGCTGCTGTCACCTCCACACTCTGTCATTGTGCCACTCTGTGGTCTCCTGATGCTGCTGCTGCCACCTCCACACTCTGTCATTGTGCCACTCTGTGGCCTCCTGATGCTGCTTCCACCTCCACACTGTCATTGTGCCACTCTGTGGCCTCCTCACGCTGCTTTCACATCACCACTATGTCATAGGGCCACTCTGTGGACTTCTCATGCTGTTCCTACCCTCCCTACTTCATAAATAGGCCACTATTTTGCCTTTTGGCCTGGCTGAGAGCATCATTTATTTGACCTTTCTTCTGATCTGTCAAAAGAAAGGAAAAATGAGACGCACAACTGATCCTGTCTATGTAACAGCTGTAAGGCCTGCATGACATGGTCCCTATTTTTCATCAGAATTGGCTTATGATTTGGTGGCCAAAAGCAGGAGTGGGTACAAAATACAGAAGACATGCAAATATTCCATTCATGTGTCATCTTTGTTTTGGATCCACTCCTGTTTTTTTGGGGCTTTAGCAATACTGATGGATTACTGACAAAATGCTGACCGAGTGAAGGTGGATGCCTCACAGACAGGATCCGTTTTTTGGGAGTTATTGTTCTGACAGATCAGAGGAAGGGCAAAATAACCATTTGTGATGTCAACACAAACTTACTGCTGACACCCTCTCCACTCTGTCGGGGGCTCTACTTTATAAGCGTTTAATAGAACAGGTTCTGTAGACATCTATGTGGAATCTGCTGCCGACGGTGTAAAAGGAGTGCATTTTTTCTTGACGCTAACATTGACCTGAGTTCACACTTCAGTTATTTGGTCAGTTTTGGCCCCATGACTGCCCAAATAAGTGAAGTGTGGAGTGATTCTAAGAGCGATGCCTGTCATCTGCATGTCATACTGACTCACAGTATTGTTTCATTACCACAGCAGACTCCCTATGCGTGTTACTGCAAGGCACAGTGTTCTACACCACTATAAATGCTCTCTGCAGCCAGCAAATAGCTGTCTTTGAACACAATTCGCCACAAATAAATTCGGATTGAACCAAATTTTCTCGAAAAATTCAGCGAACCGGCTGAATCGTATTTTTGAGAAATTCGCTCATCTCTATCCATAACGACCCAAACTATAAAGGGATCATAATAAAAACACCAGAGTGGCTGTATTTTATTGCATACACCTCCCAGTGGCATAGTTAAAGGGGTTGTCTCACTTCAGCAAATGGCGTTTATCATGTAGAGAAAGTTAACACAAGGCACTTATTAATATATAGTGTTGATCGAGCACCAAAGTGCTGGTGTGCTCAAGTAGAAAACTTCACAATGCTCGGGTGTTCTACCAAGCACAATGTAAGAACCCCAGGCACCCCCTGCTCTGAAGAGGGGAGGGTGTCAGGACTCTAGTTTGGCTTCATATATGACTCCATATATAGCTATATCCATATATGGAGTCAGTGCTTGGAGACACCCTAGTGTATTTAAATCTAATTCCTGAAAATTTTCTGCCAGGATTTGAACTTCCAATATTGTACATTAGAGACAAGGACCTGATCCACTCAGCTATAAAGCTAAATGCTAAACTGTGTCAAAAAAAACCTCATAGTAGTTTCTGATGTAGTGAAACATTTCAGAAATAGAGATTAAATCTATATGTTTCATATTTTTTTTAGTAATTGTAAAAAATGTATGGCACAAAATAAATGTGTAAATCCCCAAAAAATAAATAAATAAATAAATAAAATAAATATATATATATATATACAGTATATAAGCAAAAAACGGAACAGCACCTCCTGAGACAAATCGCAGGTGCAAGCTACCCGGCAATAATACAGCAAACAAATAAAGTAGCAGCACACCACTAAGTGCACTAAGACTGAGTATACAGGTGAATGTGTGAACAGGGTCAAATACATGATGCCAATACTTACTGCAAAGAAGTGAAGAAGCTCTTAGCGCATATTATTGATCAAAAATATGTTGAGCCCACCTACCAGAACTAGGAGGTGCTGTTCCGTCCTTATTTGTTTGCTGTATTATTGCCGGGTAGCTTGCACCTGCGATTTGTCTCAGGAGGTGCTGTTCCGTTTTTTGTTTATATGTATATTATAGAGGACCAGGCATCCTCTTTGGAACTTAGCACTCCCCGCCCATCCCCCACCCCTTGGTGTTTTTAATCAGAGTAATAATGGAGCTGGACCCTCCGTGTTAGAGTAGGTCCCACCTGATAAGAAGCAACCTTGTCGTCTGTTAGGTGGGCTCGACATATTTTTGATTAATAATATGCGCTAAGAGCTTCTTCACTGCTTTGCAGTAAGTATTGGCGTCATGTATTTGACCCTGTTCACATATTCACCTGTTCACTCAGTGCATTTAGTGGTGTGCTGCTACTTTATTTGTTTGCTATATATATATATATATATATATATACAGGTCCTTCTAAAAAAATTAGCATATTGTGATAAAGTTCATTATTTTCTGTAATGTACTGATAAACATTAGACTTTCATATATTTTAGATTCATTACACACCAACTGAAGTAGTTCAAGCCTTTTATTGCTTTAATATTGATGATTTTGGCATACAGCTCATGAAAACCCAAAATTCCTATCTCAAAAAATTAGCATATTTCATCCGACCAATAAAAGAAAAGTGTTTTTAATACAAAAAAAGTCAACCTTCAAATAATTATGTTCAGTTCTGCACTCAATACTTGGTCGGGAATCCTTTTGCAGAAATGACTGCTTCAGTGCGTCGTGGCATGGAGGCAATCAGCCTGTGGCACTGCTGAGGTGTTATGGAGGCCCAGGATGCTTCGATAGCGGCCTTAAGCTCATCCAGAGTGTTGGGTCTTGCGTCTCTCAACTTTCTCTTCCCAATATCCCACAGATTCTCTATGGGGTTCAGGTCAGGAGAGTTGGCAGGCCAATTGAGCACAGTAATACCATGGTCAGTAAACCATTTACCAATGGTTTTGACACTGTGAGCAGGTGCCAGGTCGTGCTGAAAAATGAAATCTTCATCTCCATAAAGCTTTTCAGCAGATGGAAGCATGAAGTGCTCCAAAATCTCCTGATAGCTAGCTGCATTGACCCTGCCCTTGATAAAACACAGTGGACCAACACCAGCAGCTGACATGGCACCCCAGACCATCACTGACTGTGGACTTCAGGCATTTTGGCATTTCCCTCTCCCCAGTCTTCCTCCAGACTCTGGCACCTTGATTTCCGAATGACATGCAAAATTTGCTTTCATCCGAAAAAAAGTACTTTGGACCACTGAGCAACAGTCCAGTGCTGCTTCTCTGTAGCCCAGGTCAGGCGCTTCTGCCGCTGTTTCTGGTTCAAAAGTGGCTTGACCTGGGGAATGCGGCACCTGTAGCCCATTTCCTGCACACGCCTGTACACGGTGGCTCTGGATGTTTCCACTCCAGACTCAGTCCACTGCTTCCGCAGGTCCCCCAAGGTCTGGAATCGGTCCTTCTCCACAATCTTCCTCAGGGTCCGGTCACCTCTTCTCGTTGTGCAGCGTTTTCTGCCACACTTTTTCCTTCCCACAGACTTCCCACTGAGGTGCCTTGATACAGCACTCTGGGAACAGCCTATTCGTTCAGAAATTTCTTTCTGTGTCTTACCCTCTTGCTTGAGGGTGTCAATGATGGCCTTCTGGACAGCAGTAAAGGTCGGCAGTCTTACCCATGATTGCGGTTTTGAGTAATGAACCAGGCTGGGAGTTTTTAAAAGCCTCAGGAATCTTTTGCAGGTGTTTAGAGTTAATTAGTTGATTCAGATGATTAGGTTAATAGCTCGTTTAGAGAACCTTTTCATGATATGCTAATTATTTGAGATAGGAATTTGGGGTTTTCATGAGCTGTATGCCAAAATCATCAATATTAAAACAATAAAAGGCTTGAACTACTTCAGTTGGTGTGTAATGAATCTAAAATATATGAAAGTCTAATGTTTATCAGTACATTACAGAAAATAATGAACTTTATCACAATATGCTAATTTTTTTAGAAGGACCTGTGTGTATATATATATATATATATATATATATATATACACTCACAGGTAAAAACTCGAAAAATCCGAATATATATATAAGTCATACTTCTGATATATATGAAAGCATAATATGTGGGAAACTACTACTGATGTTTTTAGCCATAATATATTTACATATATTATAATATATTATATATTCTAAATATATAATAATATATGTAAATATATTATGGCTAAAACATATTTAAATCTTTCAGCCAGAATTCAAACTCCCCACTGTTTACATTAGAGGCAAGGACGTTAACCACTACACTATAGAGCTACATGTTAACCAGCACAGAAATATAAAAGAAGTCTTCTTCTGAATAGGAATACTCACTACATCAGAAACTACTCTGAGGTACTGCACTATTTAGCATTCACCTTTATAGCTGAGTGGATAAGGTCCTTGCCTCTAATGTATGTGGGTTTGTGAGTTCAAATCCCCACAAAAACTTTTCTGAAATAGATGCCAAATGACATTTAAATACACTGGCTCCAGCACACATGGTGTTCGGCCGAGCATGCTCGATCAGCACTACTAATGTATTGTGATTGTCCAAGCCTCTTTTGCTGGTTGGATTCATTTTTCCATCACAGTGGCTGTGATTGCACACTAAAGAAAAAAGTGCCAGCTTTTCTGGTGGCCAGGACTGTGGGTGCGCACATAGGCTGGCGCTTTTTTCTATAGTGCAAGCATGACCACCACTGCTGGATTGCAGGGTGGTCATAACCCCTGGATACGAGCAGTGTATAATGTGATGGAAAAATGAATCCAGCCAGCAAAGGAGACAATATGGGCAAACACAATACATTAGTAAGTGCCTTGTGTTAACTTTCTCTACATGATAAATGCCATTTGCTGAAGTGAGACAAACCTGTTAACGCAGTTGAACAAGAAAGGAAGCGGCTACATCTGGTCGGGGCCTGCAGCATGTGTGACCACAGTGTAAACAAGTGAGTTGGTACATGGGCTAATTAGAGGAAACAACAGGAGAACCACTTTAACTTCGAAAACTGTTTGGCCAACATATGGCATCATTATTTAGGTAGTATATTGTACAACTAGGCCTCAAGCACACGACAATTTGTATTTTGCGGTCCACAAATTATGGATCCTAAAGTACAGATACCATCCGCGTTGCACCTGCATTTTCTGAGGACCCATTGACTTCATTGGGTTCATGGTCCACATTTTGAGGCCACATATAGGACATGCTCTATCTTTTGCAGAATAAACTATCTTTCCACATCCATATGTCCATTCCGCAAAAAGATATAATATGTCCGTGAAATGTGTGGACCACAACCCCATAGAAGTCAAGGGGTCTGCCAAAAAATGGAGACAGAAAGTGTATTTTGCGGATCGGCAGTTTGCGGACCGCAAAATGGACACGGCCATGTGCATGAGGTGGGCACCACGCAGGGCATCATCTAGCACAGACTGGCCCTACTGATAAATACACTTTACAGTTCATTTCCACTCCTCTCTCAGCATCTCTGCAGAATGAAGTCTTGTGGACTAGTGAAGTTCTGCCATCACCGAGTTCTTGATTGTATACTGAACATTTTCAGACTTTCTTTGGCTACTTTCACACTAGCGTTTTAGTTTTCCGGTATTGAGATCCGTCATAGGGGCTCAATACCGGAAAAAACGCTTCAGTTTTGTCCCCATTCATTGTCAATGGGAACAAAATGTAACTGAACAGAAAGGAACGTTCCAAAATGCATTCCGTTCAGTTTAGTTGCGTTCCCATACCGTTGTAGTTTGCTTTCCATCATGGGACTCGGAGCAAGACGGATCCGGCATGACCCCAATGCAAGTCAATGGGAACGGATCAGTTTTCTCTGCCACAATAGAAAATGGATCCGTCCTCCATTGACTTTCAATGGAGTTCATGACGGATCCGTTTTGGCAATGTTAAAGATAATACAACCGGATCCGTTCATAACGGATGCAGATGGTTGTATTATCAGTAATGGAAGCGTTTTTGCTGAACCCTGCCGGATACACTAAAAACGCTAGTGTGAAAGCAGCCTAAGAAAATTCATATAATTTTAAAAAATGCCATCTCACTGAGTAATATTTTACCTGAAAGACACTAAATATTTAAAAGTACTAAGAAAAGTTTAGGAATGATAGCTAAAAACACAACGCCTGCTCTCTACAGGCGTACAACCTGTCTCCTGCAAGTGGATTTTAGGATTTATAATTTATTCTTGGGTACTGTTGACATAGCAACAGGGGGACGGGTAAAGGAGACAAATACTGAGCTTGTACAGAGGGACGGGGAGATTTAGAACCGCTGGCTATTTAACCCTATCAGATACAGTGTAAGGGAAGCAATGCATCCACATTCATTCATTAGGGCGTCATTAACACTTTCATCTATAATGTACAGACACAAGGGTCCTGCTCCAGGTGGTAGATGAGATTAGGACATTTCATTGAGCTCTGGGGACATCTAGTGGATATTCAGTGAACTGCTTCAGCAATACATATACAGGGAGTGCAGAATTATTAGGCAAGTTGTATTTTTGAGGATTAATTTTATTATTGAACAACAACCATGTTCTCAATGAACCCAAAAAACTCATTAATATCAAAGCTGAATATTTTTGGAAGTAGTTTTTAGTTTGTTTTTAGTTTTAGCTATTTTAGGGGGATATCTGTGTGTGCAGGTGACTATTACTGTGCATAATTATTAGGCAACTTAACAAAAAACAAATATATACCCATTTCAATTATTTATTTTTACCAGTGAAACCAATATAACATCTCAACATTCACAAATATACATTTCTGACATTCAAAAACAAAAACAAATCAGTGACCAATATAGCCACCTTTCTTTGCAAGGACACTCAAAAGCCTGCCATCCATGGATTCTGTCAGTGTTTTGATCTGTTCACCATCAACATTGCGTGCAGCAGCAACCACAGCCTCCCAGACACTGTTCAGAGAGGTGTACTGTTTTCCCTCCTTGTAAATCTCACATTTGATGATGGACCACAGGTTCTCAATGGGGTTCAGATCAGGTGAACAAGGAGGCCATGTCATTAGTTTTTCTTCTTTTATACCCTTTCTTGCCAGCCACGCTATGGAGTACTTGGACGCGTGTGATGGAGCATTGTCTTGCATGAAAATCATGTTTTTCTTACCTTGCAGACTTCTTCCTGTACCACTGCTTGAAGAAGGTGTCTTCCAGAAACTGGCAGTAGGACTGGGAGTTGAGCTTGACTCCATCCTCAACCCGAAAAGGCCCCACAAGCTCATCTTTGATGATACCAGCCCAAACCAGTACTCCACCTCCACCTTGCTGGCGTCTGAGTCGGACTGGAGCTCTCTGCCCTTTACCAATCCAGCCACGGGCCCATCCATCTGGCCCATCAAGACTCACTCTCATTTCATCAGTCCATAAAACCTTAGAAAAATCAGTCTTGAGATATTTCTTGGCCCAGTCTTGACGTTTCAGCTTGTGTGTCTTGTTCAGTGGTGGTCGTCTTTCAGCCTTTCTTACCTTGGCCATGTCTCTGAGTATTGCACACCTTGTGCTTTTGGGCACTCCAGTGATGTTGCAGCTCTGAAATATGGCCAAACTGGTGGCAAGTGGCATCTTGGCAGCTGCACGCTTGACTTTTCTCAGTTCATGGGCAGTTATTTTGCGCCTTGGTTTTTCCACGCACTTCTTGCGACCCTGTTGACTATTTTGAATGAAACGCTTGATTGTTCGATGATCACGCTTCAGAAGCTTTGCAATTTTAAGAGTGCTGCATCCCTCTGCAAGATATCTCACTATTTTTGACTTTTCTGAGCCTGTCAAGTCCTTCTTTTGACCCATTTTGCCAAAGGAAAGGAAGTTGCCTAATATGGTTATAAGGGAAAATAATAGCATTCTGAATACAGAATGCATAGTAAAATAGCGCTGGAGGGGTTAAAAAAATATATATATTTAACTCACCTTAATCCACTCCGGTCATCACATGATCCATCATATGATCATTTACCATTGTGATGGATCATGTGATGACCGGAGTGACGTCACCACAGGTCCTGTTCCTGCACACAGCAAAGAAAGAAGACAGAAGAGATGCCGGCTGCGCGATCAAGTGGATTAAGGTGAGTTAAATTATTATTATTTTTTTTTTAACCCCTCCAGCGCTATTGTACTATGCATTCTGTATTCAGAATGCTATTATTTTCCCTTATAACCATGTTATAAGGGAAAATAATACAATCTACAGAACACAGATCCCAAGCCCGAACTTCTGTGAAGGTACCAAACATGCCGATTTTTCTCACGCGAGCGCAAAACGCATTACAATGTTTTGCACTCGTGCGGAAAAATCGCTCATGTTCCCGCAAAGCTCCCGCAACGCCCGTCTGAAAGAGGCCTTAGGCTACATGCACAGGAACGTTGTTTGTTTCCGTGTCTGTTCCATTTTGTTTGCGGATAGGATACGGACCCATTCATTTCAATGGGTCCGCAAAATCAGCGGACAGCATCAGTATGTCCTATTCTTGTCCGTTTTAGGCATTGTTACAATGGATCTGCAAAAAAAAACAGATGGCATACGGATATCATCCGCTTTTTTTATTTTTTTGCGGATCCGCAATCTGCTGACCGCAAAACACATACGGCCGTGTGCATGTAGCCTTAGTTTGGAGAAATTCATGGTGCAAGTGACCCTGTGAGTCCAAGCCTTTATTTCACAGCAGCACAGACAGATTGTTCCATCAGACACAAGGTAAACGCCAAACTCGCATTTGTAAGGCACTGATGGAAGGTTAGCTGGCGTTGGGGGCACCTAGTTGCCCTCTGTATATATGGTGGATAATCCGCAGGTAATGGTGTGTATCCTCCACATAACACAGGTACCTGTCGTAACAGTGTCCATGAGGGCTGATGGGAATATTAAACTCCATCTGGTTGTCCCACTGGATTCCTGAGCCCTAGAATATCTCCCCACTAAATCTGTTGTTCAAGGGATCCTCAGAAGAGACCACTCCAGTCCTCACAGTCCTGGTCTTTCATATCCAATTATTTGTCAGAACATCCTCCAGATCATTCAGTCATAGAGAATTATTCATCAGGCTAAGCGGCATGTCCTGGTGAACTCCTTCTGGATGGACTTAGGTTGCATGTATTACAATCCCTCACCCTGCCATAGAACTGTAATATCTGCTCTCACTTTTCAAACATAGAAACATAGAATGTGTCGGCAGATAAGAACCATTTGGCCCATCTAGTCTGCCCAAACAGCCAGATAAATGGCACCATGGCACTGATATCCAGGGCATGGCAGGTGACCACCATGATGTGGTTCAGCAGACTGGTTACCTTTTCAAATAGCATCCTAATGCACTGCACTTTGAGCAAGGGTCTGAGGTTCAAGAGCTTATCTTCAGCTAGGAAGCAGCAGTGTTCATTGCACATCAGGAATGGGTTGACCAGGTGGTCAAAGTAGGGTAAAGCCTGTAGGTACTTAATGAGTTTCTCAGTGCCCCAAGGCAGGAGGGGGGGAGTCACACTTTTTCAGTGCCTTTCTGCTCAGCTCACTGACCAGGAGGAGCACACCATTAGTTGCAAAATGCTGTGGACCAAATTTGATGGTGAGGTTAAAGACACTTGTATGCGCAGAGGGGTCTTTGTGCAGTGAGCCCCAGAGGAGCCAGTGAGGAGGATGGGAGTGGTAGTGGCCCGGAGAAAGTGTTCTGTCACAGTGTATTCCCTTGGGCCGTTGTTCCCTAGGGACAGGTGCGGTGGAATTATAGTACTAAAGAAGGTAGCCGGAATTAAACGTAACTAAGTGCAACGTAGAACTTCTAATACATTCAACAGCAGCAGATTTCAAGTGCAGATCTTCTCTGGCACCAGTAAGGATTATGGAGGCAGATTGGATGGCGGCAATTTAGCACTCGAAACTTAAGTTAAGGCAAAAGATTAAGTGATCTCTCTGGAGAATCTTCTTTTGGAGCAAGAGCTCAGGCTTCCCCTCCGTGTGTCTAGTTAACCATTGCCATCCATTCTTTCTGGTAGTTACGGCCATATAATACAATACTAAATGCATAACATTACAATATAAAATAATAAATACAAATGTTTACAGAATTGTAATACTCTCCGGTCTGGGTTACTACATTTGTCATGCTAGGAGTACAGATTCATTTTGCATCAATGACATTCCAATACATAACTGTGGTGCTGTACTGCTCCATGAATTCCTGGTTCCGATGCCATTGTTTGTCTCAGACCCGCTGGGCCACCGAGCCAATGGGCAGTCGAAACCCCATAAACTGCCCGTAGCCGCTCCAGAGCTTAAAGGGAATCCGGCACCTCAAAAATGCATCTACACCCGCCAGCAGTACCACACAGTAGCCCGCAGCCTGCTAATAATCATATGTGTCATCCTGTTGTCCAATGCTACGTAAGTTAAAAAAACACAGTTTTATTCTCCATCAGTGCTATAGTGCCGGCCAGCTTGAAGTCAAGGGGGCAGCGGCCTCATTGCTTCAAGTCAAGGTAACCATGCCCCCTAACCGTCCCCTCTTGCCTGAGAGTGACAGCCTGCAGTGCAGGCGCGATTCCCCAAGTCCCGCGCATGCGCTGTGCGCTCTGTAGTAATACACTATCCCTAGACTTGGGGAACCGCGGCCGCACTGCAGGCTGTCACTCTCAGGCAAGAGGAGATGGTTAGGGGGCATGGTTACCTTGACTTGAAGCTAGGAGGCCGCTGCACCCTTGACTTCAAGCTGGCCGGCACTATAGCGCTGATGGAGAATAAAGCAGCGTTTTCTGAACTTACGCAGCATCGGACAACAGGATGAAACATATGATTATTAATAGGCTGCGGGCTACTGTGAGGTACTGCTGGCGGGTGTAGATGCATTTTTGAGGTGACAGGTTCCCTTTAAAGTGCCACCATTTTCCCTTACCTGGTAGACAGAATTTTACAGAATTTCATCATGCAACTTTATGGCTGTATGAAAGGGGAAATGAATTTGGATCTCTGTCTAAATAGAATTGATTAGAGGTGCCATGAACCACCTCCATTACCCTCCGCACTATCCCAAACCACAAGAAATGTAAAGCGTTCAGCACAGTTACAAATTGTTTCACGCATACAGCAGTTCTGGGCTCAGAGGCGTACACTCTTGGGTAGTTATTTGCCCACCGCTCATGTTTACATTGCACCATTAACAGCATTTCCATTGATCTGACTCAGATTAACCATGCCTTTAGAACAAGGCTGATCTGGCACTGATGGGGGAAGACAGAAAGGCAAAAAGCAGCTTTTTCACTATGCTTTGAAGAAAGCTACGGAGATTAGAAAGACAATTATAGACAACCATGTTAAGGGTAAAGGCTATAAGACCATCTCCAAACAGCTTAATGTTTCTGTTAATAAAGTTGCACATATTATGCAGAAGTTACAGGAATTCTGTCACCTGGATTTTAGTGACGGAGCTTTTAACATCATCACATCAGTCTGCTCGTTTTGTATTAAAATATACTAGTATTACTACCCTAAGTGTTGTCCTTTGTGTAGAAAATCACTTTTATTAACATGGTAATTACCTGAGTAAGGAGCCCAAGGGGCTGTTCCTCCGGCCGTTGGAGCCCAGACGCGCCCCTTCTCCTGGAGCCCAGCACCGCCCCACTGCTAATTTATTCACTCCTCATTGCCGGCTGGCGCATGTGCAGTGCGTCCTGTGAGGCCGATTCCAGGCGCTGACATGTGTATCCACGGCGCATGCGCGAGCTTATGGCTCAGCAAACACATTCCGCTTATATTAACCAAAGTGGATTTAATGGAAGGCGACTGAAGAGGAAACCACTGTTGAAAGAAAATCATAAAAAAGCTAAACTGGACTTTTCCAAAATGCATATTGATGAGCCACAACGCTTCTAAGAGAATGTCAGAATGACAGATGAGACAAAACTGGAGCTTTTTGGCAAGTCACATCAGCTCTATGTTCACAGATGCAAAAATGAAGCATACAAATTAAAAAACATTGTACCTACCTTGAAACATGGAGGAGGCTCGGTTATGTTTTGGGGCTGCTTTGCTGTATCTGGCACATGGTGTCTTGAATCTGTGCAGGGTACAATGAAATCTCAAGACTATCAAGAGAGCATGTGTGACATATAAGTCTCCTCACACCGATTAAAGCACTCTCTCCCCAAGGAGAGATAGTACCCCCCAAGACTATTAAGACATTCTGGAGTGGAATGTGCTGCTCAGTGTCAGAAAGCTTGGTCTCAGCCGCAGGTCATGGGTCCTTCAACAGGATATTGACCCAAAACGCAAAAATCCAAGAACAGTTACGAGCTAAGAATTGGACTATTCAGAAGTGGCCTTCTGAGAACCTTAACCAAATCCTATTGAACATCTGTAGAAGGAGTTCAAACATGCAGTTTGGAGAAGGCACCATTCAAACATGAGACAGCTGGAGCAGTTTGCTCACAAGGAGTGGCCCAAAATACCTGTGGACAGGTGCAGATGTCTCATTGAGACTTACAGAAATCTCTTGATTGCTTTTGCAACAAAATACTAAGTTAAGGAACCATCATTTTTGCCTACACCAGTTTCATTAGTTTGTTTTCTAAATTATTCTACAATTCAAAAACATTGTGGTCTGCTTTTCATTAGCTCATTTTCATTAAATTTTATTATTTATTATTACTTGTCAGTTTTAAGTTTTTTTCAGTGACCATTGTGGGTTTTTCTTTCTTTAACGGAAGGGTATCAACAGCTTTGTTCGTGTGTATATCATTTAGCCAGAAAAACAACTGAGCTCTCCTGTCGAGATGAAGTTAAAGGGGCTTTCAAGGACCTAATGTGTTCCACAAATCCACCTTAATTACATAGAACACAACTGCAGGAAAAAGTTTATAATATACTTATTATTCTGAAGTTGCAGGGATCAGAAACCCGGTCAACTGATGCTCCTCTTCTTAAAATCCAGCTTCTGCCAACATGACATTCTTTAGCACGTTTCCAGCCTGGGCTATGGACAGGAAATCACGTCTGCTGTGGACGGGGCCAGAACTACTCCTGTTCCTGGCGCATGCACAGATGAGGTGGATGCAGGAGCTTGCGCATGCACCAGGGATTAAATAGTTCTGGCTCCATACACAGCAGATGTGATGATTTACCCATAGCGCAGGTGGGAAACCTGATAAAGGACATGAAATCAGTTCCACACTACTTTAAAACGGCATGTATATTACAAACTTTCTACTACAAGTGTGTTCTGTGTGACTAAAGTGGGTTTGTGGAACATGTTGGGTCCTGGAAAACCCCTTTGCTCTTGGACCCTATGACTTCTTTGCACATCCCTGCCATGTCTATCACATTTTTGCAAAGCAAGATAAAGAACCTAAATGTGTGTTATTTTATGAATCTCAGGGAACATGCCGTACAGAGAGAACTTGCATCTGGGGCATAATTAGTGGCGAGAATTATAATAAATGGAAGTAAGGGAACAGAAAATGAGCTTTGAAAGTAAATGTCCAAGTTCCTTTCACTCCCTATTATGTGCTTGTTTTTCCCCGAGGGGGTGGATGGGGAGACGGGACCTTCTCATTGATTTGGAAATAAACATAATGGTTTTTAGTGAGGCAGGTGTTTATCACTGAATCCTCAGCTGCTGTCAGAGCAGCATCAATGAGATATACCCGGTACTTATAATCAGCATCTGATTCACAGGACAGACACTGGCGGCGATGACCTCTCATCCAGCGCCCCTCTCCTCATAATTATCATACTGATGATTATAGGATATGATTATGGAGAGTCTTCAAACAACAGCAGGAACATGAAGAAATGAGGGTTTGGGTTTAGTGCATCGCTCTCCAAACTAAAATCCAATATCAACATGTAATTACTACTATTAATAAATAGTGAGGTCTCGTAGGGTTCTCTATGTCCTGTTCACAGCCTCCCAGTAGGCTTTAGTGGAAAACAAAGGGTTAAATTGTTGTTGTTTTTTTTTTTTATATGCTAATAAAATTGAATCTACCGGTGCTTTTTTCCTTTAAAAACCTTGTGTGCCAATGCAATGAATAAAAACCAGGATACCCACTGCGACCCGTAGAGTTGATTAGCTTTTCTATTGTTTTGTTTATCACAGTCATACTGATTTTTAATATTTTTTGCATGTTAGAAATACTATTCCCAGATGAAGATAAGATGATATATTTCTTGTACAAGTTCTCCAAATGTTTCTTAATATCATTGACATTATGTGTCATCTCTTCTATTTGGAAATCTGCATTTGGTTCTGTTTTGGTCTCTACGCATTATGTATGTGTAAAATTAAAAAAAAAAAAACCTTGTGTGCACATTATATGATATGCCATGATGAAGAACGACATGCGTTTGTCCGAAACACGTAGCTTATTACATGCACTTTATGGATTTTAGTGCATGTTTTTTTTTATATTGGACCTTGTGCTGGATTCCATTTTCAAAATGTAATGGAAAATGTATACTAGGACATCCCAAAAGGCCTGAGCTAGCTGTCAGTCTCTCTCTTAGAAGGCTGATATCTTGGCCAAAAGGCTAGTGGCCCCAGGGTCTGCGGCTCTGTCGCCAGGCAGGGTATCCCTGTCTTAGCGTCTGGTAGATTCTCTTTTACTAAATACTGGCACCTATCTGCAGAACCTTAGTGGCTCTGACTGATCTACTTTTATAAAGTTTCTAATTGATCCAGAACTTTCTAGTGGGAGGGGTGAAGCTGGATAAGCACAACCCAACAGAAACAATGTTGCAGTTCATGGATGCCATAGACTTGCATTGTGCCTTAAGTCAATGGGAAGGATTAAAGGGGGAATTATAAGGGGAATTACACATGTTTCGAAGTGGAGTGGGTGGAAGGGAAGAATATGGGCAAATTCTCAGAAGGGTATTGTCAAGAGACAGTGAATGCTACCAACCAAGAGTATCTTACATATCTAATGAACCAGACCCAAGCACTAGGAGATGTAGTGTGGCTGTGTGCAGACATGAAGTTGAGAGCAAAAATAGAGGTTTTTAGGTACGTTCAGTGCGCACTGGCACTCATACTAATGCCCTTCCACATTTTCAACCCTCCGGATTGGGAAAAGACCCTAATGTACCTCAGAACGCCCACTGATAACCCTGTAGATCAGTCTGAATCTCCCAAGGGAAGGAACAAACGTGAAGTGGCCCCAGGGGAGTCTTGACTCCCATGTGTACAGATATGCTATAGGAGTGCCAAGGGGGTCCCTAATGAATTCAAAGCTAGAGACCAAGTGGCAGCAGGGTTTGAATCCCTCAACTCTATAATTACTATAAACAAGAATGTGGATTGGATCAATTACCCCTATTATAATCAACAGAGATTTGTAAATTACACACGAGACTTCCTACAGGGAATTGTCGAACAGTTAGGTCCCCCCAGTGTTATGGCATTCCAAAATAGAATGGCACCTGGACATGCTGCTTGTCGAGAAAGAAGGTGTAAGTAAAATGATTGCTGACACCTGTTGCACGGTAATTCCTGATAATTTGGGACCTGATGGTCAAGTGATGAATGCCCTGAAGTGTCTCACCGCCCTATCAGAGGAACGGAAAAGGAATTCAGGGATAGAAGATCCCTGGAATAACTGGTTCAACTGGTTTAAGAATTGGAAGCAATTTTTAACTCAGATTGGAATTGTTATCGAGATTGTATTGATACTGCTTACCCTTAATTGTTTGCTGTGTTATTCCTTGTGCCAGGAAACTCCTGCAAAAGGCAGTGGAAGAAGCTGTCCCAGAGATGATGATGATTGAAACTTTTGAGGACCTTGATGATGGGACCTACGTGCCATCTTTGCCCTTTTCCTAAGTATAACACCATGCCCGCTAAGATAGATTAGATAGGGATAGACATCTGACTTCCTAATGCTCAAGTCCAGTGTTATAGGAGGCCATCCGGTAGGGATGGGTTGTCATGGAAGCTGATAAAGAGGATCCGGAGCATTGTGGACAGATGTGTTAGGGACATGGGGAAAGAATGAGATCCAAGGGGGGACTGTTATAGAAGTGGATATCATTCAGTTAAGATAGCGTCCACATCCTGCCTCAAGGCCCGAGACAACACCCTGGCACGTCTGCAATAGTGTTGAGCGCGAATATTCGAATAGCAAATATTTATCTCGAATATCGCAACTTCGCTAATTCGCGAATATTTCCAATATAGTGCTATATATTCACAATATCGAATATTCGTCATTTTTTAACATCTGAAAACATGATTCCTCCTTGCTTCTTTCTTGTGGGTCAATGAGTTATTGGTCCACAAGCAACTTAAGCAGGAAGGAATCATGTTTTCATATGGAAAAAAAAAACAAAAAAACGAATATATAGCGAATATATTCGTTATTTAGAATATTCATATATATATTTTTTTCAATGTGTACTGTTATTCCACTGTTATTCCACTGTTATTCCACTTCGGCATATGCCTCCCCGACAAGCATCCCCGTCACCATGGGAACGCCTGTGGGTTACAAAATACCATCGGATCTGAGTTTTCCCTGAGATCGTGAAATCTCAGATCCGATGGTATATTCTAACCTACAGGCGTTTCCATGGTGACAGGGACGCTTGTCAGGGAGGAGTATGCCAAAGTAGAATAACAGTACACATTGAAAAAAAAAGACGAATATTCTAAATAACAAATATATTCGCTATATTGCTATAACTCAGGAAGCATGTCTTTTCCCCTGCAGTTCTCTCCCTATGACAGCTCAGGGGGTGTTTTCTTTCTGCTGAAGATTTCTCCCTGTAACTTTCATAGCTTCTAACAGTAGATATACTGTAGCTGGTGGCAGCTCAGGAGGCACGTCCTTTCCTCTGCAGTTCACTCCGTATCACAGCTCAGTGGACAAGTCCTTTCTCTGGAGTTGTATCCTGTATGCTGCAGTTCTCTCCCTGTAACTGTCCCACCTTCTAACAGAAGGTAGAACTGGCGATGGTTGTAAATGTGTTCACATGCAGGTGCTGGTTTTTCATGGTACAACCCTTTTAAGAATTTTCTGCTACAGTGCAGAGTTTATGGGCTACACCTGGGTCCAGAGCAGCAAAGTATCATCATACCATCATGCTATTACCACCATATTTGCATGATGTAATAATATTAATTTATATAGTGCTAACATATTCAGCAGCTTTGTACAGAGATTATCATCACTTTCATTAGTGGTAAATTAAAAACCTTTGTACTTTACTAATCTATCCATAGAAAATGATCCAGATGAGTTTGGGGGTCATCCAGGTGTTTCTTGTTCTATGCGGTATGAGCCTTCGTGTTATAGATAGCAATAGTTTCCAGCTACTATGTTATGAGCCGCAGTTATCCAGTGTTACCTGAGGCTTGAGAAACCTGAAGCTTCATGATTTCCCTGAACATTGCTGTGATGGTCCACCATAGGTTTTGTCCATGGTAACGCAACGCCAGAGTATGCAATGTCTATACATTTACATTTAGTTGTCATTATTGCTGCCAATTTTGCAGCAACAAGATAAAGGGGTTGTCCTAAGATTTAAAGCAGGGGTGCACAACGTTTCCTGGTTGGGGGCCACATTGCTAGAGTGAACCAATAACGAGGGCCGAAATTAAAATTTAAAGTTGTATTAACAACTGAAATATTGTACTTATGGCATATTGAACAGACATTTTATACCATTAATGTCTAGTTACACTTCCAGGACTCCCATCTAATGGGAGAAATACATGAAAAATACATGTGAGCAGCCTCAAGACATATACATACATGTCTGTTACCAGATGGTTGGGGGCCGCACAGAATGGTATCAAGGGCCGCATGTGGCCCCCGGGCCGCAGGTTGTGCACCCCTGATTTAAAGGGTATTTCCATCTTTGGGGGCTATTGAGCAGACCACACCCCCACTCCCACATGGCCAGCCCTGCAGTGGGAAACATACTACTTGCCCCCCCACCCCCCTCCCCACTGGTTTCCGGCTACCTTGCGCCCCTGCTACTGCCCACATATCAACATCTGGTTTGACGGCTGCAGCCAATCACTGTCCACAGCGGTGATGCATCCCCCTTGTGTCACATTATCCATTGCTTCCCTCTGATCCAGCCATGTGGAGGTCTGCCTAAAAGCCCCCAAAAGATGGAAAACCAATACAGGGAGTAATCTACCAATCAATGGTGGTTCAGTGGAAGACCAAGAGTATGAGGACACTACACACATCATTAAGAAGACTCCAGCATTTGGGTCCCTCTAGAGCTGGTCAACAGGTATTTTTCGAAAAATAACTAAATAAAAAGTGATCTAGCATTTTGCTCAGGGTCTCTGTCGTTAGATTATGCAGCGCTCAGATAGGACAACATAAAACTGGTCCAACGAGCGATGGATGGCAAGTTGCATGAAAGCAAGATGTCTAGAGGCTGATACTTTGAAGGTTTTTTATTCAAGGTTAAGGCTTCGTGCACATCACCATTCAGCCTTTCCGTTCTCCTGCTCCGTTTAGGAGCAGGAGAAAGGAAAGGATGGAGAAGGCACATAACTGAGCCGAACGAAGCCTAAGGACCCTATAGACTATAATGGGGTCCGTTATGTTTCCGCTCAAAAGATGATTTTGAAGCGGAGACAAAAGTCCTGCATGCACAACGTTAGTCTCCGTTCGGCTCAGTTTTGTGCCTTCTCCATCCTTTCCATTCTCTGGAGAACGGAGAACAGAAAGGCTGAATGGTGATGTGAACGAAGCCTTAATTACAATTTGCAGAGGCTTCGCTATCATTGAAGCAGGCAAGGCAGCTGTTACATGGCTCAAACTCAGAAAGGGGCCTAAGAGGACAAATGGATTTATTTTCAGGGCCTAAGGAGTGGTGAGTATGGTGCTCCTAGTTCTAGCACTGGTATTACTCACCTTCCCTGGTCTTCTTCACCGGGTACTTGCGGTCTTCATCACCAGGCACCTAGCAGCGCTTAGCTTCAGGATGGAACATAGTGTTCAGCAGCGAACTATGGCCCCACGCTGTGTGACATCAGGTAACAGTGTAGTGCTTGCCTAGACACAGTCATGCATGAAGAGCAGAGGCGCTTGCAAGAAGAGAAGAGATGTGAGTTTTTCTTGGTCTGGTCTGAGGTCTGCATTAGGGGACCAAGGGGGGGCCCATTAAAAAATTTGCTGTGGGGACCAGTCAGTTCTAGTTACACCACTGCCAATTAGGCTATTTATAACATTCGCCTTTACAGTATATGCAGATAGGTTTATTGAAATGACAATTCTGATTTATTGTTTTTACAATATTAAGGAATGCAGCACCCATTTCAGTATACATTTTTCATGCACACAATATCTGAAAGGTTTTACAATAAATCCAGTTGATCCAGTTGAGAACCAAACACCTAAGCTCACCCTACTTTTCAGGGCTCATGCACACGCCCATATGTATTTTGTGGTCCGCCAAACAAAGATCCACAAAAAATATGGATCATGCCCGTGTGACATCCGTATGGCATCCGTTTTTTTGCGGATCCGTTGTAACAGTGCCTATCCGTGTCCCCAATAATTGTTTTCTGCAGAACAGTCATGCAGACATACTGATATGGGGCCGCCAAAAACTAAAATGACTTTGTGTGCAGTCCATTTTCGTATGCCTGCATAGCCGTTCCGCAAAAAAATAGAACATGTCCTATTATCTTCCACATTACGGACAAGGATAGGACTGTTCAGTTGTTCCGTTCCGGCCGGTATCTGTGTTTTGCGGATCCGCAATTTGCGGACTGCAAAACATCCAACGGTGGTGTGCATGAGCCTTTGATGATGTGTGGGGGCGTGGACTTGGCCCTTGCTTAACAGGTTTGCCATCCATAGCTAGGCACATCTACTAAAGGTGTGGTTTCATAGAAAATGGATGCGGTTAGCGCGCCACAATTCTGATGTAAAATTCCGTCTCAAAGTAAGCCAACCATTATTTAGTATATAGTCATAGAAAAGTGTCTTTCCCTAAACCAGATGTATCATCCAGCCTGAGCCCCTGTGATAAATCTGGTGCAGATCTAGACAGCCGGTCTAAAGTTTACGCCATGTGTAGGATTAGCAAATCTGCCCCATTGTCTTGTGGACAACAGCCGTCAATCAGCAGCACTATCAAAAGTTTATACTTTATAAATGTATACTATTGTGTTCTTATGTAGCTCATGGCCAGGGCACAGTTGCAACTGCTACGTCTGTGCCCCCTTTAGCTATGCCCATGAGAAGACAATCAAGTGGTTGTCAATATAACATTGGACCCTAATTTTTCTGCGAGCACTGCACTGCAAGCTGTTTTTAAAAATAGCAGGTATGATAGTACCCACTAGCAAATAACGGGTTAGGCTACTTTCACACTAGCGTTCGGGCGGATCCGTTCTGAACGGATCCGCTCATAATAATGCAGACGGAGGCTCCGTTCAGAACGGATCCGTCTGCATTATATTAGCAAAAAAAAGCTAAGTGTGAAAATAGCCTGGGACGGATCCGTCCAGACTTTCAATGTAAAGTCAATGGGGGACGGATCCGCTTGAAGATTGAGCCACATTGTGGCATCTTCAAACGGATCCGTCCCCATTGACTTACATTGTAAGTCTGGACGGATCCGCACGGATCCGCACGCCTCCGCACGGCCAGGCGGACACCCGAACGCTGCAAGCAGCGTTCAGCTGTCCGCCTGTCCGTGCGGAGGCGAGCGGAGCGGAGGCTGAACGCCGCCAGACTGATGCAGTCTGAGCGGATCCGCTCCATTCAGACTGCATCAGGGCTGGACGGCTGCGTTCGGGTCCGCTCGTGAGCCCCTTCAAACGGAGCTCACGAGCGGACACCCGAACGCTAGTGTGAAAGTAGCCTTAGCTATATGCAAGTGGTTTCATTAAATGCCTCGCATCTCGTTTTACATCTTGCAGTTCTGAATTGGACTGTGATTACATTATAATTAAGGTAATTCTTTTCTATTAATCCAATTACCCAAGCTCTGTAATTACTCAGGATATGCAATGACGCTTCCTAGTCAGGAGCATTCTGTACAATTGACTGCACTAATACCAGTTTCTTTCCAGCGCTTTGTATATTTTATACATCAATTGAAACACAGTTCCTAAAAATAAGCGATTATTCAAATAATTATTAGCATTCACATTGTGTGTCAAGAAATGGAAGATTAAAGGATATTCATGGCTTATTAGTTCTGTCGGAAAAATCTTATATTAAAAAGTCTAAATGTTCATACCATACAATTAACGCACAATGCTCTCCAATCACACAATATGTTTCTCCAGTACTCGGGAGTAGTGTTTAACCTTGTATAAAATTCAGAGGAAATGTTATATAAGGTGATCTTGCAGTGCGCGGGTGTGACGTCGGCCTGGGGGTCCTTTTAAAGGGGTGTTATAAGGGTTAAAACTTTGTCTTGATCCCAGTTGCATTTCAGCAACAAGGGACGAGGTCCCCCTATGTAGAAGGTGATGGTGGACCCCAGGTGTAGGATTGCCAGAGTCGTGTAAGGGCTGCCTATAGTGTCCCTTTAAGTGCGGCTTTTGCACTTGTCACGGTGCTCCTACCTGGATATCCCAGACGTTGTTGTCCGTGTTAGGGAAATATCCCTTCACCCTATGATTGTTGGAATCCAAATTAAATGGGATGCGAGTGCTCGGGGAAACTGAGACATACATTGGATGTATGTGGATCAGATTTCTCTTTTTTCAAAGGCAAGCTCACAATAATATAGGCTTGAAACAGAAAAAAACATCACATGACAAACAGGACATTTGCGGTTACAAGATATAAATCATAAGACCAAGATCACACACAAACTGACTTTTTGAACTGGTTTTTGCTTTATTATTATCTGTCTATTTAACCCTGTAAGCTCCATTTAGGACCTGACCTGTCACGAGTTAGAGATCCAGCGACATACCTCCGCGTCGTCAAGCAAAAACATACAGCAATACGGTACAGTCATAACAGAGTTTATTACACAAACAGAATCCAAGGAGGGAAACACAGGGAAATTGAGAGCTCTATGTACCGTCCGCACAGTGGGAGGAAAACCCCAACTGCGCCACTGTCTAGTAATACTCCAGAGGGGCGTGACTAAGCAAGTCCTGGTATACACTAGGGCCCCAGATGGTAGGGTTAGGCTTTGCCGCAGGGAGTTGCCAGGGTCCACTCTGGAGCGTAAACTAGACAGTCACAACAGGAGCAAACGGACAACAGGTACCAGAAGGTACAGACGGTACATAGACAAACAAGCAAATACAAGCAGGCAACTAAAAACACAAGCAGGAGTTCACGCAAGGGAACAGGAATGGCAATGAGCAGAGAAGGATTAGTTCCACCAGTGGTATACTGCGTGGCCTTGCCCATAGCACTCTGCAGCAAGGGCTTGCTGAACAGAGACATATGAATACACACAAGGGGACTCAAACATAACTGGCAGAACAGATAACAGAAACACAGGAAAGAGGACGGCAATGAACAAGTAGGAAACCCACAGACAGACACAGATCCCATGGCAGTGGTATACAAAAGATATTTAAGCAGGTGGCTCACTTTGATTTGCCACGACAGGTGCGCAGGTTCAAAAACACCCCTTGGTTCTAATGGATATATATGGATTGGATAGAACCGGCACTCGAAACAATCGGATTGTACGTGGAAATGAATTACAATTATTTATTGAACAATAAACGATCAATAAGCTATATTCTGTGTACATCAGAGTAAAATCACAGTAAAAATCACATAAAAGGCATATAAAACATATGTATATACCAAATGAATATCTCTGATATAGAGAAATCTCAAATGCTGGGCACAGCAGGCTGCATCCGTGTCCCCCCCAGTTGGGTAAGGTTATTAGATCGCAGGCGTCTGTGACAAAGCAGATTGGTATATTTGAAATATATTCAGTGGTATTTATGCATAAAAAATAAAGCTATGTATAGATGGATTCAATAGCATATATCCCACATAGTCCTAAATTTATCACCGTATAGGATAAGGGATAGAGAATAGTCAGATATGGTCTATATTTTGACCATGAATGGATTGTCCAGCATCAATAGCAATCTCAGATTCACAAGCACTTGTCCAGCACGTCTGTAATCACAGTGCCTGTGCCGCTTCTCATGCAAAGAATCGGTATAGTTCCACTGAACTTGATGTTACTCACTGTGTCTCCGTGTAGGCTCACTCGGTTAGGTCTGCGGAGGGATTTCTGCCGTGGCGTCCCACGCTTTAGCCTTTCTCCGCTGTATTTGTGTCGGGTCCAGTTTGTAATGGGATCCCGTCTCTACTCTCGTGAGAGACCTGTGTTAGACCTGTGTTAGCTGTTTCAGCTGTTTCGCTTCGGTGAGTCTTACAACACTTACTGGTCTTCTATAAGTGGATATATTCTCTCCGTCCTTTTAGTACATGGCCATGTCCCGCTGAGATGATTCTTTCACAGGTAATACGCCCAGACGCGTTTCGAGATATCTTATCTCTTCCTCAGTGGGTATGACCTGTGAACACTGCTCTTGTGTTTGATATACTCTCATCTCAATTGATTGATTCCTTACACCTGTTCCAAAACTTGTGTAAGAGCATAGAGGATTTGCTTTTCATTAACCTTTTCTTTTCCATATAGTGTTTCTATCTTAGAATCCTCTTTCAGTAGCATTAATAATGTCAGACATCTCTGCATATATATATTTATTCACATATGGTAACTATATAATCAAATATAAGATAAAAATAAAATAAAGAGTATATATAATATAAAAAGTATAAAAGAACCACTACTCAATAGTGTATATTGGCAGACATTTGAAATCCTACATTGTGGGGGAATGTTTTTATATCGCTCATGTGGTGAGTAGTTCTCCACCTACATATTCCATTATTAATATCTTAAAATGTGAGATTTTTTACATATCGGTCCTGAGGGGCATATGTCAATCCCCATCTTCCTAAGGGCTGGTTGGCTAAATCTCAAAATACTATTAAAATTCAATTGTTCCTTTTCGGGATATGGTCCTCATTTTCAATCTATTTTTCTTTCTTGTATACATTTTTTTCTATAGTCTTTATTCCTTATTTCAATATAATTCATACCTGCGCTTATTTAAAATTTTGCGTTTTTTTATATTGCGGTTTTTTCATGCGTTTTTTTTTTTTTCCCCCCGATTTTTCTCTGCGGTTTTTCTGGGGATGCGTTTTTTTTAAAAAGTTATTTAATTTTTTACATATATATAATAGTTTTATCTTCCTTCTATTTAGGGGATTTTGGATTCAAAATGTTACTATATTTTCATTTCTCAGAATCTATCTCTATACCCATCTATAATGCTGTAAATGATTAGAGTCTTATAATCTAAATAAAACCAAAAATCTCCAAATCTGAGTTCAACCCCGCAGGGAGGAGACTACCAAAATCATAAATTCTTCTGGACTCAGCTCGTGACATCCTTATAATGTGATTACCTCCTCTCCAGTGTATGTCCACCTTTTCCAGGGCCACAAAGGAAAAGCCCTTGGGGTCACTATTGTGTGACACTTTAAAGTGTTTGGATAGAGAATGATTTTCATATCCTTTTCTGATATTATTTAGATGTTCTGTTATTCTCACTCTCAAGGGTCTTTTCGTTCTGCCAATGTATTGTTTCTGGCAGGGGCACTGGAAAAGGTAGACAACACTGGAGGAGTCACATGTCAGGCAACCCTTAATATCCAAACTAAATTCATTTTGAGTGGATTGGACCTTGCTTATCTTTTTTGGGAATGTGGAGTTTTTACACCCCAAACATCTCCCACATCTGAAAAACCCATTCATATTCAGCCATTTTTGAAGTGTGGGTGCCTCTTTTTTCTTGTGATTAATTATTGTGGGTGCTATTTTTAAGCCTAAGTTAGGTGCCTTGGTGAAAGTGATAAGTGGGGAAGTGTGCAACATGGGTCCAATGACCTTATCTCTTAGTGAAAAGTGCCAGTGTTGATTTATGATGTGCCGTATTTGTTTGGATTGTGAACTGTAAGGTAAAATAATTCTCAATTCCCCTTCCTTATTTGTGTTTTTGTGAATATTTGGCTGAAAAAAGGTCCCTCTCTCTGTTTCTCTTATTTTTACCAGAGCATCTGTCAGGACTTTTTCGGGGTAACCTTTACATTCAAACTGTTCTTTCATTTTGAGGGCCTCAATTTCAAAGTCCACTTCCTCAGTACAATTTCGCTTTATATGGCGAAACTGTCCTGAGGGAATATTTAGTAGCCATTGGGGTAGATGGCAGCTTGTGAATGGTATGAAGCTGTTTTTCGCTGTTGGTTTATAGTGGGTATTACACCTGTATTTATTGTCACATTGTGTAATCTGGATGTCCAGAAACTCTATAGATGTTTCCTTAATTTTGGACAAAAAAATCAAATTTTTATCATTCTGATTCAGGGCATCTAGGAATTCTTGCAATTGATGTTCATCTTTTCTCCATACAAACAGGACGTCATCTATGTAGCGACGCCATAGGGCCAGGTCCGTCCCCAGTTTGGGGGTGATGTTTTCATATTCCCACTGTGCCAAAAATAAATTTGCATAACTGGGGGCGAACCTGGTCCCCATGGCCGTCCCACACAGCTGCAAGTAATGATCGCCCTCAAAATAAAAATAATTGTGATGGAGTATAAATTGAATACCCTCCATCAGGAATTCAATTTGTTTAGGGCATAGAGTCCCATCTATTTCTAATTGTGACTTGACTGCTGCTATACCTTGGTCATGTCTTATACTGGTATAGAGAGAGACTGGACATCCAATGTCCCAATGATCCAACCTGGTTCTACATCAAGACTCTCTAACGTCCCAACAATATCTGTGGTATCTCGAATATATGACCTAGTTCTCCTCACCACAGGTTGTAATAGTACATCAATGTATTGGGAGAGATTTGAGGTCATAGATCCTATCCCAGATATTATGGGACGTCCAGGTGGCTGTTCCAAATTTTTGTGGATTTTGGGCAGGCAGTAGAAGACTGGAAGTCTTCCCTGCGTGCCCAAAATAAAATTCCGTTCCTGATCAGACAGAATTTTGTCGCTCTCACCTCTATCACAATAATTCATGAGACTTTTATTGAATTCCTGACCTGGGTCTGCTTTTAATTTTTTGTATGTCCTGGTGTCTTCCAATTGTCTAAGACACTCATCTACATACTGCGTGGTATTCATAACTACAATAGCCCCGCCTTTGTCTGCGGGGCGTATTGTGATATTCTCCTGTTTCTGCAGTTCCTTAATGGCCCGAATTTCTCCCCCTGTTAAGTTATTTCTTTGACTCTGTCTATCTTTGATCTTTCTTAGATCATTTTCGATTGATCTTTGGAATGTTGCCATATCATGGCTAATCTCATTCTTTGGAAATTTCCGTGACTTATTCTTCAGATTAGTATGTTGTACTTTTCCCCTATCCTCATTATCGTCTCGTACTAGAGGTTCTACTATTATGGGATTTTTTTGGAAATATTTCCGTAGACATAATTTCCTCATACATTTTTGAAGACCTATATATGTGTCGAACTTATTAAGTTTGGATGTGGGTGCAAATTTCAATCCTTTGTCTAGGAGTTTCATTTGTGTGTTCGTGAGTGCTGTAGAACTTATATTAACTATTGAATCTAATGTGTTTACTAATTTCTCCTTCTGTCTCTCCCCCTTCTTCCTCTGTCCTCTTCTTGTCTTTCTTTCTCTAAATTTGTGTGTTGATATTGATGGTATTGTCCCCTGTATGGTCGTTTGTATGGTTGTTGATATTGTATTGGGGATGGTTTCCGCTGTCTCAGATTGTATGGGTGAGTTGGTGGGGTTTGACGTGTGTGGTTCCTTAGTGGTGTCTGTGGGTGTTGATTTAGTCTTAATGAGGGTGATCTGTGTCTTATCCGTGGTTTGTGATGTGGTGGGGTCCTGTCTAAAAAATACTTGTCTTGTAAGGTTTCATATCTATTATGTGTTGGTATGTTATATCCTCCCTGATTATAGTTGGTATTTTGTCCTCCCTCCAATCTTCTCTCTTGTGGATATAACTCTCTCTCTATATTTGGTGCCTCCACTTGTGTCTGCGGTGGATCAAATCGGGGTTTAATCCGATTGTTTCGAGTGCCGGTTCTATCCAATCCACAGATCCCATGGGTCAGCAGCATGGGAGAGTGAGTACAAACTAGGAGCAGGACAAGACAACACACACCAGGAGAGCTGAACCAAAACTGAGGAAACCTCAGCCTTATATACAGGTTCCATGGGTGCAGCAGAGAGGCCACACCCATGGAGCAGACAGAGAGGATTAACTCCAGATAGGAATACAGGTGAGTTAACCTATAAAGAATCACAAAGAACACACAGAAGCGAGGAGCGCTGAACGAGCAAGGACGGAAGGTCACAGCCAGAGATAGTGGCTGTGACATGACCTAAATCTCTCATATACATAAGATGGAGGACATGTTTATAGAAAATGGATTCTCATCCCTCACAAATCCCCCATTTTGAGATATCTTCAGTTCTGCAGCTGGCGCAGGACAGAATATTTTGTCAATGGTCTCTATAATCTCTTCTCTTGGTGCATACTTTGTGCATATAAACAGTAGCCTGAGCAATACATATGCTATGAGGATAACTATGGCGACTTGGACAATCGTTTGAAGAATTCCCATGAACCACCCTCCCAAAGTTTTGAACCAGTTGGCAGGGTGCACTATTTTCCTGTAACCATTTGTCTCTCATGGCTTTCACCTTTTCTATTCCAACTTTTACCTGTAGGTTAACTTGGGGATCTATATAATGGCAACAAGCAGGTCCTACATCCTGACACATATGTCCTTCCTTTGCTGTCAGGTAGTGTTGACTTATAAACACCTCTAACATTGTCCAGAACCAGATAACCAAACCATATATGATCATCCAAATAATCAGTTACCACCACTAGCTTGTCCCACATCTGCATTACCATGGGGTACAAGAACAAGGTACTGAAAATCTTATTGGAGATGCTCATCTTTACTACGTGAGGTTTACTATTTGGTCTAGGTGTATTGTCCTTGGCCCTTCGATACAGAGTATGTTTAGGTACAGCATTTATATCTATGTCGGAATGCGGTATTATAAAGGTTGCAGGAGTAAGCCAGACAATTGTACATAAACCAGTGACACTTCTGAGCAACCACTTGTAAGCCTTATGCCCACAGACCAGGAATATATCTTCTGGGACTGCAACCACCGTACTATTAAACACCTGAGTTATCAATTTGGCCAGTCGGACACCTTCTGCCAGTTTTGGTCCCTTCTCCTGATCTTCTGAGGAGTTAGAGGTTATTCCAGCAATTAAATCAAGTAAGGTATGGTTGTTGCAGGCCAGATTCTTACCCTTTACAGGATCTATACCAACACACTGCACCAGGCTGTTCGGGTTTGAGTCATTGCAGCCGAATTTGTTATGACTAAAATAAAAAGAAATGTCTCTTAATATGTTATAGGGTACTTATCAGCGCTGCAAGTCCGCCTTGTGACGTGGGTCACGTTCACATAAAGTTCAAGCGAAAGTTAATGGTGGTCGCGCTGCCCAGTATACAGGAGTCCGTCTAACCAGAGATATATCGGGTTATCAAGCTTCTCACAATGTAGCCACACAATGAATCCAGAGGTTGATACACCATTCGGCATCCAAAAAACGCTGTAATGAGATTGTGGCGCACAATAGTGAAGTTCCGACAGGGTTGGTTTCCCAAAGGTATTTATTATACTTACAAAATCGTATATGTTAAAAGGCATAAAACATATAATAGTTCCTCGTGTAGCACCCGACCTAGGTTTCGCCAGTCAGCTTCGTCACGGCGATAATACCACTCCCCTCAGGTGTGGTATTTAAGGACAATTCTTAAAGCACGCCCCCTCCTCGAGGTTGCAACTTATTCTTTAAAACAATCACATTACCAGCAATATCTCATCATAACTATTCGATAAAACAACAAAATCTTCTCATATATAAAATGTATAATAAATCTCTGGTTGAATTTGTTATGAGGACTAAAACTAAAGACATAACTTTCGACTGTATTTGCAAACAATAACAGTGTGTCTAACTTTGAAAGTATGACACATTGCACCACATGTTCTCGTTCCAGGGGGTAGAGCTATAATCAACTGGTGGCTCTGATCTGTTTACCATGAGCCAGGGGGGCTCAGCCCATCCTGCAACGGGTAAGGGTACCTCCCTGTTTTTAGTTTGGACTTAACCTGCTTCATGCCTGTGAAAAAGATAGTAGAGTTGGCCAGTTCAGTCAATTCAGAAAAACTGAGGGGCATGGCCAAATAAGGCATACTGGCTGAACTCACAGGACTGTGAGTACAGATCCAACAGTCTATCACTTTTCATTCATTCCTTCAAACAGCACCTGATGGTTCTGTATCACGCTCAGGGTCAGAGCCACTGTCAGCAGAAGGACCTTCATCCAGTAGCTCCAAGTCTTTCCTGAAGTGAGAAGCGTGTATCCTGTTGGTTTTTCCTTCAACTTTTACAGCGGTGTGGGTGGTCAACAGTACTTGAAAGGGACCATCAAATCTTGGATCTAGTCCTTTTCTCACATGCCTCTTTATCACCACCCAGTCTCCGGGCTGCAAGCTGTGAGTTCCTTCTACTGAGTCAGGATCTGGAAGTGAAGCAAACACTTGTTTCTGAGTATGTTCAAGACGTTTTGTGAGGGCCTGGACATACCCAGCGAGATTGTCATTGTTCATCTGTAACTGCTGGGGGAAGTATAACCCAAGTCTGGGAGAGCACCCAAACAAAATCTCAAAAGGAGACCTGTTTTTTGGTTGGGAGTGGTCCTAACAGAATATAGGGCGAGGGGCAGGCATTCTGGCCAAGGTCTTTAGGTTTCATGCATGGCTTTCTGGATCTTTAACGTCAATGTGCCGTTAAGGTGTTCAACTCGGCCGCTACATTGGGGTTGGTAGGCCGTGTAAAATGCTTGAGTGACCCCTAGCGCCTGCATGACCACCCTCATTACTTCTCCTGTTAAATGGGACGCCCTATCTGACTCAATGACTTCAGGAACACCGTACCTGCATATCAGTTCACTGACCAATTTCTTGGCGGTATTCTTTGCATTTGGCTTTGCTACTGAGGCTGCATTAACATACTGTAGATGTGTGCCATATCCAGGGACAGCAGTATGAGACAAGACCCAAAAATATTCTCAAGTTCTATGCTCCTTTGGGCACCTGTATCTTTTCCACTGCCTCTTTTTGTTCGGGGGTGAAGTGCCGGGCACTGTGCGAGAGGCAGTGTCCAAGAAATATCACCTTATCTTTACAAAACTGCAGTTTATGCCTAGAAGCTTTACACCAATTTTATTGGAGAAAAATTAGGAGTGACAGAGTGGCAGCTTGACAGCTGGTCTCTGTTTCAGCACACAAAAGTAAGTCATCGACATATTGCAATAAGACCACAGTTCCAGTTGGCTAGGACAGACTGTAGGGCCTGACTGTACATGGTGGGTGAGTTCTGGGCCCCCTGGGGTAAAACAGTCCATGTAAACTGGTTCCCCTTGAAAGTGAAAGCAAAAAGATAATGACAATCTGGATGCAGAGGTACACTTAAAAATGCATTTTCCAGTTCAATCACAGTGAAACAGGTAGCTGTGGACGGAACTTGGGACAGCAGAGTGTGCGGATTGGGCACTATTGGGGTTTATAGGACTGTGACTTTGTTGACCTCTCGAAGATCATGGACCATTCGATATGTGATTGGTTGACCCTTAACGGCCTTCTACTTCACTGGAAATAGGGGAGTGTTTGCCGGAGACACATTCTTGATGAGAACACCTGCTCGGAGAAAATCATCTATTTGGCTGGACACTGCTATTTCCTGAGCGTGACTCAATGGGTACTGTTTAACTTGCGGGGGCTGACACCCGGGCTTTAGAGACACCATCAGGGCCGGCTCCAGGTTCATGTGGGCCCTTGGGCTATAAAGCCTCAGTGGGCCCCTTTGTGGCATTTTGCACAACACAAGAGGCAATAAAACTGCATGTATTAGGCTACTTTTACACTAGCGTATTTGCTGGATCCGGCAGGGTTTGGCAAAAACGCTTCCATTACTGATAATACAACCATCTGCATCCATTATAAACGGATACTCTGTTACTAAGTTTCTTAACCAATCAAAACCTCACAAACCGGACATTGGAGTCCAAGGACTTTGATTACGCTTCTTGTAATTCTCCAAGATTTTCCACATACAATAAAGAACAAATAAGGCATGTACAGTACCAAAACTCCCAAAACTAAACCAAATACTTCCCAATTGAAACTGTCCATCTCTAAGGTCTCAAAATCCAACAATCATAGTCATTTTCAGGTTCTTACCAAAAATAGCGTCAACTATAAAAAGAACTTATACGTACAGTCAATCACCAGATCCTCGAACCGGACAAACCACTCCTGTAAGCTCTATTTAGGACCTGACCTAAATCTCCCATATACACAAGATGGAGGACATGTTTATAGAAAATGGATTATCATCCCTCAACTAAAATGGATAGGTGGTGAGGATGAGGGTGAAACAACTTGAGTCCAGACTTTTATTAATGTTGAACACAGCTTTACTTGGCATAAACTTCAATCAGGGAACAATCTTCCAACTTTATCTTGGTCATCAGCAGGTTTTGGCATTAATATGGCAAGCAAACACATTCGGCTTTGGTACATCTGAACTGCTGTGCTGACTGGATTAAATAGGAACTTTTCGCTGCTGGTGTAAACTGCAACTTAACTTTCTGTAGTCTGATCTGGATTTGTATGTTTCTCTTGATCCAAGGAGACCGTGCTCCTGGCTCTGAAGCTTTAAGTTCTTTTTCCTTGGCCTAGCAGAGCAGACGGTGCTCCCCTGGCTGGCCCCCCCTACCCTTGAAAGGGGTAAACTAGGCTGCATCTAACTAACACCTCCCTCTCTAGAGAGGGCTGGAATGGATTCCACTCCAGGAAAACTAGCTCTGCCAAGATTGCCGCCATCTGCTGGTGAACCAGGCACATTACACTTGAACAGTCATAAAATCAGAAATACAATTACACATGGTGTAGGACAGGGATGGGCAAACTCTGCCCTCCAACTGTTTTAAAACTACAAATCCCATCATGCTCTGCTGTAGGCTGATAGCTGTAGGCAGACTTGGAGTGGTGGGATTTGTAGTTTTAAAACAGCTGGAGGACCGAGTTTGCTCATCCCTGGTGTAGGATCTAGGGAAAAATACATAAGATGATACAGGGTGCACCATTAAAGATAGTGGAGGGTTAAAAAGAGTGGTAATGCCCCCTTGCAGGGTGTTGCAATCACACCCAGCAAGTATTCCTAAAGAGACCTGTCACCATGAATTGCAGAGCAATCTACAGGCAGCATGTTATATAGCAGGAGGTGCTGAACAGATTGATATATAGTTTTGTGTGAAAAGAGGGGTGTTTTACTTATCTGACAGCTATCAATCACTGATAACAGCTCCCTGTGTACAACTATCAGTGACTGACAGCTATCTCTGTATACAAACTTACATAGAGAATGCTATCAATTACTGATAACACCTCCCCATGTACAGCTACCAGTGACTGACAGCTATCTCTGTATACACAATTACACAGACAATGCGTCCTACTTATGTGTGTACAAGGGGACACTTTACATTTCTACTTCTGTATTGAATGCATTTCTGAATGTATTGTAATATTGTAATTCCTAATACCAGGCTGGCAGTGTTATTTCATATAGTCGCCACTAGGTGGTGCTGGCATCATCTATATAAGTAGTTGGGGTTTGCTAATAAAGTTAGTTGAAGGAAGTGAGAGTTGAAGTAAAGTTGAGAGAGAGAGGAGACAGGAAGTAAGTGTATGAAGGAGCAGAACAGGCCCAGTCCACAATGTATCTGTATTTTCACCACCTGTGCCCTGATCAAGCCTAGAGAGGACAAACAAAGTATTTATAAGAGCACAGCACAGACAAGTAAGTCTATGTCTGAATATAGAGAAAGTCTAGTGCAGATTAGAGCTAAGATTAGTCAATAGACTTCACAAGCACCAGTGACCGGGAGAGACTTAAAAGTACCTGGACACAGCTGGATGATTAAAGGTGCCTAATTGTTCTTTACCACATGCCTCTATGGACATAGTGGACCTGAACATCTTCAGGAGCATCCTGCATAAATAATGTAGCATAGAGTTTGCCTGCCACGAGGGAGAACGCCCTTATTGGATTGCTCAACATAAGTAAGAAAACATTATATTCAGTACCTGAGTGCTAGCAAGTGGACCTAGTGCAAAACTATATCAGCAACAATCTATTTCTAGCCTGTTAGAGCAACTGCCTTAGGAAAACTCCTTAACTGACAACTGCCTAGCTTGATAAGAGGATTACAACATATTTGATATTTGAACTATTACCTTCTATTGTACTAATGGACTGTACTGACTACCTGAAGACAAGTGATTTAGTAAAAGTTCTGTTGTTTACTACAATTGACTCCTCATCCTTTCTACCAACTTAATTTGCACTTAACAGTGCTGGCGTCACGAACACCAGGGACCCTGCCGCCAAGGCACTTTAAACCCATATGTAACATCCCAGAGTATGTCACTAAACTCTGTCTCCCTGCTACCATATGTTAGGTGTGTATGTATTATCATCTTGTGTAATCTAACACTGCATTCTCCATTATGTGCATTTTCTATGCCTGTTTCATATAATTGCTGTGATTTCCATGTACACCAGCAGGTGGCAGCAATGTGTTTAGCATAGACTTAGTTTAGCATAGCTGGACTGGAATAGTACATTCCAATCTAGCTCCCCCCCTCTTTGAGGAGATGTGGAATGTTCCCACTTCCTGCCTCATGGGGAGGAAAGAAATTTCTAGTGAGTGTACCAGCCACCCCTGCTGGGGTAGGTTGGGTTAGTAGGAGCTCCCAGAAACAGGGATCCCAACCCTGGATCCTTCCTCGGCTGAGGGTAAGGATCCATTTCCCCAGGCTGAGTCATCTACCTCAGCTGGTGGACAAAGAAAGCAGCAATTACAGAACTATAGATCTCCAGGAAGACACCACCATACCCTGCGAGCAGTCCTGTAAGTACAGATCCACAGACAAAGAGAAGATAGATACCTCTTCAGCTAGTCAGGCCCCAAAAAAGCAGACTAAAGACAGAGCAGAAGATAGATACCTGCCAGATTCTACTAGGCATATGTACAAGAAGCAGAATACTTATAAATTCCTGCCACATATTGCCAATACCTGCTCGGATCCTAGACTATTGCTGTACCGGTATAGATCAAAGCTGCATATCACCAAGTAAACTCAAGTTGGACTTTATTACCTGTTTGGATCTCAATTATTCCTCAATTACTCCTGCTAACCACACTCAATTTTATTGCAAGTGAGCCAGGATTCAGGAGTCCAGCCGTACCACGGTAGGAGACACCGTTGACACTACACAGAGACATTATCCCCCTCTGGCATTCCTCAGCTGGTACGTGAGCTATAACATCTTAAAGGGCCCTGCTATAGTACCTGTGCAAGCTGCAATTGGCATCACAAACTATTATACATATATACTGACCCACTGCATAGCAACCCCACTGACCCAGTGTCCTGCTCATTGCACATACCATCAAGGGCACCTCAACTACCATCTGGCAGGAGTTCCTGGACAAATAGAGAGTGCCCTAGAGGATTTAGTGCTGTCTTTCCCATCACTGCACGCTGTCCCAGGGAGGCTCTGCTAACCGTGAGTACCAAAAACTACTACTACCCTGATCGGCCCATCGTAGCCTCACGTGTTGCCCCTGTGGACCGGGTCGCTGCAATAAGACCTCCCCGTATACAACTTTCAGTAACTGACAGCTATCTCTGTACACACTCTTACACAGAGAATGCTATCAATCATTGATAACACCTCCCCGTATACAACTTTCAGTGACTGACAGCTATCTATGCATACACACTTACACAGAGAATGCTATCAGTCATTGATAACACCTCCCCATATACAGCTATAAGTAACTGGCAGATATCTCTGCATACTCACTTACACAGAGAATGCTGTCAATTGCTGATAACACCTCCTTGTGTACAACTATCAGTGACTAACAGCTATCTATTTATACACACTTACACAGAGAATGCTATCAATCACTGTTAACACATCCCCCGTATACAGCTATCAGTGACTGACAGCTATCTCAATTGACAGAGAATGCTGTCAATTGCTGATAACACCTCCTTGTGTACAACTATCAGTGACTAACAGCTATCTATTTATACACACTTACACAGAGAATGCTATCAATCACTGTTAACACATCCCCCGTATACAGCTATCAGTGACTGACAGCTATCTCAGCCGTCTCAACAACTAACTCTCCACAGGCAAGACATCACTCACTCTCCGGTACCCGCATCGCTCCTGATCCCCGCGTTGCATATCCACGTAGCACGAATGAAAACATCCATCGACGGGAGGAGCAGCCAATAGTAGGCTGTGACGGGGCGAGCCTCCCTAGCGTCACCTGCCATGCTCGTCCACCTCGTGGCCTGCTGTTGTCCTTTTCCATGTCAGTGTTATCGAGTGTTTTACCATTTAGTATGTACGGGTGTCTTGCATAATTCCTTCCCATGTGCATAACTTTACATTTGTCAGTGTTAAACCTCATCTGCCACTTCTCTGCCCAAGCCTCCAATCTATCCAGATCCCTCTGTAGTAGTATACTGTCCTCATCAGTGTAAATTACTTTACACAGTTTAGTGTCATCTGCGAAAATTTATACTTTACTATGCAAGCCTTCTACGAGATCATTAATAAATATATTGAAGAGAATAGGGCCCAATACTGACCCCTGAGGTACCCCACTAGTGACTGACCGAATCTGAGTGTGTACCGTTAATGACCACCCTTTGTTTTCTATCATTGAGCCAGTTACTTACCCACATACAGACGTTTTCTCCCAGTCCGAGCATTCTCATTTTATATACTAACATTTTATGTGGTACAGTGTCAAATGCTTTGGAGAAGTCCAGATATACGACATCCATTGATTCGCCGCTGTCAAGTCTAGAACGGATTAAATTAGTTTGGCATGACCGATCCCTCACGAAGCCATGCTGATATGGCGTTATTTGCTTATTTCCGTTGAGATGCTTTAAGATAGTATCTCTCAGAAAACCTTCAAACAGTTCACCCACAACAGATGTTAAACTTACCGGCCTATAGTTTCCAGGCTCTGTTTTTGGACCCTTTTTGACTATTGGCACCACATTTGCCATGCGCCAATCCTGTGGGACATTCCCTGTCAGTATAGAGTCCGCAAATATCAGAAATAAGGGTCTGGCTATGACATGACTTAATTCCCTTAGGATACGGGGGTGTATGCCATCTGGTCCTGGCGATTTGTCTATTTTAATCTTTTTAAGTCGCTGTTGCACTTCTTCCTGGGTCAGACAGGACACTTTTAATGGGGAATTTATTTTTACATTCTGCATGTCATCTAACAGTATATTTTCCTCAGTGAATACAGTGGAGAGAAAAATATTTAGCAGCTTTGCTTTCTCCTCGTCACTATCTGTGACTCCCCCCTCATTACTCTTTAAAGGGCCGACACCTTCAGATTTATACTTTTTAACATTTATATAATTGAAGAACATTTTAGGGTTAGTTTTACTCTCTTTGGCAATTAATCTCTCGGTCTCTAGTTTGGCCGCTTTTATTAGTTTTTTACATGTTCTATTTTTATCCTTATAGTTTTTCAGTGCTTCCGTGCTACCCTCCTGTTTTAGTGTTTTATATGCTTTCTTTTTGTCATTTATTGCTTTCTTTAGAGTTCTATTTATCCACATTGGTTTCTTTTTTTAAAGATATCCCATTTTGTGGCTGTATTTTTATTTTTGAGGACTTTGTCCCAGTTAGTTAGGCCTATGGCCTCTCTTTGTTGGCTAAATGTAGCTTTTTTGAAGTTTGGTATTTTTGTTCCCTCCTGTAGAAACGCTCTTTTGAATGATAATTAGAAGGTTATTACTTTGTGGTCACTATTTCCCAGGTGTCCCCCGACCTGCACGTCTGTTGTTCTGTCAGGCCTATTGGTTAATACTAAGCCCAGTATGGCCGTCTCTCTAGTCGGGTCCTGAACCAGTTGGGAAAGGTAATTGTCTTTGGTTATTGCCATGAACCTGTTTCCCTTATGAGATATACAAGTTTCAGTTTCCCAGTCTATATCTGGGTAGTTGAAGTCCCCCATAATAACCACCTCATTATGATTTGCCGTCTCGTCTATCTCGTTTAGTAGAAGATTTTCTGTGGACTCTGGTATATTAGGTGGTTTATAATAAACTCCTATTAGTAATTTATAGTTGTTTTTAGCTCCATGTATCTCTACCCACAGTGACTCCACATGTTCATGTCCCTCACTTATATCTTCACGGACTGTGGGCTTTAGACAGGACTTTACATAAAGGCAGACCCCTCCCCCTCTCCGGCACTGACAATCCATTCTAAACAGACTGTAACCTTGTACATTAACTGCCCAGTCACAGCTATCATCCAGCCATGTCTCAGTTATTCCCACTATGTCATAGTTCTCCTCACACATCACTAAGTCCAGCTCCCCAGTTTTATTAGTCAGGCTTCTGGCATTAGTATACATACAATTAAGAGATTTATGTATATTTTTTACCCTACACCTTTCCTTCTGAACTGTTCTAGTCCCGCCTTCCATTCCTCCCCCAGTCTCACTACCTTGCCCCCGGTCTCTATCTGCACTATCTTCCCCTCTTATAATGTAATTTCCCTTCCCCCCAGTCCCTAGTTTAAACACTCCTCCAACCTTCTAGCCAACCTTCTTACGTCATAAAAAGTGCAATAGCAAGCGATCAAAAAGTCATATGCACCCCAAAATAGTGCCAATCAAACCGTCATCTCATCCCACAAAAAATGAGACCCTACCTAAGATAATAAAACTGAAAAAACTATGGCTCTCAGACTATGGAGACACTAAAAGATGATTTTTTTTTGTTTCAAAAATGAAATCATTGTGTAAAACTTACATAAATAAAAAAAATTGTATACATATTAGGTATCGCTGCGTCCGTGACAACCTGCTCTATAAAAATACCACATGATCTAACCTGTCAGATGAATGTTGTAAATAACAACAAAAAAAACGGTGCCAAAAAAGCTATTTCTTGTTACCTTGCCTCACAAAAAGTGTAATATAGAGCAACCAAAAATCATATATACCCTAAACTAGTACCAACAAAACTGCCACCTTATCCTGCAGTTTCTAAAATGGGGTCACTTTTTTGGAGCTTCTACTCTAGGGGTGCATCAGGGGGGCTTCAAATGGGACATCGTGTCCAAAAAAACTGTCTAGCAAAACCTGCCTTCCAAAAACCGTATGGCATTAATTTCCTTCTGTGCCCTGCCGTGTGCCCGTACAGCAGTTTACGACCACATATGGGGTGTTTCTGTAAACTACAGAATCGGGGCCATAAATAATGAGTTTTGTTTGGCTGTTAACCCTTGCTTTGTAACTGGTAAAAAAAATATTAAAATGGAAAATCTGCCAAAAAAGAGAAATTTTGAAATTGTATATCTATTTTCCATTAAATCTTGTGCAACACCTAAAGGGTTAACACAATTTGTAAAATCAGTTTTGAATACCTTGAGGGGTGTAGTTTCTTAGATGGGGTCACTTTTATGGAGTTTGTACTCTAGGGGTGCATCAGGGGGGCTTCAAATGGGACATGGTGTCAAAAAAACCAGTCCAGCAAAATCTGCCTTCCAAAAACCATACGGCGCACCTTTCTCTCTACGCCCTACTGTGTGCCCGTACAGTAGTTTATGGCCATATATGGGGTGTTTTTGCAAACTACAGAATCGGGGCAATAAATATAGCATTTTGTTTGGCTGTTAACCCTTGCTTTGTTACTGGAAAAAATGGATTAAAATGGAAAATTAGCCATTAACTCTTGTGGAACACCTAAAGGGTTAACGACGTTTGTAAAATCAGTTTTGAATACCTTGAGGGGTGTAGTTTCTAAAATGGGGTCATTTTTGGGTGGTTTCTATTATGTTAGCCTCAAAAAGTGATCTCAGACCTGAACTGGTCCCTAAAAAGTGGGTTTTTGAAAATTTCAGAAAAATTTCAAGATTTTCTTCTAAACTTCTAAGCCTTGTAACATCCCCCAAAATAAAATATCATTCCCAAATTGATCCAAACATGAGGTAGACTTATGGGGAATGTAAAGTAATAACTATTTTTGTAGGTATTACTATGTATTATAGAAGTAGAGAAATTGAAACTTGGAAATTGCAATTTTTTACAAATTTTGGGTAAATTTGGTATTTTTTTATAAATAAAAATGATTTTTTTTTACTTCATTATGTGAAGTACAATATGTGACGAAAAAACTATCTCAGAATGGCCTGGATAAGTCAAAGCGTTTTAAAGTTATCAGCACTTAAAGTGACACTGGTCAGATTTGCAAAAAATCCTTGAGGTGAAATAGGGCTGAGTCCTTAAGGGGTTAAAGGGCATCTATCAGCAGATTTGTCCCTATGACACTGGCTGACCTGTTACATGTGCACTCGGCAGCTGAAGACATCTGTGTTGGTCCCATCAGTGGCATAGCTATAGGGGTCGCAGCGGTCGCAATTGCGACCGGGCCCCTAAGTCAGGAGGCCCCTAAGTCAGCCTCAAGCCAGGAGAACGCGGCCCGCAGGCGCAGCTGATAACTGTCTGAAATCAGATTCACAGGACAGGGGGCGGAGCAGAGGCTGAGAGCCGAGCCCTGCGTGACGCGCACTGTGCAGGGCAGGGCCAGGCGAAGTAAGGAGGGGGAGCGGCTTCAGCCTTCAGTTGCGGTCGGAAGAGGAAGCTGCTGTGTGCAGCGTGCGGTGCTGCGAACTTGCGAGACAAGTGAGTGACTCACTGACTGTAAAGTCAGTGAGTGACTGTCCCTGAGTGAGTCCGGGCCCCCCTGACCCGCCTGGTGGGAGCGCCAGTGGTGAATTGTGATAACTTAAGCAAGCCCAGACCAGTCAATACCCCCTTTAGGAAATCTCAGTCACTCTCGTCATCAGATGTGACTGCAGCAGGCCAGCAGCGATCGATCAGCCAGGTCTGCCAGGATTAATGTGCACAGCCTGCGAGGCCCCCCTTAGGCAAGTGACAAACTCAGCTCTGCTAGATCTACAATGAGCAACTACAGCAAATGTAATGCCAAACTGCAGTTCCTTGTGATGCCTTGGATAGCTTCCACTGGACCCACACAGCCTGTGGGTCCAGTGGAAGCTATCCAAGGCATCACATAGAGGAACTGCAGTTTGGCATTACATTTGTTGTACTTGCTCATTGTAGATGTAGCAGAGCTGATTTTGTCACTTGCCTAAGAATGAGGGGGGGGGGCAGTTTGTCAATTGCCTAAGGGGGGGCCTCCCACTGTGCACATTAATCCTGGCTGATCGATCGCTGCTGCTCTCACATCTGATGAGAGATTTCCTAAGGGGGTATTGACTGGCATTAGGGACGGGCTGGTGGATGAGGGCAGCCACCCGGTCCTGCCTATGGATCACCCAGTTTGCACTTAGCTATGCCCAGGCCCCATGCCAGGGGGTCCCTGATGTATTAACTGACCAATAACATGGAGATCCCAGTGCCAGCTGCCTTGCTGGTGGACGATAGGCATGGGGCTCTTATCTGAGGTCTGATTGGGGGTCATTCATATTGGGGTCTGAGCTGAGGTGTGATCTGAGGTCTGATTAACATTGGGGGTCTGATTGGTGGTCTGACCTGAGGTGTAATGAAAAATATTTTTTTTCCGGAGCAGCTTGTAGAAAAAAGGCCTCACAGTCTCCCACACTCCTTCTGCCCGGCCAAGCCACCCAGCACCCCTGAGGCCATGCCAGCCAGCACCCCTGAGACCAAGCCTGTCAGCACCCCTGAGTCTTCAGAACTGTAAGTAAATTATATATAAGGGAAGCATATAATATGAAAGAGACGAATTATGTCTGAACAGACATATAGCGCAAATTCCAGTTTTTGTTTATGTTGCACTGAATTTTCAGCAAAATATATAAAAAAATTTTTTTTAGCGGGGGTCAGGGTGGCAGTGGATCTTGGGTGAGTTCCCACACTATTTTTCCCAGGACTTGACCCCTGGAGTGGTCCCGCAGTCTGGGCGGCAGTTCTGACTAGTCCTACTTTAATACACAGACATTTCGATTCATACATTTCCTACACTGGCACAAATGCGTTGCCAGTGACCAACTGTCTATGCTCAGTCCTACGCGTAACCGCCGCAAGTGCATGAGGAGCTACGGATGTGGCGGCGAGGTCCGAGAGGTAATGTGGGGGTGGGAGATCCGGAAGGGGGGGCCCATAATTTTTTTTTGCTATGGGGCCCAGTCATTTCTAGCTACGCCCCTGGGTCCCATGTTCATATGTGCCCGCATCGCTGAGAAGAATGAACTTTTGATATATGCAAATGAGCCTGTAGGAGCAACGGGGGCGTTTCCCTTACACCTAGAGGCTCTGCTCTCTCTGCAGCTGCCACTCCCTCTGCACTTTTATTGACAGGGCTAGGCAAGTGTACATGTGATCACAAGAGGATGTGGCAGTTGTAGAGAGAGCTTATCCTCTAGGAGTAAGGCCTCTTTCACACGAGCGTGGCGGATTGGCTCCAGATGCGTTCAGGGTGCGTTCAGTGAAACTTGCACCATTTTGCAAGCAAGTTTAGTCAGTTTTGTCTCCAATTGTGTTCAGTTGATCAGTTTTTTCCGCACGGGTGCAATGCATTTTGATGTGCTTTTCAAGCATGTGATAAAAAACTGAATGTTTACAAACAACATCTCTTAGCAACCATCAGTGAAAAACGCATCGCACCCGCACTTGCTTGCCGATGCAATGCGTTTTTCACTGAAGCCCCATTCACTTCTATGGAGCCAGGGCTGCATTAAAAAAGCTGAATATAGAACATGCTGCTTTTTTCACGCAACGCAGAACTGATGCGTGAAAAAAAATGCTCATGTACACGGACCCATTGAAATGAATGGGTCAGGATTCAGTGCGGGTGCTATGCGTTCACATCATGCATTGCACCCGTGCGGAAAACTCGCTCGTGTAAAAGGGGCCTGAAGGCAATGCCCTCGTTGCTCCTAGAGACTCAAAACGCCATACATGTATGGCACGGGGTGGTCTTTAAATATGGTGCCCGCTCACTCATGCAGCAGGCGCCATAGCCGGTGGGTCTCTGCTGTTTCAAACAGCAGAGGCCTGCAGCTAATCTGCACGACTTTAGATGCAAGATAGGACAACATATGAGATCAGCAATCCATGCATTACTAGTAGTGGACAATGTAGCCTCCTAGAGGGGCTACAATAAAAAAAAAAAAAAAATTATATATATATATATATATATATATATATAAAAAATTAAAAAATTTACATCACCCCTTTTCTTAGAATAAAAAATAAATATATAAATAATAAGGCATCATGGGCATCACCGTATCCGAAAATGCTCGTACTATTAAAATATTTTTCCAATATGGCGAATGGCATAACGGAAAAAAGTATCAAAATGGCCAATATGCAAATTTTTCAACGCTTCTCTAACCCCAATTTTTTTTTATAGAATGTGATCAAAAAGTCACACACACTCCAAAATGGTGACAATAAAAACTAGATTGTCCCGCCAAAAAAATGAGCCCCCACACAGCTCAGTAGACATAACTATAAAAAAGTTATGAGGGTCAGAATATGGTAATGAAAAAAAAAAAATTTCTACCAAAGTTTTCATTATTTTTTTTTCCAGTATTTAAACATATAAACCTATACATATGTGGTATCGTTGTAATCATACAGACCCAGAGAATGAAGAGCACAGGTCAATTTTGCCACAAAGGGAATGCCGTAGGGACAAAACCCATACAACTGTGGAGTAAATGCATTTTTGTTTCCAATTCCACCCCATATGTAATTTGTTCCTGTTTCCCACTACATTGTATGCCATATTAAATGGTGGCATTAGAAAGTAGAACTTGTCCCGCAAAAAACAAGCCCTCATAAGGATATGTGAACGGAAAAATAAAAAAGTTATGACTCCAGGAAGACAGGAAAGAAAAATTAAATTGCAAAAACGTAAAAACCTGTGGTATCCTAAGGGTTAAAACTTTATTTTTCTCAGCAATGCGGGCACATATGAACACGGGACCAACACAGATGCCTTCAGCTGCCAAGTGCACATGCAACTGGTCAGCCACTTGTTTCCTAACTACAAATGCGACAGATGCCCTTTAAAGGGGTTTTCTAGTACTTAGATATTGATAGCTTATCCTGAAGATAGGTCATCAATATCAGACTATGGGGGTCCAACACCCGGCACCCCTCCAATCAGCTGTTTAGGCTCACAGACATTCTTGTGAAGTTCTGCTTGGTACCATATTATTAACTATATGTTCCTGCATGGTTTTCCATATCCATTAGGTATGATATTAACTTTGTAGTATTTTTCTTCTTCAAATCAGTCCTTTATGTCCGTAATTTAGAGAAGAAAATCTGTACAGTATGGAGGTTTCTACACGGCTCTCTGAACACAGATGTGACTTTTTAGTATCCATTGAATTCTATGGAGGAAACCTGCTCCTATAAGGCAACCAATACACAGATTGAGCAGTTTCTAACTTGACTGTGATATCACGTCATACTCATACAAACTTAGAGACACATAGAGATAACCATACAGAATAGATAACATGTATGGAGCCATATTACAGGGCTGTGTATAAAGCCCAAAGAAGTGAAATAAAATAGAGAAACTGCCAAACTACACAGTCTAAATTTTTAGAACCACTTCCTACTTTCAATGTTTGTGAGCTCTTCGTCCGCTGCTGTGGTGAAAGTGTATCGTGAGTGGACAAATGGCACCATTGTGAATAAGTGATGTGGAAACTGAGGAGCACCACGTGCCATCAATGTGAGAGGTGAACGTCGGCTACGAAGGTGCACGAGAGCAGACTGACACCTAGAGTGAAGCAGCTCACCACCAATATGAACCAGGGGGCGGACAGATGTGTGTCTAAAAGAACAGTTCAGCAAAACCTCCTGCGTATGGGACTCCGAAGTAGAAGGGTGGTCATTGCACCTCTTCTCTTCAATTTTCATGGCAGTATCGGAATTGGACCTCCACTGATTGGCAAAGGGTTACCTTCTCCGATGAGTGTTGTTTTCTGCTTCATCAAACAGGTGGATGTTGACGTGCCAGGCGAGAAACATCAGAGAATAAACACCCTGCAACCATTGCTGGAAGAACACAAGCTGGTGGTGGCAGTGTTAGGTCTGAGGAACGTTTTTCATGGCTTTCTCTGGGCCCAGTCATCCAGATGGAAGTTATGGTGCCATAATTAAACGACTCCAGACACAATATAGTGAATTATCTAATTTCTTTCATATTTGGCATAGTATAGGCCGCGGTGTTCGTTATTTACTAAAATAACCAATAACCAATTAATCATAACTTACTGTATAATCAATCCAACATGTCCACTCAAACATTTGAGTGACTTACCCCATAATGAACATTTCGACAGAATGAATGTTGGGCGGGGGGGGGGGGGAGATGATTATCTGGGCTGTCAAATTACTTTTACCTTGTACATATTTGGCTTTGAGCCAAATGTTGTTAACTAGGCAAAATAAAACTAACTCTCAAAGTAATGTAATAACCGGTTCGGATTTTGTAGCCAAACAATTTAATGCGAATACAACCCCTTTATTGTCAGATGAGAGAAGTATTCTTTTGTTTTTGAAATTATTTTTCCAAATATTTAAAGAAACCAGAACAGGGAATAAATATGAGAACATGGGGATGTTTTTCCTTGAGTAGCTCTGTATAAGCGCTTTGAAAACACTACCCATTGGTATCATGAAATTTAGTGAGCCCAGTAATGATTGAAGATCTTTTAGAGTTGTCTTTCTTTTCTTTAAAAGATTGGAAATAGCAATTACTGACTTGTTGATCTTTTCGGGGGAATACAAAATTGCATATTCTTAGTGTCTTAATCAATGCCTAAAAAAGTTAGACAAGTTGTAGGAAAAACTGTATTTTCCTCTGTGAGTGGAATGTTAAATTCTCTAGATAAAGTTATAAATTTATTTAATAAGACAAGACAATCTTCAGTTTTGCTCCTTCCAATGAATAGAAAGTCATCCAGTTAATGAATGGCTCTGCCTGTACACGGAGGTTGTTCTAAAACCAACTGTAAAAATGTAGAAAACACTTTGAAATAGAAGCAAGACAGAGTGAAGCCCATGGGTAATGCTTTGTCAAATAATTGGAATTGGAATCCTAAAGAGTTAAAGCCCTTTGGATGAATAGGTAATAATCTGAAAGCAGACTTTATGTCTGTTTTTGCAAGGAGGGCATTAGGACCAATTTCGTTAAAAATTTTCAGAGCAGAGTCAAATGATGCATAAGACGCCGAAGCAGCATTTTTGTCAATCTCATCGTTTAATGACTTTTTTTTCGGATAGGTAAGAGTGTGGATTAATGGGAAAGAGTAATTTTCTTTCTTTGGTGCTATACCAATTGGGGATAGACGGAAGTTAATAAAAGGAGGGGCCGAAAAAGGGCCAGCTAATCTGCCTAGTAATTTTTTTTATAGATTTTTTTCTTTTACAATGTTTGGATTTAACTTGACAGATTTCAAATTTTCAACCCATTGACAACAAATTCCTTTGTATTCTGGCACAAATTTTTTTTTTCAGAATCCAGAATAGAGGAGTTCAGCTATCCGTCTGTCTGGATAGCAGCTTAGCCATGGGATTAATTTTGTTAAACTTACTGGAGTCATGATTTTTTCCATGAGAATCTTATGTATTGGCATTTCCCATAATACCCATCTTCTTGTAACATTTAAAAACTGGGTTGGAACCATTGCAGAATGTGCATTCGTGTCGATATTTGCAATTGTTTGCCCATCTGCATTGGTTCTCATTAAAGGCGAAACAGATGCTTCTTTTTGAAAATTGTGTGTTACCGAATTGACGAAATTTAGGGGTTCTTTGTGGAAGCATTAAGTTTAGCCAAAGTCCCACCTCTTTAGTACCCCACTGAATGTGCAGGTAAGGCCTCATGCACACGACCGTTTTTGTGGTCCGCATCCGAGACCCATTCCCTTTAATGGGGCCGCAAGAGATGCGGACAGCACTCCGTCTGCTATCCGCATCAGTTGCACCATTCCGTGGTCTTCCGTTTTACGGACAAGTATAGGCAGTTATATCATTATATCAATGGCTGTCCGTGCCGTTACGCAAATTGCAGACCGCAAAACACACAACGGTCATGTGCATGAGGCCTAAACAGCCAATTTTTGTCTGAACATCTCATCATAAGTGGACCATGCGTTGCTGCCAAAATTGTGATAAGCCTCTAGAATAGAATCCATATGATAGAAAAGGTTGCTACAAAGTTCAAGGTGTTTTTCCCCCAGAACCGCTGAATATATAGCAAAAGCCTGAATCCAGTTAAAAATGTATCTATATTTTGAGTTTTTTGGCTCATCATTGGCTTTTGACTCTTTTTTATGTTTTTTTTAACTATCTTTAGCAGAAGGAAGCAAATAATACACTGCATATGTCAATAAATTCTCTTTTCTATATTTTTTCTTTTATGGATATAGGAAGAGGAGAAATATGACAGATCATAACTTCTTTCAAGCAACAATCGGATATACCGACAGCATTTTGGGGTACTTGCTTTATGGTTGAGCCATCTGACCCAACTGCAACCGGGGCATGAAGTTTAGAAATTGACAGATTTTTTGATTTATCCGATTCATTAGATTTGATATTTAAATCCCATATGTTGGACAAAGGGACATCTAGTTTATCTTTTGCAGCTATAAAATTAATGAATTCATTAAATAAATTCATTTTTTCTGTGGAAAATTTGGGAGTGGTATGAGGCAAAGGAGAGGTGCACAATTTAGTACTGTCACCATATTTGTTTAAAATTATCTCACCCTCATGTTGAAGTCCTTTGGAAGTGGTAGGATGAGGGGTAAATTTGGATGGTTTAAAAAGGAGATCCTTCTGGAAAGAGGGTCTGTGTAGATCTGCATATTTGCGGATTTTAGGTTTTTTGGAAGGTGGAGGAGGAGTATAAACGATCCTGTCCCGGCGATTCCGTCTCCTTCTGTCTGAAACGCTTGAATCGTCACCGGGCTCGCGCTTTGTACTGCGCAGCAGGCAAAATGAGAAGGTCCAGGAGCGTCTTCAGAAGGGTAAGTGGCCTGAGATAAACATTTTATCAGCCATTCTTCGCCTCCTTTTAGTAAGTCCTCCATGTGGATGAATGACGTAGGAGTGCTCAGATGATTATCTGCGCCGTGAATGCGCAGTAACCATTTGTTTGCTTCTTTTATAGGTCTCCCCCGCCTTGTCCGTTAGGCTGCCATCCAATGCTAGTGAAGATGAGGATGACAGCTTCAATTCTGCTGTTGGACTTCGTGGATGACACCTATCACCAGGTAAGATAACTTTATTGAATACATATCCAATACAATGAACGGAACCATGACACCATGCGTTCCCTTCATTGTATTACTCAATGAGTTAGGGCCCTTTCACTCTCAACCTTTTTTGGGGTATGATTCCATCCTTGCAGATCACATACAGTACATGTTGATTGTCACCCATACAGTACATGTTGATTGTCTTCCCTGCGGTGGATGGGATCTTGCAGCAAGACAATGCAACATGTCACACCTTTAGAAATGTCCGACATTGGTTAAAAGTGCATGACCAAGATTTCCAGTTACTACCTTGGCCCCCTAATTCCTCAGACTGGAACCCAATTGAACATCTGTTGGATCACTTCGCTCTATGGATACCCCCCATGCCCCCTCCAGCAGCTGTGGGATGTCCTGCAGTCAGCATGGCTCCAGATACCTGTGACAACCTAACAGGACCTTACTGAGTCACTCTCAGCCCGTCTAGCTGCTGTCCGTGCTGCATACAGCGGCTACTCTGGATATTAGCTGGTGGTCATAATAATCTGACTTGAATGTGTTTCTTTCACTGTTTTTTTTATCAAGGAATAGCGCGTTTTGCTATTGCTTTAGCAGTGATGGCTAACCTCCGGCACTCCAGCTGTGGTGAAACTATAACTCCCAGCTTGCTCCATTCATTTCTATGGAGTTCTTAGAACAGCCAGGCAAGTGTAACTCTTGGGAGCCGTAGTTTTACCACTGCTGGAGTGCCGGAGGTTAGCCATCACAGATAGTGAAAATCAATAGAAGAACACTGCCAGACATGCGGAGTGGGTGCATGTTGCCAAAAAAATAGCTAGCCCACTTTATGCCTACCATTCTTATAACGTGTTATCGTCAGATTTGGCTCTACCTATTCACTCAGGAGATACATGCATTGTTTTAGTTAAGGCACTGAAGTAGTCTGGAGAGGATATGTGGGCAGCGCTCCCCTCTAATGAAACATTTACAGATTAATAATCATTATCCTCTGCAGCCGGCCGCCAGTAATTATCTAGTAAAAATCCACTGCATACTACATGCCTCATAGAGATCAAATTATTATATTTAATGAGCACTTCATTAGCGGCTGAAAATAGAAAGGCGATATTTGCATCTTATGGAAAGTTTTTATTTTGTACTGTAGGGTCATTAAAGGGGCTGTCCCAACATCAAATGTTATTTTAAATGATTTAGCATGAAAGACAAATTACTTTTGTCATTTTATTTGTTACAAAAATGTTCCAGTTGCAAGATGTTCTTTTTACATCATTGGAATGGCGCCCCCTGGTGACCAAACTGTACAGAAATGTACACAATCCCCTACTGAATGAGCAGGTTAGAACTACATGCCTCCTAATTTCTGAAAAGCCTAAGGAGGGACAATACATGCACCCGTCCGTTGGCTGTTCTGCGGTCTGCAAATTGTGGATCCGCAAAACACGGATACCGGCAGTGTCCATTTTTCCGAACGGAACAGCTGGCCCCTAATAGAACAGTCCTATCCTTGTCCATAATGCAGACAATAATAGCACAAGTTCTATTCTTTTGCTGCACGGCCATGTGGACATATGGACACTGAATGCACACAGAGTATTTCCCTTTTTTGTAGTGAATGGTTCAGCATGCAAAACAGAATGGACATGGAAAAAAAACAAGTTTATGTGCATGAGTCCTGGACCACACTTCTAACTCTGCCCACTGCCTATCTACACACGCCCTATCCTTCCCTGTCCCATTTGTGCCTCCACACAGTACTTATTCCCACTTACTGCCCCCGTTACAGTAGTGCTCAGCTATTTTCGGAAGTCCCTTAGTAATGAATGAAGAGCACACCGCTCTAAATCACTTCTATGGAATTAGCAGAAATAGCCGAGGCAGCCCTGGAGGGCAGCTGCGCATGCGCAGTGCATTAGTGTTCACTTTGAGAGCTCCGTTCTAGAGATTGGTGCAGGTCATGCACCTACCTGACATTGGTGGCATATCCTCGAGCAGCAACCTCCAGCTGTTCTGAAACTACAACTCCCAGAATCCTGCTTTCACTTCTATGGGAGTTACAACAATAGCCGAGTAAGTGTGCATGCTGGGAGTTGTAGTTTCACAGCAGCTGGAGTGCCGAAGATTGCTGATCCCTGTCCTAGAGAAATCCCACCAATCTTGGAGGTGAGACAAACCCTTCAAGTTCGATATGAAATAAAGAAAGACATACGCATATTTCATCTTTCTATAAAGCCTTTAGCAACTTTATCAAGTTAAAGATACAGAAAGCCAATAAAATAGCAAATATAAATAAAACACAGCTATAACTATGTACATGAAACTGACGCATGTCGTTTGCCACACAGACTGTGATACAGTGCATCAAGAGCAGACCCAAACCCGTGGGGCGGGCAGAACCTATGAGATGTCACACGCATGTTACATGTGGAACCTAAGAGGACGAAGAAAACAGTCACCCATACAAATTTGTACAATAACTACAAAATATAGTCAGCTCTATACGCAGCAATATTAAACTCCCTGTGCATTAGAGATGTTGCACAGACAGGCGACCTGCCTGTCCATACACGGAACGAAGTATATAAAACCTTGGTCAGACAGGTCCTACATGGTGATTCTTTGGGAGAGGCAAATTATTAAGAGCAGCATTCAAAGGTGTTCTACACCAGTAACATATCTCTAGCATCCTACGTAGGCTTAACATAAATTAATATTACAATAATAACAGCAATTATTATAATAATATAACAAACTACTTGTATTCTACAACAAACTAGACAAGCACCGGCTCCACTAGGAGACTACTACCCCCATTGCTGTATTATTGCTGAACGTAACCGCTAAATCCCCAAATCGTTACTTCTATAGTCACACACGGTCCTCAAGTCTGGATGAAGTGTTCAAGTTTAGCAGGATATAATGACTACTCCTATACATCCACGTACACATTCAATACAGTATACGACTGGTCTGAAAATACAAACCGGTTTTAATAGACTCAATTTATAGGGCAAAATACTTCCTAAAAAGTAGATTAAGGCATTTTTCCCCCATGCAGTGTCATTTCACCCATATATGTCGTCTAAAGGCAATGACTACACAATTTCTACCTCAAGATATAACAGGGAAACCTAAAACAAGTCTGTGTAGCACGTAGAGGCAGTTTACCACACAGTAACCTCACGTGACCACATCTGCACATGTAGCTACATGGAATTAAAAGGTGGTCACCCAAACAGGAAGTCAAGCGGTTGCTAGGCAACCTATAGTGTGCAGAAAAAGGGGTTCTGGAAGAGGAGATGTCAATAGACTGTGTAAGCTATCGGAATAAGTCTCCGGTCACATGCTATCATTTTATACCGGTGGTTAATCTTATTTTTGCTGTCATCTAATCTACAATCATGTCCTATGACGTCATGTATTGTTTAGGAATAAGATACCGTACTTCTATTACTAACAAAACTCAACCACTACCAAATGTCTGCAACTCAAAAGGCAACAAAATCTACTTGTGATGTTGAAATAATGGAAATTCTCATCCATAATCACAACCTGGCCTGTAGATTAGGTCTCTGCTCACATCTCTGTTTGGTGCATGCGCCAGTTAAACACGACAGATGTGTCCATAGGCCCCCCGTTCACCCAAAGTATGTGTCGACATACCTTTTTATTTTTACCATACTTGAAAGCATGGTCTACTAGGCTTTCCAACAGACGGCAACTAACTCATAGGGAGCCACTTCCACGAGGTGGCGCCAGCGAGATGGTTCTCTTTCCTTAGGAAGTTCCTCTGTGCATGCTACACTAGCCAAATGGCCGACCTACGTCACTGTATGCAGTATGGATGTAAACAGACCCGGAGGTGAGTGGTAGCTTGGTAGAAGAGATTTGGCTAGATAGTCATGACTTGAGGAAAGATTCGTGCACACATCTAGATGATGTTGAGAAGTGAGGTGGACTCAAGCTTGGGTCCACGTGTATAATCTTTGTAATCATTCATTTTCTATAAATTTATCCTATAAAAATAAATTGACATATGTACATTTCCCTGGTATGGATGTGGTCAAATAGATGTCATTTCCTGGTCACCAGAAGGATTGGAAATAATCGACGGTGAGAATGTAACGAGTCGGTAATGAGTCTTTACACAGGAATGTGCTCAAAAAAATCCCTTGGCTCCTCTCCCTTAACGCTGTCCTGCTTCCCGGATCCTGCATGCCACAGCGGTGATGAGGGCTGCTCCCTTCCCACTGCCATCTTCAGACTGGAGAAAGGTCACCTGACACTTTGGAGAAAGCTCTTTCACGGTTTCGTGCATGATGGAAGAGAAACTACAAGAAAAAAATAAATCAATTATAATTTTAAAAATGTTTTTTATATTTGATATACAGTTATGTCTGCATATTGTCTGTTATCCTGTATCCATCCATCAGGATATATATTACTCTCAATACATGAAGTCCAACTGGGACAAGACTGCATGGAACACAATGGACTTCCTTATCTATGCGCCATACATTATTAACATTAGGCATTATATTTGGCAACTATACGGCGTTGTAATTTATCGGTCTAGTTTTCATCTTCTAACTGTAGACTGAGATATTCGCTCTCCTTCAAAAAAGGGAAGAAGAACCCAAACAATTTTGCACAATTGTCATATCAACAGGCCAGAAGATAGGATGTGGAAACAAATATACACCAAATTAATAACACCAGTTATGGTTTACCATATTAATTGCCCAGAGTCTCCCCATAACTTACTGTGGGTGAAGTTTATAAAGGGTCCCATCCACGCCGACAGTGACTTTTAGGGAATCCAACCCTCGGTTTTCTCTGATCTTGTCAACCACTGCAGCCACTCCGGCTCCACAAAGCTGAGCAGCTCTCCGTGCCACCACAGTGCACACTTCCTTCACAATGATACTGTCATCGCATGTGCTGTCCAAGCCAAGATGCTGGAGGATAGACCGAACCTGAAGCAATGCCAAGCGATCACTGCCGAGAGAGGATATGAAATATTATTAGGTAAGGACTTTGCCTCATGAGATGCACTTCACATGAGCTTATAATCAAACAGGAGAGACGTACACTTACCTCTCGATCTGAGACAAGAATTTGGTTTCAAAAATGCCTCTGGTCTTCAGCCTCTCGGATATCTTTCCACGGAACAGGAGCCCCCGTTTAGTAAAATCTATCAATATATTCCTGACAATCTCCCCCAGATACATGCCACTAATCATCTTCTCAAACCTGCAAGCAGAAAGATTTCAGTTATTACCAAGATTAGGTATTAGTCCCCATTTAAGCCCATTATCTATTAGCAGACTGGAGGAGTAATAAATTATATATACAGCCCTGTATAATGCTTCTTCCTTGTGGTGGTGCCGGGGGTCTCAACTGCAGGACTCCATGTCATCAGTTTAATTTTAAGCAGCTTTATAGTAGGAGGACTCATTTGTATACCCTCTTCCCAGAATTCCAGAGCAGCGTTGCCTGGCCTATAAGACTCCTCACACCGTTTACGTGCTCCCTATAAGGAGATGCGGTATCCCCCCAAATAACCTTAATCACGGTAAACCAAAACTACCTCTATATCATAGAGTATGCTCATGTATATTCTGTTATTGTATATTCTGAGCCTCATACCTATCGCCACTAAGAAACGCCTTCCCTGATGTCAGCGAGTGGAAGACGTTCCAGCCCCCAGGAGCAATAAAGTCGCTTCAGATGCCGTGGTCGCAATTGACCACAGCATGTGAAAGGTTAAATGCCTGCTATGTGACTATGATTGGTGTTATCGCTGATCACAGACATTCGCTCCAGGTGCCTGCTGTGTGGCCCCGGGCATCATCTTTTTAAAGACCCAGAGAAGGGATAACAGAATTTATATTACACAAATTTGCTTGATTGTAGGAAGTTCAATATGTTTGGGAATGGACATGATTTTGCAAGATTTGGGGTATTTGCTGTAGAAGGTAACGTACCTCTGCTTGCCAGGATTCAGCGACAGTTCATCCACTGCTCTATCAAACTCTGTTCGGAAATCTTCCAGACAGTCATTATCACCAAACGCTCCCCACTCCATGTTAATGCACATTCTGCCTTCTTCTCCTTCTACCAGCTCCACGTTTCTCATCTCCTCCATGTAACATGCGTTGCTGCCAGTACCTGAGGTTCACAAATGAACAGGGTTAACCTTGATTCTGAGCAATGACCTGTGGGTGACCATTTGTGTCTCTATCTTTGCTTCCAAACCAATTATTCCATACATAAAAATGCTCAACAAGAGTGCTGGTCCTTGGCACCCATGTACAACACCTAAATATGCTCAAGGAAGATAAATTCTTCAATGCAAAACGTTCCAGTCGCCAGCTTCAAACCAGATAGATGCAGGGAAGACGCAACCAATGTCCTTCCTGCACTTCAGCACCATCAAAACAGGAGAATTCTGACTTAACAAGTATAATATGTGATACAATGATGCTACGTAGGATTTCCTGGTCAGATGTTCCTCTTCAATGTTGTACTTGTATACGTGAGACTTATTTATAAATGGTGGAGATTCCCTGGAGCAATAAATGGGTGAAATACCTAGGATAGCATGCCTAGACATCTGCACAGCTTCCCCATCACACAATATCAGATAGCTGAGGTTTGCCATTCTGACTTTAGGGCTGCGTTTTGATAATCACTGGAAGGTCTTCTTTCTTACCGACAATCAGTCCCATTTCACAAAGAGGATCTTCATAGCCACAAGTCATCATGGTTCCCACGGTATCGTTCACAACAGCTACCACATCCAGGTCAAACTCCTACGGGGAGCAAAACGTATCAGTAAATGCTAAAACCTAAGCAACATTTTACATTCCGAAGAGAAGTGTACCATTTAACTTTAGGCCTATGCAGGGTACTTGAGGGAGTTTTCTAGAAATCCCCATTGATGGCCTGTACTAGGACAGGCCATAAAGCCTTATTTACACACATCAGTGTTCGGTCAGTGATTTCCATCAGTGATTCTGAGCCAAAACCAAGTGCGGCTCTAAACACAGAACAGGTGCAGATCCTTCCCTTATACCTTATGTCTGTGCAGGGCCGGTTCTAGGTGAAATGGGGCCCTGGGGCGGAAAACAATAAGGCCTCTTTCACACGGGCGTCATGTTTTTTGCCCGGATAAGAGCCGGGTGCGTTGCGGGAAAATGCGCAATTTTTCCGCGCGAGTGCAAAACATTGTCATGCGTTTTGCACTCGCGTGAGAAAAATCGCGCATGTTTGGTACCCAAACCCGAACTTCTTCACAGAAGTTCGGGCTTGGGATTGATGTTCTGAAGATTGTATTATTTTCCCTTATAACATGGTTATAAGGGAAAATAATAGCATTCTGACTACAGAATGCATAGTATAATAGTGCTGGAAGGGTTAAAAAAATAAAAAAGTTAACTCACCTTATCCTCTTGTTCGCGTAGTTCGTTCCCGGTCTGTTCTTTGCTAGCTGTGGGCTTGGGCTAAAGGACCTGTGGTGATGTCAGATCACATGCTCCAATCACATGGTCCATCACCATGGTGATGGAGCATGTGATCTGACGTCATCAAAGGTCCTTTAGCCCAAGCCCACAGCTAGCAAAGAACAGACCGGGAACGAACTACGCGAACAAGAGGATAAGGTGAGTTAACTTTTTTATTTTTTTTAACCCTTCCAGCACTATTATACTATGCATTCTGTAGTCAGAATGCTATTATTTTCCCTTATAACCATGTTATAAGGGAAAATAATACAGTGAATAGACTGTCACCTAGAACCCATGTGTGAAAATCGCACCGCATCCGCACTTGCTTGCGGATGCTTGCGATTTTCACGCATCCCCATTCACTTCTATGGGGCCTGCGTTGCGTGGATTATCGCACCGCAACGCACAAAGAGGAGCATGCTGCGATTTTCACGCAACGCATAAGTGATGCGTGAAAATCACCGCTCATGTGCACAGCCCCATAGAAATGAATGGGTCAGGATTCAGTGCGGGTGCAATGCGTTCAACTCACGCATCGCACCCGCGCGGAATACTCGCTCGTGTGAAAGGGGCCTAAGGGGACCCCCCCCCTCCCCCCACATGACACTTGCTGACTGCCCCCCCATGCACATTTCTCCAGTCCAACTGACTCCAAACAGAACCAGGGCTTGCTTAATTGCTGCTTGCTCCTTGCCTCAAGTTCAATCCAGGGCGAGGGGGGCTGAGCCTGTGGCAACGTACGTCAGCCAGACGCTAGACGTGCCTGCCTGTGCCGTGCATGCCGCTGCTCCAGTCTCGAATCTCTTAAAGAGACAAGCAGCGGCAGCGCAGCGCAGGCACAGTCAGGTGAGTCAGCGGGGCCCCTCCACTTGACTCCAGACTTGACAATAGAATTATTCAATTAGTAGTTGCGGCCGGGCCCTGTGTCTGTGGAGGCTCCAATCCTGGTTTTGGCTCACAATCACTGATGGAAATCACTGACCGCACACTGACGTGTGAATGAAGCTTAAATATGTGATGATGGGGCTGAGCTCAGGCTGAAAGCTGCATTTACCAATGTGCAGTTGTATCTGGAATAGCCCTGCGGAGGCTGAAGTCCCTTCACTCTGGTCACAGGAGTCACACACCCACTGATCACATATTGATAGACTGTCCTAAAGCTGGATTTACACTGTTTGACTGGACAGGTAATAATCTTGAAGGACCTGTTCCTTCCCCATAACGTCTGCTCATCAGTGGAGGTAAGGGCTGAATTTACATGCATGTCCACTGTATGGGGACAATGCTATTGCTCTTCTCCATACAGATTCATTGCTTCTGGCCAGCAGATCCCTGTTTACACAGAAAGATCTGTTGCCCAAAAATGATGATTTAGGTTTTCATGTTTGACTCGTTCCTCGGGTGATCTGAGGCACATTTACCTGGACCGATTATGGTAAACAAACCTTTGTATTAACATTGATTCCAGATAGTCTGCCCGACAATCAGGCTGTGTAAATCCACCTTAAGGATAAGCGTTATTAGCATTTCCATTGTACTTTTCAAGGCTGGGTTTATAAACTGCAGCTGTCACGTGCGGGCGTAGTGGCCACACAATGTTGAAGAGAATACCTAAATTTTACTCACAAATTGTAGGTCTACTGGGCATCATGAATGGTGATTTTCAGCCACAGCGTAATTCTGTACTTAGGCCTCATGCACACGACCGTATGTATTTTGCGGTCTGGAAATTGTGGATCTGCAATACCCAGATACCCTCCGTGTTGGATCCACATTTTTTATGGACTCACTGACTTCAATTGGTCCATGGTACGGCCAAGTATAGGATATATTCTATCTTTTTGCGGAACTGACATATTGATGCCGAAAGCACAAGAATCATCCGTGCGCTTTCCACATCTGTATGTCCGTTCCACAAAGAGATGGAATATGTCAGCAAAATGCAGATTACGCAAAAAATAAAATAAAAATGCAAACGGCACACAGACCACATGAGTATTTTTTGGATCCGCGGTTTGAGTAACAAAATGGACACGGCTGTGTGCATGGGGCCTTACTGAATTGCAAGTGGAAGCAATTTAGGTAGGGCACAGCAACGAAGAAGCCAAATTCCCTGCAGCTGCTCTCATAGAGCGGGCTGAACAATATGCATACTATCCAGTGATGGGAATACAGAGGAGGTTCTGAGACGTCTCATACTGTAGGATCTAGTTCTCTGTGATAAACACTTCCTTACAAACGGTTTGTCAAAAAAGGAGTAATGCAAGTAATACATGTGGTAAAGTAAAAATACTGTACAATCGTGCACCTCCTCTGCGCATCATGCAGAATACCCACCTCCCGCCTGTGGATAGCTTCCTTCAAGAGATTCACAACATCCTCTCCTTCACAACCAGATGCTTTGAAACCTTTGGTCCACTTCAGGAGAATACCCTATAGGAAAATATATATACACTCTTGTAATATGGCCAACTGCATGAGTCTGGAGGTGGTAAGCTGCAGGATAAGCCATGAGCAAAAATTAACCTAAAGAAGCTTTATACGTGGTCACCAAGGTGGCCACCTAGGAGGCACCTCCAGAGCATCCATGTATTTTCAGCTATACTCCCTCTAGCGTGCTGTGTTTAGATGAACTCAACTTAACTATCGGAACTTAAATCTGTCATTGCTTTAGAAGCTGACTAATCCGCATTGAATACTCCACGATGCCAATAAAAATTATAGGATTAGGGATCGAGCGATTATCGGAAGTACCGATATTATCGGCCGATATTCAGGATTTTGTACATTATCGGTATCGAACCTTGCCAATATACCGATAATGCGTATAAAGCGAGTACTAGTGAGCGTTTCCATTATGGAACTAGTATGCACTAGTATGCATCGGGAGCGGGGAAGAAGCCACAGCAAGCGCTTCCGATAATCACCCTCCATGGTCTTCTTTGATGGGGCCCGCGCTGCACTGTCCTGACCCCGTACAGCGTCAGGACGTATTGAGCGCACTATGACCTGACGCTGCACGCTGTCAGGTGACAGTGCAGCGCAGGCCGGAGAACACAGGGGAGTGAGATGCGGGACCCGGAGATGAAGAGGAGCCGCGGCGCAGGAGAGATGAGGAGTTTGATAGGGGTTAAAAAAGGGCTGATCTGAGGTCTGATAGGGGTTAATAAAGGGATGATCTGAGGTCTGATAGGGGTTAATAAAGGGCTGATCTGAGGTCTGATAGGGGTTAATAAAGTCAGTGAGGAGGGGGGAAGGGAGGATGGTGTGGAAATTGGCATTTGGCACTAGTATATTATAAAATGTAAATTATAAATTGACTACCAACTAAGGGCTTTATTAATTTATACTTTACACTTATATACTAGTGCCAAATGCATATTTTCACCACCTCAGTGACTACCAACTAATATGATATATATTATGAGATAAAAATATCGGTATAAATTATCGGCTATAGCCCTGAAAGTTCACAGATTATCGGTATCGGCTCTATAAAATCAATATCGGTTGATCCCTAATTAGGATCAGGACAACAAATTGCTATTAAAATATGTAAAAAAAAATGTAAATAAATTAATTAAAATGACCTTGTATTACCGATATAATGATGTAGCAGAACTGAATTTGTCGGGAGCTCACTGATTTGTGACTTGGGATAATGATAATGCAGTAGGTTTATCTGCAGTCCATTATAAAACCACAGAAAAAGCACCAATTACAAACTCAGCAGAGCTGCTTCTCACAATCTTATGGATTACAAAAACCACCCAGAATGTTGGCCATTGCCCCCAATTACCTCATCCAGACTGTTCTGATGGCACGGGAAAGAGAAGGTGAACCCGAGGGGCAGAGATACTCCCTTCATACCCATGTATTCCAGGAAATCAGCAATGCAGTGGACAATGTGGTCAAATAGCTGCAACGAATAACACACAAAGCATAGTAGAAAACAGTCAAAAAAAGAAGAACGAGAATTTCCTGGGTTACAGGCACAACAAAGCAGAGTTATAAATGCTGAATTCACGTTTTCATAGATTTTATTTCCTTCAGTCCGTTTTCATCAGTCTCACCTCCTCTCCGGTGCCTTGCATGATATCCTGGGGGATGGTGTAGATCTTATTGTGCATTTCCACCCCACGTCTCATACCATTCCGCACACGCACCAGAAGAACGCGGAAATTTGTGCCCCCGAGATCCAATGCCAGGAAGTCGCCTCTCTCTGTAAAATTACATTGTGATCCTGTTAAACTGTATACTTGACCTAAACTATTCTGCCTCATGCAAAAAATTCTGTTTTCTAGGATACAAGGATTAATATTTGATTGATGGAGTCCATGTCCCCTTCTATGAATAACCCATTGCAGTTTGGCCCAATTTAAATGGGACTGAGCAGCAGTACCAGACACAGCCACACAGACCACGGTGTCAGGTACCGATCTGAGCACTGCGGCCCCCTGTTTAAACTGTAGTTATATTCCTGATTTAAATGCATTCAATGTTATATCCTCAAAAGCCCCTTAAAGGGGTTGTCTCACTTCAGTACGTGGCATTTATCATGTAGAGAAAGTTAATACAAGGCACTACTTACTAATGTATTTTTATTATCCATATTGCTTCCTTTACTGGCTGGATTCATTTTTCCATCACACTATACACTGCTCGTTTCCATGGTTACAGACCACCCTGCAATCCATCAGTGGTGGTCGTGCTTGCACCCTATAGGAAAAAGCACCAGCCTATGTGCGCTCCTATGGTCCCAGCCACCAGAGAGGCTGATGCTTTTTCCTATAGTGTGCAAGCACGACCACCACTGATGGATTGCAGGGTGGTCGTCTCCATGGAAACGAGCAGTGTATAATGTGATGGAAAAATGAATCCAGCCAGCAAAGGAAGCAATATGGACAATCACAATATATTAGTAAGTGGCTTGTATTAACTTTCTCTACATGATAAATGAAACTTACTAAAGTGAGACAATCCCTTTAAATCTGTTCATCTCTACTCAACGAGAGTCCACATAAAGACCATAGTTTCAGTGTCTACAGCCTTGCACAAGAAATTTTGATTGTCTGAATAATTACATAGCTTATAATTACTACATGAGCTTGGAGGTCTCCTCTCACCTGTGCCATCAGGGGTGGACCTTACATATGTCGGCAGCATCTTGACTGTGGCTTCATCATGGCTTGATTTCTGCAGGCCTCGACCCATCTCAACTCCCATGATCCTCTTAATCTCTAGAAGCTGCTTGGTGCTAAGGTGTAGGTCTTCAAGTGTCTTCTCTCGTTCATGACGTTGGTCAGCCAACCTGTAGGCTACAGCTGTCACCATGGCAGCTCCTTTACCACTGCCATCCTCTGATCGGATGAAGCGGATGTCACAATCGGGCACAAGTCTCCGGACAGTCTTCTGGAGGAGCCGTGCAAAGCTAAGGAGGGCGAAAAAGGGAGATGACTATATATTTGGCAGCGATCTTGGGGCACCTACTGTGGTCACTATGTAGGGTTACCTATGCAGAGGGGGTTCGTTCTCACAGGAAATGCACATTAGTTCTTTACAGCTCATTGACTTACTGTGGGTGGTTCTTGTAGACAGACCCGTCTACTCCAACCGTTGACCTCAGTCGTTCCACCCCTTTGTTCTCTCTGATACGTCTCAGAACACCGGCAAGCGTGGCAGCACACAGGCTGGCAGACCGACTGGAGACTATCTGACAGATGCGGTGTGTGGCCACACAATCCTCATGTGAGGGCTCCAAGCCCAGCTTGCTCAGGATCTGATGTGCTGTTTTGATCCCTTCTTTATCTCTGCAGAAGAATGAGCAAAGTTATTGTCCGTATCATTAAATTACTGACACTAGGGTCACTCATCATAAAGAGCATGGCATTAAACCCTTCACACTGCAGAGCATATTCATCATGCTATAGTAGGAGGAAAAAGTTCTAATCAAGACATTGGGGGGGGGGGGGGATTTATTAAGGTCTCCCCCCCATTTTCTGGTGTAGAAAAGTTGAAAATTTTGGTGCAAGTGGCTTTTTGCACAAAATTATGGTCTGTTTATGCTACTTTTCTTGAATTAAAAAAAGTGAGTGGGGCATGGGCAGAGGGGGAGAGTGCCTATATGGCCTGACAAATTTAAAGGGGTTGTCTCACGTGGCCATTTCCACTTACAGAAACACCATAGCTTGTTCTGCTATGCTGTTTGGGAACCTTTCACATGATTTGACCTGAATGTGGAGATCTCTGGATCCATGTGAGGTACAGGGCTGGTTCTAAGTTTGTTGGAAAGAGATTGTCATGTTCTATATATATTTTACATTAATCTTGGGATAACCCCTTTAATAATTTTGAAACGTCTTACGTCAGGGGACTTTATACCAAGACCAGCGTATCAAATGTTGGTCTTAAAGGCTCGTTTTGTGCACAAATGTGCAACTTCACCTCTTTTACACAGCGCTCTGCACCTTCCTAGAAGTTAGGTGGGAGAGAGCAGGGCCTATGTGGCTCAACAGGTTTAAGATAACTTATACCAGAAAACTAGTATTTTCCACACTTGAGGTCTACATGTAGATTTTAGCTTTTGATGCATGGACCTTCTGCACTGCACCCAAATTACAACTGGCAGTTGCAGGTGGCAGTAGAGCCCAGTGCCACATAAGAGAATTGCAGCACTATATAAGGGCAGTGTGGAGGCAAACGGTGCCATACTGAGCTATAAAGTAGTCATTCATATCTTTGTATGAAGAGCATATCTATCTGGTCATCATATACAGCAGTGTATGAAATGATAGAACAGGTAAGGCTGAGTTCACAGTCGCGTTTGGTGCGGATCCGTCATGGATCTGAACAGACGGATCAGTTTAGATAATACAACCGTCTACATCCGTTCAGAACAGATCAGTTTGCATTATCTTTAACATAGCCAAGACGGATCCGTCTTGAACACCTTTGAAAGTCAATGGAGGACGGATCCGTTTTCTATTGTGCCAGATTGTGTCTTAGAAAACGGATCCGTCCCCATTGACTTACATTGTGTGCCAGGATAGATCCGTTTGGCTCAGTTTCGTCAGACAGACACCAAAATGCTGCAAGCAGCCTCCAGAGCGGAATGGAGACTGATCGGAGGCATTAGGGCAAAACTGATCCGTTTAGACCCCTTGTGAGAGCCCTGAACGGATCTCACAAACGGAAAGCCAAAACGCCAGTGTGAAAGTAGCCTAAGGCTGAGTTCACATCAACATTCGGCCTTTCCGTTCTCCTGCTCCGTTATAGGAGCAGGAGAACGGAAAGGACGGATTCGGCACATAACTGAGCCGAACGGATACTAGGGGTCCCATAGGCTATAAATGGGGTCTGTTAGGTTTCCACTCAAAGGAACATTTGTTTTTGCAGAATCCGTCCTTTCCGTTTTCCTGCTCCTATAATGGAGCAGGAGGACGGAAAGACTGAACGCTGATGTGAACTCTAAAATGTTAAAACCAGGGTCCAAGAAAAAAGTTACACCTCCAGCTGTCAAAATATTTAATAACCTAGCCCTGATCATATTAATACTGCCCCTATGGGTAAGTATATAGATCTGAACAGGTAGGAGAAATCTTGACTACTTCAGCAATTTCTTGGTAAATGACAATAAGCAGTTCGCCATTTTAAGGAACTTACTTTTCAATCTCTGAGACATAGCGGGTTTCAAAATGTCCGGTGGTCAAAAGATCAGCTGTGATCCTCCCTTCAAATAGCAGATCCTCCTTAGCCATCTTGACTAGGATGAGCCGGACTAGCTCCCCCATGTACATCCCGCTGATCATCTTTTCAAACCTGAAAGGCACAGTCACCGTTTAGATGGCTATCAATTCAATAACCTCTAATTATTGTAATGCATCTGAGAAAATATAGCTATATTCCAATATGACATTATTTGCAAAGGCCAGTATGGGTTTAGACATGTCAGTACATAATATTACCAGCAGGTGGCAATGTTGCAGCATTAAAACTCTGCTTCATTAGAGCGCAGCCATTGCACTTATGATACACAGGATGTTTAAACAGCAAAAATCCTAGTTGTGCCAAGTTGGGCTACGTTTTAGACAGATTCTAGGCGTAGGCACATCAAAAAATTTCAAAAAATAAAAGTGCAATAAAAATATCTCTGTTTCATGAGTCACTGACACAGATCTGTTGTGGGACGGACCATAAGCTGAACCAGACCTACAAATACAAGAGGTAAGTAACATGGCTGGGGAGAGAGCTGGATTCTTATCTCACAATCTGATACCAACGGAGAACAATGAAGAATGGGGCGCTGGAAAGAGAGAGGGACACAATGTGCAGGACTGGCTAATCCAGGGAGCCTTGTGAGACCATCCTGTTTACCAGTCCTTTGGCTGCATCTCAATAAATGACTCAACTTGCTAACATTCTTTGTGTTTGCTGTCAATGAATAGAAACATCCTGTGGTTGAAAACCTTTAAAGACCCAGCCAGGGGCGTAGATAAAGGCTCATGGGCCCACATGGAAGATTTCAGCTTGAGCCCCCTTCCCTCAGTGCTTTGTGGTCAGGGGCAGGAAAGCACATCGCCTTCATATTGCCTGAGGCACAAATTGAAACGGCACCCCCTCCAACGCGGCCATGCCAAATTCTTGACCTAATCCCTTCCCTCCAGCCAGAGGTGTATCTTGACCAGCATGCACTTTCTATAATACTGGTCTCTCCTTATTTTGCACATAGTTCTTTGGGGCCCCTCAGGCTCCTGGGCCCGGTAGCAACTGCTACCTCTGCACCTCCTATAGCTACACCCATGGACCCATGGACCCAGCACTTCTCACAGCTGAGAGTTTGCTACAGGTAAGCCTGCACAGTGAGTGACACCGAGGGGCATACCTTCAATGGAGGCAGACCATGTGACGTCTACCAGGCCCAGAACTCCTTCTCTTTCCAATGTGAAAACAGTATTTTCATTCAGCCGCTACTGCAGGGAGCTCAGTGTAAATTCATTACAGCTTCCATTTCTCACAGTTGTAACTGCATACATTCCTATGCACTGAGCTCCCCCTAGTGGTGGATGTAGACAACCAGCTTTGTAATAGAAGCAGGAGATTCACTGGTGTATTTATGGCACTGGTCTGGTGTGAATACGGTGGTCAGAATGAGCGCCTGTCCCACTTGACTGATTAACATGGGTGAGGTGGAGGGTGACTTTTTTATTACTATTTTTTTAATTAAAATTTTGTCTGCTCAAAAAAAATCTAACATAAATTCATCAGAAATCTGGGGCATTGAGCTTTGCATTCTGCATTGCTTGGGAATGGCTGATGCACACATACTGGGAAACTGGGAAAGTTTCGCTACGAGGCCCTATGAACCTTAGTGAAACAAAGGTGAAAAAATTAAAATCAACTAATGACAACTAGTAACTTATGACTGTGCGTTTAATAATGGGATGGAGAAAGGCAATGATGAGAGCCGGACACAAGGGAGGATTAGATGGAGACTTCGGTAAAACCTCTGCCGTCTGCTCTTATCACTTACATTTGTTTTCCTGGGTTTAAAGATCCCATGTCAATTTCTCGGTCAAACTCCGTTCTGATGTCATCTAATGAGCCATCATCCCCAAAAGCTCCCCACTCCATATTCACGCACATGCGCCCCTCGTCCCCTTCCACAAGGTCTATGTGACGCATGTCTTCCATGTAGCAGGCATTGGTCCCAGTACCTGTAAAGAACCGGAAATACTAATGAGATCGCCCACGGCAGAGGACGTACAGCTAAACGTCTAATCCCCACAGCGTACAATGTGATGAGCCACTCACCAACGATGAGCCCAATCTCACAGTTGTGGTCGTCATACCCACAGGTCATCATGGTGCCCACTGTGTCATTGACTACTGCAACAATGTCAATATCAAAATCCTAGAATGAGAAGAGGGAAATACGGAGATGTTAGACCATATATATATAAACATTCAGGTTGATAATAAGGACATACCCTCGTGCAGATATGGACAGAGTAGTCTGGGATTAAGGCTAGGGCTACACAGCGGCATGTGTCGCTCGACTTCTTGTCACGCAACAGTTTTTATAACGATAGTCAGTGGTGTCAAACTGCGACTGCAACACGACAGTCGCAAAAAATCCATGCAAGTTGGATTTTTGTGTCTGTGGCATCGCAGCATGTCGCAGTGCGACACCATTGACCATCATTACAAAAAATGTTGCGTGACACGTCACAGTGTAGTTGTTCCCTTTTTATCGCGCGGCACATGTCACCATGTAGCCCTAGCCTAAGGGGACATTACATCCACAGTGGACGGAGCAATATGCCATCACTTCCCATCATCTTTTCTGGGAACTCTGCATGGTGCTGTTCCTCCGCTATTCCTCCTAGAGGTTTAGGAATACATTGACTGCTGGGCTGGGGAGGTGTCCTTGTGCAGTCTGACATTATCCAGGCAGCGCGGTGTCAGTGTAAGGGCTCATGCACACGACAGTATGGCTTTTTCAGTGTTTTGCGGTCCGTTTTTTACGGCTCCGTTGTTCTGTGTTTTGTTTCCGTTGTGTTTCCGTTTTCTTTCCGTTCCGTTTTTCCGTATGCCATATACAGTATTACATAGAAAAAATTGGGCTGGGCATACCATTTTCAATAGATGCTTTAGCAAAAACGGAACGGATATGGAAGACATACGGATGCATTTCCGTATGTGATCCGTTTTTTTTGTGGACCCATTGACTTGAATGGAGCCAAGCACCGTGATTTGCGGACAAGAATAGGGCATGTTCTATCTTTTCACGGTACGGAAATACTGAAACGGAAGGTACACAGAGACACTTCAGTTTTTTTTTTGCTGAACCATTGAAATGAATGGGGAAAACAAAAACAAAAAAAGAGAGTATACAGGACCTCTTTATATATTAATCGGCCTGCATGAGGTGGTGGCAGCTTAGCATGGGGCAAACGGACTACCTGACAACCTCGCATGAACAGCCCAGAGTTTTATTCTCAGCAGCAAACCTATCTGAAATGACTGGCTCTGGACTGTAGAGAAAGGGAAGGGCAGCCTGGCAGCAGCCCCCTCATGCCATTTACCCCCTCACCCGGAACTATTAATCAGATTTTTTTACCGATTACTTCGGTGGAGAACCTCCAGGAAAAAAAAGATGTTTTACACAGAAAATATACAGTCATTAAAGGGATTTTCCAAGATCTTTTCACTGATGACCTATCCTCGACTATCTATTCAGTGGGGTTCTGACACCCGGGACCCCTGCCGATCAGCTGTTTGAAAAGGCACCAGCTTACCAAGCACAGTGCCGTACATCTATAGCGGCTGTGTTTAATATCGCAGCTCAGACCCATTCACTTCAATGTCGATGAGCTGCGCCTAGGCCACGTGACCGAAGAACGTGACGTCACATGATCTAGGGAAAGCTGTGAGAAGCCCACGCAGCTACTGCAAGCGCCGGTGCCTTCTCAAACTGCTGATCGGTGGGGGTCCTGGGTGGGAGGCCATTAGTAAAAAAAAAAACTCTGAAAACCCCTTTAAAACACAGGATTAGTAAATGGTCTAGCTTACCCCACGCTTCTTAATTGCTTTTCTCAGCAGAGTAACCACGTCTCTTCCTTCCACACCAGAGGCCTTGAATCCTTTAGTCCAGTTCACCAAGATGCTCTGGGGAAGGAGATTCATTACAGTTTGTATGGGTATATAATATATATATATATATTCTGGTGGAGGAGGTCAGCTGCTCAAGACCCCAATTATTTAGTGCTACAGCCATCATAGCTGAAGCTCATTACACAACTTATTTCGAGTGTAGGTTTTGTTCTGACCAAGCCTACGCAAGAGCCTGTACTGTACCTAGCTTATATAGCAAGTCCCATATGGTAATGGGACAACGCTTGGGACAAGTGCACCCAGCAATAGGAACGGTTCAATTCAAATTCAAAGCCAGAGGTCGGTTTATCTGTCATCACCCTCTTCTGATGACACAAGCTGATTACACGATTGCGCAGCAAATGCAGGCTGCCTGCATATCATACAGCCTGCCCTTTCATGTCCTTGACACAAGAGGACGTGTTATAGAAATGCCATTTTCCTGTCTGGGTGCAGAGAAGACTGGGATCCCCAGGCCACAGACATCCGAGTAAGAAAAATAAATGATATACACCCGCCAATCAGCTGTTTGAAGAGGAAGTGGTGCTCGTACGAGCGCTACTTCCTCTTCAAGATTACATTGCGCGTCGTCTCACTTGCAGCGCCGATGCAGTGTAATTACAAGTACGTGTTCCAGACACTTAAATGGTACGAGCACTTGTGATTACACTGCGCTGCCGCTGCAAGGGAGACGACGCGCAGAGTAAGGCCTCTTTCACACGGGCGTCTTATTTTTGGCCCGGATAAGAGGCAGGTGCGTTGCGGGAAAATGCGCGATTTTTCCACGCGAGTGCAAAACATTGTAATGCGTTATGCACTCACGTGAGAAAAATCGCGCATGTTTGGTACCCAAACTTCTTCACCGAAGTTCGGGCTTGGGATTGATGTTCTGAAGATTGTATTATTTTCCCTTATAACATGGCTATAAGGGAAAATAATAGCATTCTGAATACAGAATGCATAGTATAATAGTGCTGGAGGGGTTAAAAAAAAAAAAGTTATCTCACCTTCTCCTCTTGATCGCGTAGTTCCCAGTCTCTTTACTTCTTTAATGATGAGCTGTGGGCTAAATGACCTGTGGTGACGTCAGATCACATGGTCCAATCACATGGTCCATCACCGTGGTGATGGAGCATGTGATCTGACGTCACCACAGGTCCTTTAGCCCACAGCTCATCATTCAAGAAGTAAAGAGGCCGGGAACTACGCGATCAAGAGAAGAAGGGGAGTTAACTTTTTTTTTTTTTTTAACCCCTCCAGCACTATTTTACTATGGATTCTGTATTCAGAATCCTATTATTTTCCCTTATAACCATGTTATAAGGGAAAATAATACAGTGAATAGACTGTCACCTAGCAACCATGCGTGAAAATTGCACCGCATCCGCACTTGCTTGCCATTTTCACGCACCCCATTCACTTCCATGGAACCTGCGTCGCGTGAAAATCGCACAATATAGAGCATGCTGCGATTTTTACTCAACGCACAAGTGATGCGTGAAAATCAACGCTCATGTGCACAGCCCCATAGAAATGAATGGGTCAGGATTCAGTGCGGGTGCAATAAGTTCACCGCACGCATCGCACCCGCACGGAAAACTCGCCCGTGTGAAAGGGGCCTAAGGGTCTATTCACACGTCCGCGACTGTTTTGCGGTCCGCAAATTGAAAACACGGACACCGGTCATGTGTGTTTCACATTTTGCGGACCGCACATGGCTGGCACTATGATAGAAATGCCAATTCTTGTCCGAGGCTGCGGACAAGAATTGAACATGCTTTATTTTTTTGAGGGGCCGCGGAACAGAAGTGCAGATGCGGACAGCACACGGTGTGCTGTCTGCATCTTTTGCAGCCCCATTGAAATGAATTATTTCATAGGGAATGTGAGTAGTTACTATGACTGATATGTCAGGAGAGATGACAGATCCTCTGTACTCATGTAGGGTGCAGATTTGTAAAAAAAAAGGTTATATATTAGCCCATGGTGAAGAGATGTCCGTCACGCTGGATTGTCTTCTACTCACCTCGTCCAGTTTACTCTGGTGGCAGGGGAAGGAGAAAGTGAAGCCTAAGGGCAACGTCTTGTCTTTGATGTGCAGCTCGTCCATAAAGTTGGCCAGACATTCAACAATGTGGTCAAACAACTGGGGTGGAAGAAGGATAATGACATAATAAGAAGCACAAAATCATGGAGTAAAAGTGAGTTCTCAGCTAAACACATATTGAGGTCCAGAGCTGCGGTGGGAAACCCCATTAACCTGCGCTTCTCTCATTAGTTCTTGGAGTGGAGAAGTATAAAGCTTCCGGCTATAGCTTCAGGAGACGCTCCTGGTTTAGGCTGAAAAAAGGCAGCAACATACAGAGTTCTCGTACGTGAGACCTCTGAGGCCACCGATTGGCTGCAGTGGTCATGTGACCAAGAAGGGGTCCCTGCCATTTCCAGACCTACGGTGCTGAAACGGAGGGCATATTAAAAGGTGAGTTAAGGTTATTCTAAGTCACCGTTCCCTACGCCAGTGCATTAATTATACCAGACAACCGATGTAAGGCCCCTTTCACACGGGAGTTGCGGATTGGGGCCGGATGCGTTCAGGGTGCGTTCAGGGAAAATGGTGTGATTTTGAAACTAAAACAAGTCAGTTTTCACTGCGATTGCGTTCCATGTTTGCGTTTTTTCTGCGCGGGTGCAAAACATTGTAATGCGTTTTGCCCGCGCGTGAGAAAAATCTGCATGGTTGGTACCCAGACCCGACCTAAGAATGCTTAGTACAATAGCGCTGGAGGGGTTAAAAAAATAATAATATAACCCACCTTAATCCACTTGATCGCGCAGCTCGGCTTCTTTTCTGTCTTCTTCTTTGCTGTGCACAGGAACAGGACCTGTGGTGACGTCACTGCGCTCATCACATGGTCCATCATATGATCTTTGACCATGGTGATAGATCATGTGACGGACCATGTAATGAGTGCAGTGACGTCATCAAAGGTCCTTTTCCTGTGCACAGCAAAGAAGAAGACAGAAGAGGTGCCGGCTGCGCGATTAAGTGGATTAAGGTGAGTTATATATTTATTTATTTTTTATTAACCCCTCCAGCCCTATTGTACTATGCATTCTGTAATAAGAATGCTATTATTTTCCCTTATAACCATGTTATAAGGGAAAATAATAATGATCGGGTCTCCCTCCCGATCACCTCCTAGCAACCGTGCATGAAAATCTCACCGCATCTGCACTTGCTTGCAGATGCTTGCGATTTTCACACAGCCCCATTCACTTCTATGGGGCCTGCGTTGCGTGGAAAACGCACAATATAGAACATGCTGCGATTTTCACGCAACGCACAAGTGATGCGTGAAAATCACCGCTTGTGTGCACAGCCCCATAGAAATGAATGGGTCCGGATTCAGTGTGGGTGCAATACGTTCAACTCACGCATTGCACCAGCGCGGAATACTCGCCCGTGTGAAAGGGGCCTAAACAATGAATCCACACCAAACATTTAGTGGCGTGGATTCAACAAGGTGCCACATTGCTGCCACACGACTGACTGTCTAAGCGTGCGTACCTATTCAATGCCTCTGACTGTAAGTGGCTTTGGAGCCTGGCTCAGCAGGACAGTGGCGAGCTCAGTCATACCCAGCCAGGCATTTTTTATTTCACAGTTTTCTTTGCCAAGCCCCTGACAAAACATGTCAAAGTGACTGGCAGCATTAAAGATGGCAGGAGCTGGGCAGAGTGGAGCCGGGATACTGCAAGCTATTGTAGTCGAGCGGTTGTGATTTTATTCTTGGAATCACTCGCTGGCAGAAAAATTACACTTGTGTATAAAGGGGAGCAGCGTGCAGCGTACGGGGGCAGCAGGGGATGCTGAGGAGGTCAAATTCTAAAAGTTATTCTGTGCAACTTCCAGCTGTCCACGGCATGCTATAAGAACGGGGGTGGAGGGCAAAGCAAATCTAGACGTGTCTTATAAGGGCGGGTTTACATCAGAGCTATGCATTCAGTTATTGCTTTCCGTTATAACAGAAAATAACAGAATTCGTAAGACGGAATTCAAAATGGAGGCATTCAGTTTTGATCTGTCATAATAGAGGTCTACGGACAAGCATAACGGATCCGTCTGGTTACCGTTATGCAGGACGATAAAGAAAGTCCTGTCGACAGGCCCTTCCATCAGAAACTGGCTTTAACTACATTTAGTCACAATTGGCGTCTCTACGCTGCCCTCACCACTTTCCGAAAAAGGGGCATGGGCAGGGCCGTCGGCCTCAGCAGATTTATCATCCTTTATACCAGTTTTCTGCCGTAAATGATGAATGAAATCTTACGCAGAGCTGACACAGATTACATAATAGGTGCACGGACTGAAGGAGGTTGCACTTGATTTTCGGTCAGCAGAGTTCAGTCTATGCTCTTACCTGAGCTCCACTGCCCCTCATCAGATCTTCCGGGATGGCATAAATCTGGTTCTCCATCTCCACCTTTTTCATTCCATTATCAGAAACTTTCACCCTAAGGACTCGAAAATTGGTTCCTCCCAAGTCCAGAGCCAGGAAATCTCCATTTTCTACACAAAAGATGAAAAAAAAAATATATATAAGTTTTTGCATGAACCAAAAAGTTTATTAGTAACCTTTACATTGACTTTATTAGATATCAATGATCAGGAAATACACAAGAGCTTGTTGACCTTGAGGACTTTTGCCGAATTAGCTGACCACACATTTCAGATATCTGTCAGCCAACTGCCATCTCTCCCGACCCCTCCACAAACGTCCACTCAGCGGAGCGTGCACAAGTCCTGAATCGAGAGTGGGGATTAAGCCATTGCCTCAAAGGACCAAAAGGATTAGACATGTTGATATCCAACTGTCTGAACCTTCTCTCTTCTCATATCTGCGGCTGACGTGAGTCAGGAGGTCCCCACCATTCACACAATATGGTTGGCTGATCTGCCAAAGATTGGCGGGTTTGGTCCACATTAATGGCCAGCTTTAGTCATAGAAGACCTTTCAAGGGGTTTAGTATAAAGATGCATTTGCATCAAACACAACCTGTTATGACCTGGATAAGAACAGTAATATGACAGCTGGAGGAATGAACTGCAATTTGGCATAGACCTTGGCCTCGGCAGATGTAGGGATCCATGGATCACCCTCATTGGATTGGCCGGAATCAGACAAAGGTGGGGCACAGACGAGGACGGTGTGAAATAACCAAATAAGCAATACTCACCTGTTGAATTACCTGCCGCTCCAGCGCTGCTGTTTCTGTCCTCACCGCCGATCTTTGCTTACACAACCCATGACCACTCCAGCCAACGTGTATGTGTGAGGCCAGAGATTGGATGCAAGGATCACATGTTGATAATATGAAGGCAACGCTGCAGCCCAATAAGAAAAAACTGGCAAGGGGGCAGGAACGGCAGGCATTTCAACAGGTATTTTTTGTTTTTTTACACCATTTCCTGTCTGTGGTCAACTTTTTCCTGAACTTGGACAGCCCCTTTAATAAGAGAGCTCCACAGATGTCCAAAACGGTCTAGCCTAGAATCTGTTCTAAAACAGTTAGGCCTCTTGCACACAAACGTATTTTCTTTCCATGTCCGTTCCGTTTTTTTGCGGACCGTATAAGGAACCATTCATTTCAATGGATTCTGTATGTCCGTATGTCCGGTCTGCAAAAAAATAGAACATGTCCTATTATTGTCCACATTATGGACAAGGATAGGACTGTTCTATTAGGGGCCAGCTGTTCCATTCCGCAAAATACGGAATGCACACGGACGTCATCCATATTTTTTGTAGATCTGTTTTTTGCGGACCGCAAAATACATGCGGTCAGGTGCAAGAGGCCTTAATGTCTGATTTTTAGCCCAAAAAAAAAAAAAGAGAGTCTGTGACTGTCCGCTTCAACTTTTCCACATCAGATCCTCGGTCATGGCGCCAATTCAGCATCCTCTATCTTCATTGGGTGGACATCACCTCTTTTTTCTTGTCTCTTGCAATTTTTGCCTTCTATTACAGGAATAGACTAGACTGCATACACCAACTGTATATACAGACACCCTGCCCAATCCTCCCTGTCCAGATGCATGGACCATCTAGCATAGAACGTGTTCTGGAATAGAGCCTCAGTGGAAATGTACTGATCAATTCCCAAATGCAATAAAAACATGCAGCCCGGCGTGTGCGCCAACCGGCTGGTATAAATGTGGGCAATGCTCTGGAGTGAACTCTCTCCGCACTCTATTCCAGGCAGTGAATCTGCTGCGCTGGCTGCGATGTGAAGGATTACACCGTCCAGAACCATTGTGCTCATACAATGAAACGGCAATACCAGCCAAAGAGTGTCGGCGGATTTAACCCCTTTAAGGCCAGCCTGCTGTTGTTGAACGCACCGAATGGATCTATTTCAAAGAATTGAAAAAAAAACAACTATATATACACAAAAACAGCACTTCTCTATTCATCGGCAGTGATGTGGTGAAATCTGCCTCCGTCAGATGATAGCAACCAGCTGCTTTCCAGGAATCTCTCCAGGTTTCAGCCACGGTTCTTCCTCAGGGTTACATTTTAGCTCTTTATACTATACGGCATATGGCCATCTATTATATGGCATTGCGTAATGCAAACTGACTGGATATTATTCAGAAGATTTGTTAGGAGCTTGCCATTACAAAAATTACAAGTCAAAGAGGGACAGCATGTCATGGCTATAGAAGCCAGTGAGACCACCCCCAGATGCCAACCTGAGGATCAGAGATAAGAACTTTTTTTTCCCCAAAAAACATATGTAGATGGTAGATGTAGAAATAAGAACTTTTAAAAGACAGCAACCAAAAGTACTGTAGTTTGGGGTCAAGTTTTTTTTCCATTCTGTTTTTTGCGTTCCGTATACAGACCGTATACGGAACCATTCATTTCAATGGATCTGCAAAAAAAAAAACGGAAGGTACTCCGTATGCATTCTATTTTCATTAAAAGATAGAACATTGCCTATTATTGTCCGCATAACAGACAAGGATAGTACTGTTCTATTAGGGGCCAGATGTTCCGTTCCGCAAAAAATGGAATGCACACGGATGTCATCCGTTTTTTTTGTGGATGCGTTTTTTTGCGGACCGCAAAATACAGCAAATTACATACGGTCGTGTGCAAGAGGCCTAAAGAAGGGACTCTGGTGCATTGTTCTGGTTAGTAGCAGGTAATGTTAATACCACTGCTTGTTAGGTGCAGCTAGAATTACTGGCCGATCAAGTATAGTTCACCGTTGGCTTCCCTACTAAAACTTACTATAAAAGCTCACTTGCATAATCCAGCCCTTAGGCCTTCACCTCAGAGGGTGTGAGTACTTATGCAATCCTAGTATCTATTCTTAACATGAGGTAATCCTAATCCGAATGACGAAGATCAGTGGCCAGGAGTCAACTCTTAAAAAAAATAAGAAAAGTCATCCATGAAAATGTGTCTTGTGTATAGTCTTCTAAGGCTCTGTTCACATCTGCCCTGGTTCTTGTGTATAGTCTTCTAAGGCTCTGTTCACATCTGCACTGGTTCTTGTGTATAGTCTTCTAAGGCTCTGTTCACATCTGCGCTGGTTCTTGTGTATCGTCTTCTAAGGCTCTGTTCACATCTGCGCTGGTTCTTGTGTATAGTATTCTAAGGCTCTGTTCACATCTGCGCTGGTTCTTGTGTATAGTCTTCTAAGGCTCTGTTCACATCTGCGCTGGTTCTTGTGTATCGTCTTCTAAGGCTCTGTTCACATCTGCGCTGGTTCTTGTGTATAGTATTCTAAGGCTCTGTTCACATCTGCGCTGGATCTTGTGTATAGTCTTCTAAGGCTCTGTTCACATCTGCGCTGATTCTTGTGTAAAGTCTTCTAAGGCTCTGTTCACATCTGCGCTGGTTCTTGTGTATAGTCTTCTAAGGCTCTGTTCACATCTGCGCTGGTCCTTGTGTATCGTCTTCTAAGGCTCTGTTCACATCTGCACTGGTTCTTGTGTATAGTCTTCTAAGGCTCTGTTCACATCTGTGCTAGTTCTTGTGTATCGTCTTCTAAGGCTCTGTTCACATCTGTGCTAAGTCTTGTGTATCGTCTTCTAAGGCTCTGTTCACATCTGCGCTGGTTGTTGTGTATAGTCTTCTAAGACTCTGTTCACATCTGTGCTAGTTCTTGTGTATCGTCTTCTAAGGCTCTGCTCACATCTGCGCTGGTTGTTGTGTATAGTCTTCTAAGGCTCTGTTCACATCTGTGCTAGTTCTTGTGTATCGTCTTCTAAGGCTCTGCTCACATCTGCGCTGGTTCTTGTGTATAGTCTTCTAAGGCTCTGTTCACATCTGTGCTAGTTCTTGTGTATCGTCTTCTAAGGCTCTGTTCACATCTGTGCTGGTTCTTGCGTATCGTCTTCTAAGGCTCTGTTCACATCTGCGCTGGATCTTGTGTATAGTCTTCTAAGGCTCTGTTCACATCTGCGCTGGATCTTGTGTATAGTCTTCTAAGGCTCTGTTCACATCTGCGCTGGATCTTGTGTATAGTCTTCTAAGGCTCTGTTCACATCTGTGCTGGTTCTTTTAAGGCTCTGTTCACATCTGCGCTGGTTCTCATGTATAGTCTTCTAAGGCTCTGTTCACATCTGTGCTAGTTCTTGTGTATCGTCTTCTAAGGCTCTGTTCACATCTGCGCTGGTTCTTGTGTATAGTCTTCTAAGGCTCTGTTCACATCTGTGCTAGTTCTTGTGTATCGTCTTCTAAGGCTCTGTTCACATCTGTGCTGGTTCTTGCGTATCGTCTTCTAAGGCTCTGTTCACATCTGCGCTGGATCTTGTGTATAGTCTTCTAAGGCTCTGTTCACATCTGCGCTGGATCTTGTGTATAGTCTTCTAAGGCTCTGTTCACATCTGCGCTGGATCTTGTGTATAGTCTTCTAAGGCTCTGTTCACATCTGCGTTGGTACTTAGTAAAGTCTTCTAAGGCTCTGTTCACATCTGTGCTGGTTCTTTTAAGGCTCTGTTCACATCTGCGCTGGTTCTCATGTATAGTCTTCTAAGGCTCTGTTCACATCTGTGCTAGTTCTTGTGTATCGTCTTCTAAGGCTCTGTTCACATCTGCGCTGGTTCTTGTGTATAGTCTTCTAAGGCTCTGTTCACATCTGTGCTAGTTCTTGCGTATCGTCTTCTAAGGCTCTGTTCACATCTGCGCTGGATCTTGTGTATAGTCTTCTAAGGCTCTGTTCACATCTGCGCTGGATCTTGTGTATAGTCTTCTAAGGCTCTGTTCACATCTGTGCTGGATCTTGTGTATAGTCTTCTAAGGCTCTGTTCACATCTGCGCTGGATCTTGTGTATAGTCTTCTAAGGCTCTGTTCACATCTGCGCTGGTTCTTGTGTATAGTCTTCTAAGGCTCTGTTCACATCTGCGTTGGTACTTAGTAAAGTCTTCTAAGGCTCTGTTCACATCTGTGCTGGTTCTTTTAAGGCTCTGTTCACATCTGCGCTGGTTCTCATGTATAGTCTTCTAAGGCTCTGTTCACATCTGCGCTGGTTCTTCTAAGGCTCTGTTCACATCTGTGCTGGTTCTTCTAAAGCTCTGCTCACATCTTCACATCTGCGCTGGTTCTCATGTATAGTCTAAGTCTCTGTTCACATCTGTGCTGGTTCTTCTAAGGCTCTGTTCACATCTGCGCTGGTTCTTCTAAGGCTCTGTTCACATCTGCGCTGGTTCTTCTAAGGCTCTGTTCACATCTGTGCTGGTTCTTCTAAGGCTCTGTTCACATCTTCACATCTGCGCTGGTTCTCATGTATAGTCTAAGTCTCTGTTCACATCTGTGCTGGTTCTTCTAAGGCTCTGTTCACATCTGCGCTGGTTCTCATGTATAGACTCCTAAGGCTCTGTTCACATCTGCGCTTCTCAATACGCCATTACAGGAGCAGAACAACGAAAATGACAGCAGTGCCAGATCCAGGACATGGCGGACACTGGCGGACCCACTGACTATAATGGCGTCCTATAGGTTTCCATCAAGAAGTCTTGGAATCTGCAAGATGGACTGCCAACGCATATGTGAGCAGAGCCTTATATTGTGTTCAGCGGGGTCAACGTTGTCCTATTTTGTCCTACAGTTCTAACAGATGCCGGGTGACAACCACTAATGATATTCCAGGTTTTGTAACCTGAGCTGGAAAAAGTGACAGGTGACATCTGCTCGCCGGCTACAGCCCGGACCTCCACTTTTTGCCTCCCTTAAATTTTCATTACATGAGGCCCAACGACTCATAAGTAGGTCGAAGGTAAAATTTAGATCAGATCCATATGTGGTGCTGAAATCCAGCTGCTGGCCACATGTGCTCATTACAATATTTTGCCATAGGCAGATATACTGTAGTCAGGAACTGTAAGTAAGGCCGCTCAATAGCCGCTGATATCTAGTAAACCTACACACACACACACTTGGGTACGGACACACAGGGCGGATTCTCCACTGCATATTTTGCAGCAATTTGTTGCAAAGCAAACTCCCTTCGCATTGCAAATGGTGAAATCCATGGTGGAAATCCGCAGCATAAGATGACTTCCTGCAGATTTGTCCTGCGGTGTGTGGATGAGATTTCTTTGCTGCTGCTGTAAAACGCTGCAGATTTTCTGCACAGATTTTGCTTTTAATTAGTGTGAGTTTATAGTCAGGCCTGCTCCCCCTCACTCACTGAAGCCATTTGGCACCAGGAGTGAGATAGTCTGTGGACTCTCACTGCAGTCTTTGGTGGCCATGTGGTGCCGGGGGTGTTGTGGAGTGGGCCTGCATGCATGTTGGTACCTGCACTCATTTGATACAGTGGAGGACATTTTGGCACCCAAAATGACAGTTATTGAAGCAGACCCAGCATGAATGTGGAACCTACACTCCCTGAAGTGTATGGTAGCCGTCATGGCACTTAACAGGTAGAATTTAGTGTTAGGAACCCATCTAACAGAGATCGCCTTGACGTGCGGCAGACGGGCTCAGATTATTTTGCACAAAACGATTTGCCAAGTATCTCTCACTTATAGTGTAGCACTTGTAATTATTATGCAATGTTGTACTTTACATTGCAGTGAGTTGTCGCATTGCATGTTTCGTCTTTTAATGTTGTTCTCTGCCATAGCAATGTGCTCCTGCAGTTTGGTATGTGCTGACTGACCCCCTTTTTTGTCTTTCTTTACAGATTCTGCTGTGGAAAATCCATAGCATTTACACCCCAGGTGGCCATACCCTAAGGGCCTGTTCACATGGAGGATTTTTGGCACACATTTTGGTACAGATTTCATACCAAAAATCTCTGCCAAAACCGCATACAGAACTTTCCCATTGTTTTCAAAGGGGAAATCTGCATGTTACACCGTTTTAAAAACCGCACAGTGGAAAAAAGACGTGTTCTTTCCATTTTCAACACGGATTCCTCATCCTGAATTTCCATGGGCAGGAATGAAAATCCTTGCCGACACCACACCAAAAAGCATGTAAAAAAAAAAGCAGGAAAAAATTGCATGCAAAAAAAACCATGATACGGATTCCACTTTTTATTATTTGTGTAAATATGTTTTGTTGAGCCGAAAACTTTGGCACAGACACTGCGCTGAAATTCCGCCGACGACCGTGTTTCTTTCTGCCTCCCATTCTTTTCGATGGGAGGCAGCGTTGAAGATAGGCAGTTTAAAGCCGCGACTGTGTCAAGATCTTCCGACGTGTCTGTGCCAAAATTCCTCCAGAAGAGAATGCTGTGTGAATGACCCCTAGAGGTGGTTTAACGCAAACAGCATTTTATGGACAACGCAGCTGTAGCTTTTGATGCAGTTTTCCAAGCCAAAACCAAAAGTGGATCCAGCAGGAAGCAGAAGTATAAGTCCTTCCATTAGATTTACCATTCCCATTGAACCTATTTCTGTCTTTGACTCAAAAACCTGCAGTTGTGTTTTTCCCCAAAAATGCTATGTGTGAAACCACCCTAAGGCCACATGCACACGAGGCATATTATATGCATGTGCAAAATCGGCAGCATGATACAATACCAGCTCAGCAGGTGAGAAAAAAGAGCCGCTTCTGAGGTAAAAATGAGGTGTCAACCCATCCAGACAATGACTACGTCAGAGCTGGGGTGGAAAAACTCACAGGAGCAAATAAGTCAATTCTGTCATTGTGGTGTGACGTGTGGAGACTTTAGCTTGTGATACCTTAAAGCCACGTGCACACAGTATAGAATTTCATAAGGATTTCTCTAAGGAAATCCATGACAAACACTGTCAAAAAAGCGCAGCAAAGTAGGTATAAAATACATTGCTGTGCGCACATGGCTTTAAGGTATCACATCTCCACGCCGTCACACAGCAATGACAGGATTTACATATTTTCTCCTGTGATTTTTTTTTTCCACCCAGCTCTGACGTCTGGATGGGTTGACGCTTCCTCTTTACCTCAGAAGTGGCTCCTCCTTCGAAAGATCATATATCACACCAGCCTGAAATGTTTTAACAATGGACGTCCAACCTGTGTCAACACTGGAGAACCTAACAACCCCGGCCTCCGCCTTTATGTGCACAGCTGTAGGGAGAAAACATGGCTGCTCCTGTTACACAAATACTTTTCTGTAGCACCGAGCTGCCAGTTACACAACAGCATTACCTCAGTACCATCCTCCGAAGTGCAACATTCGGTGAGACATTCCTCCTGCGGGTGCACTGCCCTTGTAAGTGTGTCCTAATGGCAAATATCAGGACAAGGAGCTTACATAAAGGCCGTGACCTAATGCTGTGCCCTGGTGAATAATACATGCCATGGCACGGTGCCCCTTCCAGTCAACTGCAGGACGGAAGGTCTGCCAAGTCGCTGCACAGCCCTGGACACCATCGAAGGAGGCAAGCCAACCTTGTCAGCCCACCATCCTCTGCCTGGGTTCACATATGCCCACTAAATTTTTATCTTTCTAGTGAGAATGGTGACATGTCTGCGATGCCACATGTTATGGGTATGTTCACATAGCGTTTTATTGCTGCAGATTCGTTGCGTTTTCAGCGCTGAAATACACAACAAACAACATAAATGCCTATTGTAAAATAGGCAGCATGCACACAGCGACCAACACCACGGCGAAAATCAGAGGGCCAGCCTTAGAAATCTGCTGCAGAGTCCACAGCAAACCCATAGAAGTGTATTTTGTTGGTGCAAATATGGCCCCTGCTGTATGACTGGACGAGCAGGACAGATGAAGCTGGAACGATGCTTGTATATCAAGATATGCTATGTATACCTTCTCTATATAATACTGATAACACCTAAATGTAGCACTTATCCAGCTTGTAGATCTTCGACTGCTTGAAACGCGTCGCTCACTCTTTTTACAGGGCTCTCTCCACAGCAGACGATAATATTACTACACTGAATTGCCGTAACGAGCACTCAGCTGTCCTTTACAAGGGCAATAAAATGATACTGCAGTGAAAGCAAGATATTCTATCAACGTGGCAGCCACGCGCTAGCCCGGCGTGGTGGGGTTTTGCTGACTACAATCTTTGCAGTGTATTAGCACAAAGACATGCTCTTCAGAGGGAGCGTTCGGGCCCAAAGACATTCTTGTGCTTGCATAACTGAGGCAGCTGCCAAAATGCCAAGCTCTGGCATGTCTAGCACCCTCGTCTCCTGCTTAAAACATCTGAAATGTCACCCTAAATTACACAAAGTACACACGTGGGTCTGAAAAGGAAGTGAGCAGACATCTATATGGTACGTATAGGAACGGACCTGCTAGCGGGGTGGTTCTCGCTCTGGCTGACCCACGGAAATTCCATTCAGATGTGGGACTAGGCCACAGTTTTGGCGTTGCTATCATCGGGGTATTTTTTTTCGGTATGCTAGGCTTTTTGAAATTGCAGCAATCTCTATTATTTGTGTTTAAAAGCAGATCTCTCAACTTAAAAGGGTTCTGTGGGCTTTCACTAAAATCCCTCTGTCTTCTAACCTTCAGCAATACATACTCCTCCATTGCAGCACTAATTCCGCTCACGTGACTGGCTGCGGACTAAGACTGGCTGTGGACTCTTCCGCTGAGCTCCAGACCTGGTGTGGTCCTGCATCTTCCTGGACCACTCAGGAGGACATCTGGTCAGGGCCTCAACGAAAGAGTTCGCCACCATTCAAAGCAGTCTTATAAACGAAGCGGAGATGGCAGGATTGGAGGGTTAGATTTTAGGAAAAACCTAGAGAATCCCTTTAATAACCTCTCCTAAGTCAGGGCAGTCTACATAGCAGCAGGCCTGGATTACTAGTAGCCAAAAAAAATTACAAAAAGAGTCGTATTAACACAGCGTAGACTAATAGGGTGAGATTTATCAAAACTGGTAACCATAGCAGCCAATCAGATAACACCTTTCGTTTTCCAAGGGGGCACTGAGAAATGAAAGGTAGAATATTATTGGTTGCTCGGGGCAACTAAGCCAGTTGTCCTTTACACCTGTTTTGATAAATGTCCTCCATTAACTTTAATGTGAAGAAGGGCTACATAAATTATACTTGGTATATGGTTCCAGGAACATTTTGAAACTACACGTGAGACGACATGTGCAGCGATGGCAAAGTGATACACTGGCCATACAGATAAGCAAAAACAAGCGTTGAGTCTACGTCTATCTCAACATTCACAGCAACATGGCCATGGATACATACGTACATGTGACTTTTTGAGGTTTCATGTTTCAACACTTTAGAAAAGTGGGAGGAAATCTGGGCATGGTTAGCGATGATAATTAAGTGCCGCCAACTGCAACTTTTAAGAGTGGCATTGCTAGACAAAAGTGTTGTATACTTTGTGCCAAATTTATCAAACGTGTGGCATTTGATAAATTTGGCGCACACTACAGCAACGCAGACTCAAGAAAAAATAACTTTAAAGATTCCCCTCCTAATAAATCACATTTACGAAACTGTCTAAAAGAAAAACTGCCTTTGTTGCCTATAGCAACCTCAGTGCAGCTTTTACACTATAAACAAAAATCACAGAAAAGAGAAAAAACTAAGATAAAAACATCCTGCACGATATGATAAATAAATATGCGGATGTCCCTGGCTACATTTATGAAAAAAAATCACAGAAAAAAAAAAAAGGATAATAATGCACTAACACAATAGATGCAAGCATTATATATGGACTAAGCCCTCATTCTGAGACTATAAAGCAATATATAACATGAAATCTGCCCTGTAAATGGTTGCTATGGGCAACAAAGACAATTCTTCTAGAAAGTGTTATAAATCTTCCCTGGCCTAATTTATCAAAACTATCAAACAGTAAAACAGGCTTTGTTGTCCATAGCAACAAATCAGAGCTCCGCTTTCATTTTTCCAGAGCAGTTTAGGAAATGGACGCTGGACTCTGATTGGTTGCTATAGGCAACAAAGACAATCTTATATTAGACAGTCTTGATAAATGAGGTCCTGACTAGATACTTGTCCTACTAGTATTACATCCCAGTAAAGTCTTGCAATGTCGCCCCTACCTGTTCCATCTGGTGTAGACCGTACAAATGTGGGCAGCATCTTCACACATGCGGTGGGGTTGGTTTCTGAACCCAGTCCTTTCTCCATCTCCTTGTTAAATCGGTTTGATACATCCAGGAGTGTCTCATCAGAGAGGCGCATGTGATAGAGGTACTTGTCCACCTGTAAAACAACAGCGATGACAGTTACTTGAGAGTCTCACCTGCTGACAAGAAGAACCTGGAGGTTTGGGCCATCCTGAGCTGGGCCAGGACATGACTGGCACATAGGAGATGGCCCGTGGTAAAAATACCCTCAGATTAACTCTAGCAACACAAAGACTTAAGCCCGGTGTGTTGCTATTTGTGATAGTTTATCGCCCTTGAAAATGAATTACTAATTTGCAAGAGGAAACCAGAGAACACGTTGACATCAGGAAGGCATTAGGAACCGAGCGATGAGACCAGCAAGGCCTTTAATTACCCGCCATAATGTCACACTGCTCCCTGTAATACCTGCTCTTAGCTTCCGACTTCTCCAGGATGTTGTAGAGACAAAACTCATGGATCCTTCTAATCCCTAAATAATGAAGATGTAACTTAGCACAAGACAACGTCAAGACGGAGAAAAGACTACTAAATGACATCAGCAACGCTAGTTTCCTTGTTAGATCTTGAGATCAGTCAAGCTGGTCCTACACGATGTGATGGATCAGATCGACTAGAGAAATTATCCATGTGTGGACGACCAGTAAACACTTCAGATGATCCTTATGAAATAAGATCTCCATTGGACTGGAAAATGCCTCTTATGATATGGGTCTCCACATAGGGCCACCTGAGGATGCTTAAAGGGTTTGTGCAAGAATAGTTTTTTTCTGGCAACTGCTCCTATTCTGCTGGACATGCAAAGATAAGATGACTTAACTGCTTCCTGGCGCCAGCTCCCGTTCCGTATCCAGAAGGCCTGCAATGCTCCGCTGGGCACCAGAGATGTCAACATTCGGTTCGACATCGCCACAGCCAATGATTGGCTGCGGCAATGTCCGGCTCCCTTTGCGTCATGACAAATGCTCACATGCTCCAAGGGGAGACAGACACCGTCACAGCCTGTGATTGGCTGTGGCAATGTCAAACCTGATGTTGACATCACTTGAGTCCAGCAGAGCATCGCAGGCCTGCAGGAGAAAAAGGTGGGATCCAGCATTGGGAAGCAGGTAAGTCACCTTCCCTTTGCAGGTCCAATAGAATTGGGAAAGGAACCTCCCCCATGCATTCTTGCACAACCCAGCAACTATGGCCTAGACTCAAGTCATGCTCCAGTAGATGTCTTTTTTGTGATTCTAGGGTCATGGCCACTTGTGAGTGGCTGTGAACCCTTTTAAGTCCATTAGGTTTTGCGGCTGCCTTACTAGACAGCTATCTTTTGGTCGGCTGACACTTGTCACGGCCGAAGTCCACCGCAGCCTAATCCAACACCATGTGAATTCCATGACACATCCATTCTCTTAGGCCTGGAAAAATGGAGAATTTACTGTTGTTGCCTACATTTTTGGGTTGTTTTCTATTGGTACCTATCAATGTCGTCATTGTATGATGGCTACTAAAACTATCTCCTGGAAACTTCAAATGGCTCCTTAAATGGGTGGCTTGAGTCAAACATTTTGAGAAAGTCTATTTTAAGAAAAAAGAAAAAGCCACGATTCTTGACTGAGAGGTCCAGGATAGATGTATTTGCAGAAACCTAGGCCTGACAATCAAGAAGGAGAGGAAGGGGCTGGCAGAGGAAGCAGGAGGTCCAAGGGTGCACAGAGTGGCTTAGGCCTGCCCTCGATGCACTTAGCCTCTCATTTAGATATGGACTAAAAGTACTTTTTCTCCAGGATGAAGCAACAGATTGCTACGTGAAAGCTAGCCCTACGAGGCATTATATCTGGTTTGACAGACTCCTTTTAAATCCTGTAAAGCAGTGTGGATTTGCCATCCTATGTGGACATACCCTTAATGTAAATTTTAGCTCTCACTAAGACCATGAGAAGTTAAGTCACACGTCTTTGCTTAATAGCGATAATGAGAGGAGTCTTATAAATGGAGACAGCCTTCTTCCTAGGAGTGCAATGGGCAATTAATAGTTGTGTAAGCGGCTGCCACACCTTCCAGAAACCGGTCCGCTCTCCAAACAAATGATGTCTGAGCGCTGCCTCCACTGCTTGCTCTATCACATGCTGAATTTCATCATATAGCAATGCATGAAGAAATGAGTCAGCTTCCTCCAGCGAGGGTGTCTGGTTTCAGCCCTATGTGCGTGAGGAAAAGGATGGGGGAGGAACTTCTCCAAATTGCAGGGGGGGTTCTCGGAATAAGGGAGCTGTAGGTGACCAGATTCAAGAATTAACTTCTTACACTACTACTGCATCCATTATTCACTACAGCATATAGTTATACGCTGCCCGTAACTGCTCCATACTTCTGACTTCTAAAGTTTTATATATGTGCCCTACTAATTTAATGGAGAACCAATATTACCACGCTCATGAGCGCCCCCTACGTCACTTACAATCCTGAACCACAGACACATTTCGCACGTAGCCCTCAGTGATGTCTCATCTCTGGAATCTCTAATGATTCAGCTTTACGCACCAGGAGGGTTTCCTTTTCAATTCTCAGGGACGACAGCACCACTAGCACAATGTATTAGTAATGTCTTCTATAGGTGACAATGAGGACATCACTGGGACAGCTGCAAGGGTGCGCTGCACATAGACACTGACCCTAGAGGCAGACTAAGGTCACCTCTGCCACACAGGATGACAGCAGCACTGTAATGCCGCACAGCAGATGGCAGCAGCTTGGCATGGAGCGCTGCATATCGCTTTACTCCTTCCCGTGAGAATGCAGCATAGGTTTTATTAATATTTTGCACAATGATGGCATTAGGGTAGGTTCACATTTGCCTTTGGCCTCATGCACACAACAGTTTATTTTTCTCAGCCTCCGTTCCGTTTTTTTTGCGGAATGGGTCAGCAAAAAAATGCTGATAGTTTATCCGTTTGTGTTCCACGTCTGTTGTCCGTGTTTCCCTTTAGCAAAAAAAATAGTGCATGTCCTACTTTTTTCACATTTGCGGACAAGGGTAGGCATTTATTACAAGGGATCTGTGGAAACCGCATCCGTTTTTTTTTTTTTTGACGGATGCACAATTTGCGGATGCAAAAAATAACTGTCGTGTGCATGAGGCCTTTAATGGATTTAGCAGGCTCTCACCGCAGAGAGCAGCCTGCCAGAGTTTACCGGGTCCAGCCTTGCCAGATACTGCCAAACCCCATTGACTATAACAGGATAGGGCGGGGATCTGGCCAAAATGGCTTTGGTCCGGCTAAGAACCGAGACTTATGTCGGAAAGCAGCCATAGTCAATGGCAAGGCCATATCCAGGTCTATTAAACAGGAATGTCAACCTACCCCTGGCCAGCTAGTTTATCCAATGTAGCGGGGGTGCAGTGCAAAACCATGTGAATGGTGTGAACAATGGTAATTACACTGCGCCACCACTACAATCTAGATGTGCAGATAAATACTGAAGAGGACGCAGCGGTCACACCAGTGCAATGACCCCGCCGAGCCCTGAGGACAGGTCATCAATATCATGAAACCCCTATAAGGGCTTGTTCACACGACCGTATGGCTTTTTCAGTGTTTTGCGGCACGTTTTTAACGGATCTGTTTTTTCCGTTTTTTGTTTCAGTAGTGTTTCCGGTTCCATTCCGTTTTTCCATATGGCATATACAGTATACAGCATACAATAATTGAGTAGAAAAAATTGGTCTGGGCATAACATTTTCAATAGATGGTTCCGCAAAAACATGTTCTATCTTTGAACGGAACGGAAATACGGAAACGGAATGCATACGGAGTACATTCAGTTTTTTTGCGGAACCATTGAAATGAATGGTATATGGAACTCAAAAAACGGCCCGTATACGGAATGCAAAAATTTTTGTGTGAATGAGCCCTAAATGCAAGACACAGAGGAGGCTTTTGTAGTGCTTTTTTTTTCCCCTTCCAGGTGTATTTTTTGGGTCAAGGTCATTTTTTTTTCAGTTCGCAGCATGCTTTGGGTCTGGCGTTTTTTCCCTCATTGTTTGGCGTTATTCTCCTATAGACTTTCATTTTTTTCAAACAAAACCCGAAAAACCCATGTGCAATGTATTGGAATTTTTTAATAGTGTTAAGGCCTCTTTCACACTACAGGTTTTTTTTTCCGTTTTGAGGGCCGTTTTTTGCAGTCCGTATACGGTCCTTATACGGAACCATTCATTTTAATGGGTCGGCAAAAAAAAAACCAGAATGTACTTTGTATGTATTCCGTTTCCGTGTTTCCGTATCTCCGTTCCGTGCGAAGATAGAACATGTCCTATATTTGGCTGCAAATCACGTTCCGTGGCTCCATTAAAGTCAATGCTCCGCAAGAAAAACGGAATGCATACAGAAATGCATCCGTATGTCTTCTGTATCCGTTCCGTTTTTTGCGGAACCATCTTTTAAAAAAGTTATGCCCAGCCCAATTTGTTCTATGTAATTACTGTATACTGTATATGCCATACGGAAAAACGGAAACACAAAAAAACGGAACAAGGGATCCATGAAAAACGGACCGCAAAACACTGAAATAGCCATACGGTAGTGTGAAAGAGGCCTAAAGCAGTTTTTTTTTTTTTTTTACCAATGCTGTCGTTACAAAGGGTGTATACTGTACATTCCTCTAAAAAACCGCTATGCGTAGGAAAACCACCAGGAGCTAAAATAAACTATATGGGCAAAAGTGTCTATAAAAAGAAAACACACAACAAAAACACTGATCAAGTCAGGCATCGTTGAAGCTTTCTTTGGCCCAAAAAGACACCATAACAAACCTGTGCCTGGCAGTACCCTAGCGTGATATTCTGCATTCCTGTCTACATATTTGTATATTATCCGCAGGGCGTTCAACAAATATTGAGCAGAAATGAAATACGCAAAACTTCCCAGAACATGCTTCATGTAATGCACTGTGACGTTGACTTGAGTTTTCCATGTCATTGAGAATGTCATCTCCTGTCAAGTTCACTCAGTACGTGGCACTGCTGTGTGCACAGAGACTCTAGCCCTAGAGCCTACGTACACTGCCATGTGCACCAGTCTTTGCATGCACAGGGCTATTCTTCCCTAGAAGCTACTGGTGGAGAATACCCCTGGACATAGAGGTCACCTAGTCCTATGGCCCCTAGGCTGCCTTCACATGCCGGAAAGTTTTCTGCAACCTAAAATCAGTTCCATTCACCTGAATTTAGCTTGTAGAAATCCACGTGCTTCCGGCCAAAACAACCCAATTCACGTGAATGGAAGTGAATTTTCAGCCGTGGAAATTTTATACAACAAAATCTGTCGCGTGTGAAGGCAGCCTTAGGCCTCATGCACGTGACCGTATGTATTTTGCGGTCCGTAAAAAAAAACGGAACAGCTGGCCTCTAATAGAACAGTCCTATCCTTTTCCGTAATGCGGACAATAACAGGAAATGTTCTATTTTTTTGCTGAACGGAAATACGGAAACGGAATAACTTCCGTTTTTTTTTTGCGGACCCATTGAAATGAATGGTTCTGTATACGGTCCGCAAAAAAAAAAAAAAAAAACAATACGGAAAGAAAATACGTTTGTGTGCACTTAATATGTACGAAGGGTGAGGCAAAGAATTGCATAGGATCTTTTCTTACCCGACCAGAACAAGAGGCACACGCTATGTGGTAGAGATTGTTTCGGTGTAAGGCCTTTACACCGAAACAATCTCTACCACACGGCGGGTGCCTCTTGTTCTGGTCGGGTAAGAAAAGATCTTATGCAATTCTTTGCCTCACCCTTCGTACATATTAAGTAGGTCACCCCTAAGTAATAAGAAATACACTACATGATGACCCTAAGGCCTCATGCAGACGACTGTATCCGTTTTTTGGTCCGTGAGCAGTCCACATTTTTGCAACACGAACCGTATCCGCAATTCGTGGACCGCAAGATACATAAGGTTGTGTGCATTAAGCCGAAATATACTGTATGACCATGTAGGAGACAGAGGACGATTGGCCACGTAGCTGCGGAAGACACGGAGAGATCCTGAAGGTCATATATAGATGCCTGCTCTTAATGGTGTTCTGATAAATAGGATAAAAAAAGCGATATGTCGCTAAAGATTCTGACCATACACGAGATACGCCTGCAGGCGGCACTGAACCTTAACATCTCAAACGTCAGAAAGGGGAAGGCGGCTGACTGTATATCTGACGCAACCTCATGCTACAGCAAACGCGACCTTATTTTTATCCAATGGTATAGTAGACTGTGAGCTGAGAGGTTAAAGTCCCATCTATATGGCCGTATAGCAGTCCGCTAGTACAGTGATCGGGCCTGTATGTAGGGGCGGGTGGCAGGCGCTGTCCGGTCAAGGGGTTTGAAGGAAGCCGGTATAGCTATGGAGTGGTGCTCATTCATGAAGAGCGTCCTCCTCCTCCTCACAGCTTCTCCATCCGTCACATGAAGGACGGGCTGCCCTGGAGAAGACAGCATGGCCATGGTGACACTGGGATTTTCCCTGCTCACAACCTTGCATTGCCCTGTTTCCTCAATGTGAAATGGAAAATAGGAAGTTTGTTTAGTTGCCTTAGAAACTGACAAGAGGTTAACCCCGCGCTTGTTCTCAGCATTAACTCTTTCCTCTTGACACTAATAAATGTCAGCCAGGAAGACATTGTCACAGAGGTCAGCAGACATCTCCCCTAGGATGAGGATCTAATAAGAGAATTTGCTGTTGGGCTGTAAAAGAACACGGAGGCGAGTCAAAGAGTCACACGTGACAGGCAGTGCGGTTTATGATGGCAACATGCCTGCTATCTCTGGCGCTCCCATAGGAATGAATTGTGTGGCGGCGCGCTTTTCCAAACAGCCACTCCATCCATTTCAAGGGGGTTCCATGTGGTGCAGGCTCCTGTTCTCATGACTGGTGGGGGTCCTACCGCTGGGATAACTTTGTATAACCGGAATACCTCTGTAATCATCCCCCTTTGCATGAATGAACATTGATTTTCAGGTGCAGAGACTTCCGCTGCATGTGAATCTGCCTGTAGGGAATGGCCACAAATAGCTGATTGTTTTCAGCGTAATTTGCCGCAATTCCACTCTGACTGTGGATGAGGTTTCATAGAATCTCATCCACTTTGCTGGTACTGCAAATCCACAGCATATGTCCCATGTCCATGTACCCTAAAAGGGAATTGTCCTAACTGCATCATGGTCTGACTCTCACCAGAATCCCTCGACTCCGTTGACTCTGGTTGACTTTTGAGTCAGGACAATTGGCACGTGAATAGGTTAATGGGGTTGTCCACTTTGGAACTTTCCTTTCTTGCTGTAAAGGACTCCTAAAAATAAACTGACCACACAGCGTCCCACTGCTTGGACTTGCAGTAGTCAGCTGAGGGAAAGTGTCAGCAGGTCTTCACTTGTCTTGCAGGTCCACCATCGGGGAAATGGAGCATCAGATGAAGACCATTGCAATTAATGGTTTGTCCATGTCATGCAGGAATATGCTTGGTCCTCCAGAGACAATTTCTGACTGGTTAATGGGGGTCATTAAAGGGAGTCTTTCACCTAATCTGAGCGTTTTAGACCGCTCAGATCAGGTTATAGACTCTTTAACCCTCATTACGATCATACCTTTGTCTTATGTGTCCCTCGCCCAGATAATGCAAATAATACTTTTTAAACTTATGCAAATTACCTTCTGAAGGTGCCCAGGGGCGGCGTTACTGGGCGATGTGCCCAGAAAAACACACCTCCAGCCGGCGGACGTTACGAGCGGCACCAGAGGACGGCGGGCTGGGAACTGGCCCGCACCTGCGCACTGCTCTGCCCATTATGGGCAGAGGAACATCCTTTCATATTGCGCATGCGCCGGCCGGCTGTCTTTAGTTGGCCGGCGCATGCGCAATATGAAAAGCTGTTCATCTGCCCATAATGGGCAGAGCAGTGCGCAGGTGCGGGCCAGTTCCCAGCCCGCCGTCCTCTGGTGCCGCTCGTGACGTCCGCCGGCTGGAGGTGTGTTTTTCTGGGCACATCGCCCAGTAACGCCGCCCCTGGGCACCTTCAGAAGGTAATTTGCATAAGTTTAAAAAGTATTATTTTCATTATCTGGGCGAGGGACACATAAGACAAAGGTATGATCGTAATGAGGGTTAAAGAGTCTATAACCTGATCTGAGCGGTCTAAAACGCTCAGATTAGGTGAAAGACTCCCTTTAATGATGGACGCCATGTTGGCTGATACATATCAAAGGAATCTGCCTTTGAGAGAGCAGTGTGACTTGCTTGACTTGGGACACTATTGAGGGTCATGGTTCCTTCTACAATTCCATTTTTCTTGTACATCTAAGCCAATTTCTCACACGAGGGGCATACAGATGACAACCGAACTCACAAGCCAGGAAATAAGAAGCATAGACATCGACAGAAAGAAATCTAGACATTAACAAACTTCCAGCCCTGTGTGACCTCTGTGTGAATTTTTCTCATGATCCAGTGGGGAAACCCTACTTTATTCCTATTATCTTGTCTTGATCTTCAGTTTTCCCAAATCATTTTCTGGAGATAATTGGTTTTACTTCAGTTTTATAGTTCACAGGTTCTGTTGATTGTGGAGAGTCATCTATTGCTGAGGTTCTTCTCAGAGAATTCCTCAAGTCATCTAGCTCTCTGATCAGGATAATTTATCCTTATCGGCAGAATGATGACCTTTCAAGAAACAACCAGCCCTCAAGGGCACCAATGGATGGAATCCAGATGGAGCCATCGATTAAAAATGGGAGATCTATTCCACTGGGTGGAATATGGATGCCAACATAGTTCGATTTAAAGAGCCCCACATCTCTGTAGCTTTATGTATAGTTTAGTTGTTGGTGCCTCTTTAAGACATTCATGAGGAATAGCTTAGAAGAGGATGTGGCCACTGCTTGGCTTGTTATACCGTACCGTACTGTACCCCCTTACATTACACATTCTAGTATCACTGTATCCCCTTACATTATACACTCTAGTATCTCTGCACTCCCTTACATTATACATTCTAGTATGACTGTACCCCCTTACACTATACACTCTAGTATCACTGTACCCCCTTACATTACAAATTCTAGTATCACTGTACCCCCTTACACTGTACACTCTAGTATCTCTGTACCCCCTTACATTATACAGTCTAGTATCACTGTAGCCCCTTACATTATACAGTCTAGTATCTCTGTACTCCCTTACACTGTACACTCTAGAATCACTGTACCCCCTTACACTGTACACTCTAGTATCTCTGTACCCCCTTACATTATACACTCTAGTATCTCTGTACCCCTTTACATTATAAACTCTAGTATCTCTGTACCCCCTTACATTATACAGTCTGGTATCACTGTACCCCCTTACATTATACACTCTAGTATCTCTGTACCCCCTTACATTATACACTCTAGTATCACTGTACCCCCTGACATTATACAGTCTGGTATCACTGTACCCCCTTACATTATACACTCTAGTATTACTGTACCCCCTTACACTATACACTCTAGTATCACTGTACCCCCTTACACTATACACTCTAGTATCACTGTACCCCCTTACATTATACACTCTAGTATCACTGTACCCCCTGACATTATACACTCTAGTATCTCTGTACCCCCTTACACTATACACTCTAGTATCACTGTACCCCCTTACATTATACACTCTAGTATCACTGTACCCCCTTACATTATACACTCTAGTATCACTGTACCCCGTTACATTATACACTCTAGTATCACTGTACCCCGTTACATTAGTTACATTATATACTCTAGTATCACTGCACCCCCTTACATTATACAGTCTAGTATCACTGTACCCCCTTACATTATACAGTCTAGTATCACTGTACCCCTAGTATCTCTGTACCCCGTTACATTATAAACTCTAGTATCTCTGTACCCCCTTACATTATACACTCTAGTATCACTGTACCCCCTTACACTGTACACTCTAGTATCAGTGTATCTCCTTACAGTATACAATCTAGTATCACTGTACTCCCTTACATTATACAGTTTAGTATCACTGTACCCCCTTGCATTATACACTCTAGTATCACTGTACCCCCTTACATTATACACTGTAGTATCACTGTACCCCCTAACATTATACAGTCTAGTATCACTGTACCCCCTTGCATTATACACTCTAGTATCACTGTAACCCTTACATTATACACTCTAGTATCAGTGTACCCCCTTACATTATACACTCTAGTATCAGTGTACCCTCTAGTATCTCTGTACCTCCTTACAGTATACACTCTAGTATCTCTGTACCTCCTTACAGTATACACTCTAGTATCACTGTACCCCCCTTACATTATACAATTTAGTATCTCTGTAGTCCCTTACACTGTACCCTCTAGTATCACTGTAACCCCTTACATTATACACTCTAGTATTTCTGTACCTCCTTACACTGTACCCTCTAGTATCTCTGTACCCCCTTACACAATATACTCTAGTATTACTGTACACTCTAGTATCTCTGTACCCTCTTATACTGTACCCTCTAGTATCACTGTAACCCCTTACAGTATACACTCTAGTATTTCTGTACCTCCTTACATTGTACCCTCTAGTATCTCTGTACCCCCTTACACGATATACTCTAGTATTACTGTACACTCTAGTATCAGTGTACACTCTAGTATCTCTGTACTCCATTACACGATATACTCTAGTATTACTGTACACTCTAGTATCAGTGTACACTCTAGTATCTCTGTACCCCATTACACGATATACTCTAGTATTACTGTACACTCTAGTATCAGTGTACACTCTAGTATCTCTGTACCCTCTTATACTGTACCCTCTAGTATCACTGTAGCCCCTTACATTATACACTCTAGTACCTCTGTACCCTCTAGTATCTCTGTACCCGCTGTACAGGGTGCACCCTCTATTCCCTTTCTGACACAGGCTGAGCACACATAGCTCCATTTCTAGCTCTCTAGCCCCTGTATCCCCCTCCTTTACACCGCACTCTAAAACAGTCATTATACGATTTTCAGGAATCAGCAGATCAGATAAATCAGATGATAAGATCGTCCGATCGATCATGACACAATGCAAGAGTCGGGCAGATGTCTGGGTGCAGTTCTGCTCCTCACCTTCTGCACTTGGTCATGGTTGAGCTCCGTGAAGAAGTAGGCGAGTAGATGTGAAGCGATCATGTCTGTGTATGGCCGCCCTCCCCCGGTGTGTAGAGCAGGTCGTGTACCGCTTCGTCTGTCCGCTGCCTTCCAGTAGTGCCGGCTTTTTCTTTGCTGTCTCTCTTTACAATGTGCTTCATTCACTGATGCCTTGCGGCCAAGCCCCCTGCTGACGTCACTCCCATCATTAACCCGCGCACTGCCGCCGGCGCGTCCAGAGCATCCTCCAGTCGGCGTCAGTCACGTGCGCCCAGCGCCAGAAGTGACTAATAGAGGGCAGTGATAAGCTCCGCCGTACAGGACCGGCACCGTGCATCACCGGGACCACCACAGCCATACCCATAGCAGGCTGCAGCATCCCTAGCCGGGAGCACAGGGGTTAACAGCGGCAGGAGCCGGCACGGCAGGCTATTGGCTGGGGATGGGGTGTGTGGAGGTGCGGCACTGCAATTGGTTTGGACGCCGGCTGTGGGTGGGGCTGCATGTGGTGGGTCTTGGTGGTTAGGATGAGAGATGACAATGACTGGCCCCGCCCCCCGAATCATGTCATGTACCGGAACGTGTAGCATCCTGCCAGCATCACCCGCAGGAGGGCGGGGCCTAGGCCAATACATTACAAGTGGCTGCTCTGCCTAAGCTAGGAATGATACAATGTATATCCTGTTCATGTATGTTCACACCTGACATACAGTACCAGCACAACTGGGTGAGATTTTAAAGGGGTTGTCCAGGATTAGAAACATTTTCTCCAGAAAAGCTTCATCTGTCTATAGGTTGGGCCCCATATAGCAGATCACCTCTGTTGAAGTGAATGGGGTGCAACTGCAATACTACACATGGCCTGTGGACAGGGGTGGCGCTGCGTAGACTCCTTCTATAATCTCCTATGTTACCCTCTGAGAAGAACTGTGTAACTGGCACTATATAACTATGCGTGTCACCTGTTAACTATTTGGGCTCAAGGGTTCACGTCAAGGATGCTTCTTTCCACCCTGTCCATTCACACGTCCGCAAAATGGGTCCGCATCCGTTCTGCAATTTTGCGGAACAGGTGCGGACCCATTCATTTTCAATGGGGCCGGAATGTGCTGCCCGCACTTCCGGATCCGCACTTCCGTTCCGCCAAAAAATAGGACATGTCCTATTCTTGTCCGCAATTGCGCACTAGAAAAGGCATTTTCTATGAGAGTGCCGGCGATGTGCGATCCGAAAAACACATACGGACGTGTGAATGGACCCTAAAAAGTTGTTGTAGACCTCTGTGGTACTCTGCTACTGAGCCTTACAAATTGCTGTGTAGCCCAAACCTGCACAACACTGTGCAATCAGAATGTAAGATACCATTTGTTTCCCCACAGACCAGTGCTTCTGTCTTCTGCGCTCCACCCTACTCTGATAACAGATTATAAAGACAATATCTGACTGTCACAGGACAGGTCTGGCAGGGTACTAGTTACACTGAAGGTACTAGTTACACTGAAGGCACCAGTTACACTGAAGGTACTAGTTACACTGAAGGTACTAGTTACACTGAAGGCACTAGTTACACTGAAGGCACCAGTTACACTGAAGGCACTAGTTACACTGAAGGTACTAGTTACACTGAAGGTACTAGTTACACTGAAGGCACCAGTTACACTGAAGGTACTAGTTACACTGAAGGTACTAGTTACACTGAAGGCACCAGTTACACTGAAGGCACTAGTTACACTGAAGGCACTAGTTACACTGAAGGCACCAGTTACACTGAAGGTACTAGTTACACTGAAGGCACTAGTTACACTGAAGGTAGTAGTTACACTGAAGGTACTAGTTACACTGAAGGCACTAGTTACACTGAAGGCACCAGTTACACTGAAGGCACCAGTTACACTGAAGGTACTAGTTACACTGAAGGCACTAGTTACACTGAAGGTAGTAGTTACACTGAAGGCACTAGTTACACTGAAGGCACCAGTTACATTGAAGGTACTAGTTACACTGAAGGCACCAGTTACACTGAAGGCACTAGTTACACTGAAGGTACTAGTTACACTGAAGGCACTAGTTACACTGAAGGTACTAGTTACACTGAAGGTACTAGTTACACTGAAGGTACTAGTTACACTGAAGGCACCAGTTACACTGAAGGCACTAGTTACACTGAAGGCACCAGTTACACTGAAGGCACCAGTTACACTGAAGGTACTAGTTACACTGAAGGCACTAGTTACACTGAAGGTACTAGTTACACTGAAGGTACTAGTTACACTGAAGGCACTAGTTACACTGAAGGTACTAGTTACACTGAAGGCACTAGTTACACTGAAGGTACTAGTTACACTGAAGGCACTAGTTACACTGAAGGTACCAGTTACACTGAAGTCACTAGTTACACTGAAGGCACCAGTTACACTGAAGGTACTAGTTACACTGAAGGCACTAGTTACACTGAAGGTAGTAGTTACACTGAAGGTACTAGTTACACTGAAGGCACTAGTTACACTGAAGGCACTAGTTACACTGAAGGCACTAGTTACACTGAAGGTACTAGTTACACTGAAGGCACTAGTTACACTGAAGGCACTAGTTACACTGAAGGTACTAGTTACACTGAAGGTACTAGTTACACTGAAGGCACTAGTTACACTGAAGGCACCAGTTACACTGAAGGTACTAGTTACACTGAAGGCACTAGTTACACTGAAGGCACCAGTTACACTGAAGGCACTAGTTACACTGAAGGCACCAGTTACACTGAAGGCACCAGTTACACTGAAGGCACTAGTTACACTGAAGGCACTAGTTACACTGAAGGTACTAGTTACACTGAAGGTACTAGTTACACTGAAGGCACTAGTTACACTGAAGTCACTAGTTACACTGAAGGTACTAGTTACAATGAAGGCACTAGTTACACTGAAGGCACCAGTTACACTGAAGGTACTAGTTACACTGAAGGAACTAGTTACACTGAAGGCACCAGTTACACTGAAGGTACTAGTTACACTGAAGGTACTAGTTACACTGAAGGTAGTAGTTACACTGAAGTCACTAGTTACACTGAAGTCACTAGTTACACTGAAGGTACTAGTTACAATGAAGGCACTAGTTACACTGAAGGCACCAGTTACACTGAAGGTACTAGTTACACTGAAGGCACTAGTTACACTGAAGGCACCAGTTACACTGAAGGCACTAGTTACACTGAAGGTACTAGTTACACTGAAGGCACTAGTTACACTGAAGGCACTAGTTACACTGAAGGCACCAGTTACACTGAAGGTACTAGTTACACTGAAGGCACTAGTTACACTGAAGGCACTAGTTACACTGAAGGCACCAGTTACACTGAAGGCACTAGTTACACTGAAGGTACTAGTTACACTGAAGGCACCAGTTACACTGAAGGTACTAGTTACACTGAAGGCACTAGTTACACTGAAGGCACCAGTTACACTGAAGGCACTAGTTACACTGAAGGTACTAGTTACACTGAAGGCACTAGTTACACTGAAGGCACCAGTTACACTGAAGGTACTAGTTACACTGAAGGCACTAGTTACACTGAAGGCACCAGTTACACTGAAGGTACTAGTTACACTGAAGGCACTAGTTACACTTAAGGCACTAGTTACACTTAAGGCACTAGTTACACTGAAGGCACCAGTTACACTGAAGGTACTAGTTACACTGAAGGCACTAGTTACACTTAAGGCACTAGTTACACTTAAGGCACTAGTTACACTGAAGGCACTAGTTACACTAGCCAGGTTTCACATCACAAACTCAAAAGATAAATGGCTTTCATATCAGACTTTCTTCACTGGTCACAGTCACATGAGTTTCAGACACTGTATTTGATAGCTAGATGACACCAACAGAGATATATTTCTCCTGCTAATAACAGTTTAGCCTGTGGCTTAACTGGTATGGTCTCGGTCTTGCAGGTTTTGGGTTCAAGACCTAGCACCCATTGGGAGAAAAAAATTATATATTTTTTTAAATACACTATCTACATCACAAATTCAAATGATCTTTGACTTTTATATGTGAATTGCTTCACTGGCCTAGGTCATAGTCAGAGTGAGTTTTAGATATACTGCATCTGTGACTATGACCCTGACCAGTGAAGAAAGTCAGATATTAAGGTCAAACGGCATTTGAATTAGTGATTTAGCCAGCTATCTCAGTCAGATATCAAAGTCAGGGGGTCAGAATCAAACGTGGGTATGAGAGTCAGGGATCTGAGTCAGTTATCATATTCAGGGATCTGAGTCAGTTATCAGATTTAGGGATCTGAGTCAGTTATCAGAGTCAGGGATCTGAGTCAGTTATCAGAGTCAGGGATCTGAGCCAGTTATCATAGTCAGGGATCTGAGCCAGTTATCATAGTCAGGGATCTGAGCCAGTTACCAGAGTCAGGGATCTGAGCCAGTTACCAGAGTCAGGGATCTGAGCCAGTTACCAGAGTCAGGGATCAGAGTCAGTTATCAGGGTCAGGTATATGAGTCAGTTATCAGAGTCAGGGATCTGAGCCAGTTATCAGATTCAGAGATCTGAGTCAGTTATCAGGGTCAGGTATCTGAGTCAGTTATCAGGGTCAGGGATCTGAGTCAGTTACCATAGTCAGGGATCTGAGTCAGTTATCAGAGTCAGGGATCTGAGTCAGTTATCAGACTCAGAGATCTGAGTGAGTTATCAGAGTCAGGGATCTGAGTCAGTTATCAGAGTCAGGGATCTGAGTCAGGTATCAGGGAGAGTATTTTGTCTGAAGCTGACATGATTCTTATATTTGACAATGACATCTGGTGGCATCCTAAAATGACCACTAGAGACCTGGCCAGAGTCACCATCAGGGCAGAACAGGTGGAACTCTAGTCACAGTCCAAAACAGGTACCAACACATACCTGCTTGGCTGCTTCCCCCAGCACAGTAGTCATGTCATGGGACCAACACAGGTACACTAGTATTATAGGGAGTATGGAAACATGTTGTCAGGCTCCAGTGCATCGTCTATCATTATTCTCTCATTAACTGGCGTGCACATCTGCCCCTCCCTAAAAAGACCATAGGATGTATGATTGCTGGGTCCCCAGTCCTCCTCACCACACAAATGCGATGAGGAGGAGTTTGAATGGAATGGCAGTAGAAAACCTCCATTAAAACTTCTTCAAGCCATAGTCATGCCCTGGGTACTTTGGACCCCCATTTTATCAATGAGTGGGGATCAGAGCAGTAGGGTCCCGTGGATAAGTGATACATGTTTCAGTTGAAAAAACAAGAATTATCAACCAACCATACCATATACCATAAGGCTCCCACTCGACCCCTCTGTACACATGGGGTGCAGGGACATGTTGGGGAGTGTTACTCGCAGATCACAGCGACATTCACCCCTCTGGCTCTCCCTAAAGTCGTGCAGTCACTGGAGGGAGCACTCTTTCTTCCTTTAGAGCACAACCTCTGGTGGTAGATGGGGTGACCTGAATGTTAAGTTTGGGTCTGGGTGCAGCAAGAGAGCAGGTGCAATGGTCGGCGCATGGAGTCAGTAAAGAGGCCAGTTGGTAATAAATAAGTCTTTCTTTTCTAAAGTGCAGAATAGGAGTAGTAGTACATCCAGTAATAACAAGGCACAGTTCTGAGGCATATATCAGAGTGCAATACTTCCCCAATAACAAGACATGGACAGCATGAATGATGGCGGTTTTAGTAGTCCTCTTCGCCTCTCTGCAGAACCTGAGGCATGCAATGAGGTTCTGGTTAAATGCTTCTGCAAAATCCTGGGTTGGCCAAACAGTCTCCAAGCATGGAAGGGTGCTTGGCAATGAAAAAAAAAAGGCAGTAGAAATCCAACAACTTGATCTTCATCTCGACTGACCGTACATAGGAGCCAATTTTGCCGAAATCGGATGGTTAGGCCGACATTTATCTAATGCGTATTAGCTGAGTCTGCCCATTTTGACAGGACCAGCAGAACGTCAAATGGGTTTGAGGGTCGCCTAACAGCAGATGTCGGGGTAGATATGTATTGGATTCTTGGGGAGATACACTGTTGCTAGAGGATTCTGACAACAGTTTTCTCCCTTTTCCCCAGTGAAAACACATGCACATTGCCATGGCTGAAAATACAAATTCAAACACAATGCAACAGCATTCTGGAAGAGCGAGCCCTCAGCCCAACAAGCGTGAGGCTGACAGCCATCTAATGTGCATGGTCATGCCCCATGCTAGCCATACACATCAGACGTATGTCAGCCGACCAGCTAGTGAGTATGGAGCCTCCCGACATCAGCTGTCGGGGACATAAGGATCGGGCATGTGGATTCAACGCCAGAAGATAAGCTTCCTCTGACACTGACTTTCTCTCCCTCTCTCCAGAGCCGAGGATGCATATGTATGAGACGAGCGCTCGGCCAACAACTCATGTGTATGGTGACCTTCACCCTAAGTTCACACCTGAGCGTTCAAACGCGCTGTAAAACGCTCAACACGTGAAAACCAATGCTTCCCTATGGCCCTGGTTCACACTTGAGCGTTTTACAGCGCGTTTGAACGCGCTGTAAAACGCCTGACGCATAAACAAGTTCTTGAGCTTTTTCTTGGGCGTTTGTCGCGCGTTTTGGCCCATAGACTCATTGGACAACACTGCAGTCAATCACACAAACGCGCGTCAAACACACGTTTACTATTGCAAAAAACGTGCATAAAAACGCGCAACAAATACGCGCGTAAAATGCACGTCTCAGAAACGCTCAGGTCTGAACCCAGGGTCAGACACAGCTTTTACTCGAGTACCAGGTGAATATATAATGGTCAGATAGAGGTCAGAATGATATATAGAGGTCAGAAGGACACTTGAGCCTTCAAGGACAATACTGGAGGCATCTATTTCCACACTGTAAGAAGCAGAGAAGATGCATCTAGAAGATTTATGGCAGCAGCAGATGATTCCTCTCCCCTAAGCAGCCGTCTCTAGGTAGGGCATGTACTGCTATGAAGGCTCCTAATGTGCCTGTTTAACCTGTTCATTATTACAGGAGTCACTAGAATCTGCTGACCCCCTATCAGTTCAGAGCCATTTATCTCCAGAAGCATCAAGAAGAAGTTCTTCTGCCCAAGCAGGTGTCCTTTATAACAACAGACAGAATGGAAAGTGATTGTGTGTCCTGCAGCGACTAGTGAGATGTCTGGTGTCACTCCCTAAACTTCATGGCTAGAAGAAGATGGATCCCTTTATGCCACATGTATGATGTCAAGTAAGGCTGACTCAGCATGATAGTCAACACCTTGGAGTGTGATCACACTGAGTTTTTCACATTTTCTGCATCAGAATCTGCGTGTAAAATCTGCTTCCTATTCATTTCAATGGGTATCTGCGCTGTTTAAACAATACCTTCTTTCAGCATGCTGCTAAAAATGGTCTTTCCCATTTAAATGAATGGGCAGCTGAAAAATCCACTCAGTGGACATCTAAGGGTACTTTCACACTAGGGTTTTTCTTTTCCGGTATTGAGTTCCGTCACAGGGGCTCAATACTGAAAATAAACTGATCAGCTTTATCTTAATGCATTCTGAATGGAGAGCGATCCGTTCAGGATGCATCAGTTCAGTCCCTCTTACGTTTTTTTTTGGACGGAGAAAATACCACAGCAATTTTCTCTCCGACCAAAAATCCTGAATACTTGCCGGAATGCCGGATCCGGCATTAATTTCCATTGAAATGCATTTATGCCAGATCCGGCCCCAAGTGTTTCGGCAAAACGGATCCATTCTTTCCATCTGTACATGCGCAGACCATTAAATCTGTAGGAAAAAAAATACTGGATCCGTTTTTTCCAGATGACAACCGGAAAGACAGATCCAGTATTTCAATGCACTTGTGAGACGGATCCGTTTCACAAATGCATCCTTTTTCGTCCAGATTGCCGGCGACGGAACTGCCTTTCGGCAGCGATTCTCCCGATTTCCCGATACACAGGCATGCACAGCTTGGTCCAGTATGCATGGAGAAGGGATTATATCCAGTGAAAATAAAGGATTAGGCATGTTGAAATCAAACGTAAGTAATAAGTCAAAGCCACTGGTCTTGTATTGTATCTTGAAGACATTTCGCTAGTCTTACTCAAGCCAGTGAGATGACTAGTGAAACGTCTTCAAGAAAAAATACAAGGCTAGTTGCTCTGACTTATTACTACTGATACCCCATGACCTGGATGGATGAGAACCTTTACAGACAACCATGCAGATCCTTCTTGTCCCCCGTCATCTGCTGTCCAGGGAGACTTGAACATCCAAAATCAGGGCGTTTATCTAATGTGTAAGGCCATTTCTAGTCTGGGGATCGGCTGTGGCGCAGTTGAAGGGAATTTGGTTGCCCCGCTCTGTTAAGCCTCATTCACACGTCAGTGTTTTGGACAGTGATTTCCATCAGTGATTGTGAGCCAAAACCAGGTGTGGAGGCTCCACAGACATAAGGTATAAGGGAGAGATCTGCACCTGTTCTGTGTTTAGAGCCGCACCAGGTTTTGGCTCAAAATCACTGATGGAAATCACTGACCACAACATGGATGTGTGAATGAGGATTTAAAAAATGACTGCCACCCATAAAGGGTTATCTAATTTCTTAAAGTATGGTACCGAGAAAGATGATCAAAACTAGGGTTTGTGGTTTTTTGGGACGACCATTGTACGTTGAAATCGTAACTTGAGTCCATAGCTCTAGGGAAAACCAGCAATTGGTCCCAAAGGCAATCCCAAAATGTCAATCAAAAAATAAGAAAAAATGAAGATTTAAGAAAAATAAGCAGATAATTAAGACAGATAAAGCAAGTCCTTACACAGAGCAGTGAGAAGTCACTTTGTCTGATGAGGACTGGAGCTTCTTCCTGTACAGCACACAGAAAAATAAAAAAACAGGAATGGGGATTTTTTAAATATCTAGTTTAGCTGGGGTAAATCTATACGTCTAGTAGTATACACACATATATCATATATATCCATACATATATACACATACACACATATATCATATCTATATACACAAACACATATATATATCATATATATATATATATATATATACACACACACATACACACATATATCATATATATATATACATACATATATACACATACACACATATATCATATATATCCATACATATATACACATACACACATATATCATATATATCCATACATATATACACATACACACATATATCATATATATATACACACACATACACACATATATCATATATATACATACATATATACACATACACACATATATATATATATATATATATGTGTGTATGTGTGTGTATATATATATATATATATATATATATGTATGATATATATATGTGTATATGTATGATATATGTGTGTATGTGTATATATGTATGATATATGTGTGTATATATGTATGATATATGTGTGTATGTGTGTGTATATATATGATATGTGTATGTGTATATATGTATGATATATGTGTGTATGTGTATATATGTATGTATATATATTATATAGGTGTGTATGTGTATATATGTATGATATATGTGTGTATATAAGTATGTATATATATGATATATGTGTGTATGTGTATATATGTATGTATATATATTATATAGGTGTGTATGTGTATATATGTATGATATATGTGTGTATATAAGTATGTATATATATGATATATGTGTGTATGTGTATATATGTATGTATATATATGATATATACACACATACTGTACATATATACACATATATCATACATATATACACATACACACATCATATATATATATATATATATATATATACACACACACACATATATCAGATATATATATATATATACACATATATTATATATATATATATACACACACATACTGTACATATATACACATACACGCATATATATTATATCATATATATCATGTTTGATAGTGGACATAATAAAAGTGTAAAGCGTGGTAAAATGACATGAGAGCTGTCACCCCCCTGAGTTCGGCAGGATCTGCAGGGATTAGGTGGCACTATGTCCCTGTCAGCATGCTGCAGGCCTGGCTGTGGGTTGGGCACTGCAGTGTCACAGGAATGTACAGTATAGTGACACAGGATGTAGTGATGCAATCTCTGCTGCAACTGCAACCCTGACGACATTGATTTCAATGGGAAAGGTTACGTGGGTCGCATACACATAATGCAGCTGGGCCTGATATACTGACTGAAGTGGGAGACAGAGCGTACTCACCATAATTAATCACTTCATTACCCGTCGTAAAGGAGTTTTCAGAAAATAACCATGTATTAAAGGGAACCTGTCACCTGGATTTTATGAATAGAGCTGAGGACATGGGTTGCTAGATCGCCGCTAGCACATCAGCAATACCCAGTCCCCATAGCTCTGTGTGCTTTTATTGTGTCAAAAACCTGATTTGATACATATGCAAATTAACCTGAGATGAGTCCTGTCCCTGAAATGAGTCCAGCGTGAAGGAGCCCAGCACCGCCCCGCATCCTCCGAATCTCCACCTTGCTCTCCGACGTCACAAAGCTAGAGCGCCGTAATCTCGCGATGCGCGAGCTAGCGCATGCGCCGTGTATGTATTTGTATTTGCTGGCATCAGCCTCAGGGAACAAACTGTGCATGCGCTAGCTCGCGCATCGCAAGATTACGGCGCTCTAGCTTTGTGACGTCGGGGAGCAAGGAGGAGATTCTGAGGATGCGGGGCGGTGCTGGGCTCCTTCACGCTGGACTCATCTCAGGGACAGGACTCATCTAAGGTTAATTTGCATATCTATCAAATCGTTTTTTTGACACGATAAAAGCACACAGAGCTATGGGGACTGGGTATTGCGGATGTGCTAGCGGCCATCTAGCAACCCATGTCCTCAGCTCTATACACAAAATCCCGGTGACAGGTTCCCTTTAACCTATACATAGGTGGCTGACAGAAATAGGGGGCAGATTTCTGAAAACTCCTTGTTACCCCTATGAACCAATCACAGCACAGCTTACATTCTTCAGGGGCATTATATGAAATGAAAGCAGTGCTGTGATTGGTTGCTATGGACAACAACCAGAGACAGTTTCTCTTTTTAACAGTTTCATAAATCTCCCCCAAGGCCTGTCATTTAAAAAAAAATAGCAGCTCGAAGTCTGTTGCTGAGGAGCAAGTGAGGTGCAGCCGTCCAGATTAGATATATGTAACAAACCTCAGCTAGATTCATCCTAATTTTGAATACCGTATGGCTGGGGGGAGGACTTATTAATGAAAATGTGCTAAAATTCTGGTAAAAATAAATAAAACCTAGCTTTGCACATCATTTATTATGTGCTTAGATACTCATTTTACAATACAATCGTGTTCAGCGGCTCACCTTGCCTCTTCACAAAGACCTGGTGCTCACTCCACGGATTCACCCAAATCCGGTTAAAAAAGTGCAAAGTATTATAGTAACTGGAGGGCACTCAATTATCAGAGAACATCATGGCAGGATGTCAGTAATCCCAATTTATTACCTAAAATAATGTCTAAAATGGTGACAGAGCTAAAACCGTACTCACATATATCTAAAAACATGCAACTGAAAACATGCAATTAAAAACATACACATAAAGCAAAATTGACCGCACAGTAAGGCTGCTTTCACACTAGCGTTCGCTGGTCCGCTCGTGAGCTCCGTTTGAAGGAGCTCACGAGCGGACCCGAACGCAGCCGTCCAGCCCTGATGCAGTCTGAATGGAGGCGGATCCGCTCAGACTGCATCAGTCTGGCGGCGTTCAGCCTCCGCTCCGCTCGCCTCCGCACGGACAGGCGGACAGCTGAACGCTGCTTGCAGCGTTCGGGTGTCCGCCTGGCCGTGCGGATCCGTGCGGATCCGTCCAGACTTTCAATGTAAGTCAATGGGGACGGATCCGTTTGAAGATGCCACAATGTGGCTCAATCTTCAAGCGGATCCGTCCCCCATTGACTTTACATTGAAAGTCTGGACGGATCCGTACTAGGCTATTTTCACACTTAGCTGTTCTATGCTAAAAATAATGCAGACGGATCCGTACTGAACGGAGCCTCCGTCTGCATTATTATGAGCGGATCCGTTCAGAACGGATCCGCCCGAACGCTAGTGTGAAAGTAGCCTAAAATGTCCACACAATCCGTGTAGGGCTGCAATGTCCGTATGCAACTCAGGTCAGGTGTATGACCGCATATATGCAGATTCAATTAGTGTGCAAACTCAGCAGGCAGTATAGGTCAAATGTTCAACCAATATAGTCTTGTCCAAAACTTCATACAGGCCCCATAGGGCAAAGTACATTACCCCTCCTGCGTCCCCTTGATCTTGCTCCAGCCACTTAGACTCAGGTCTATAACGCGGCGTCCCACGTGACCTGACTGCGTCCCACGTGATGCACGTAGCTGTTGTAAGGCTGGTCAGTGCGCTGGGTCTTAAGATCCGGACCGTATGGTTGTATCCGCACTGGAGATCACTCTCTGGGGGTCCGAGGGGTACGGTGACTTTTGGTACTGTCACCTCAGAGTTCCAATGGAAAGTCCTGTGCTGTCATGAACCAAATCGGACGCGTTTCGGGGATCAAGCCCCTTCCTCAGCGGTAAAGCCTTCGTCAGGCTCCGATAGGCTCTGAAACGCGTAGGTGGCAGTCTTTTGTCCTACGGAGGCTCCCGTACTTATACCGGTGACGTCACCGCAAGCGGTCTCCCGGGTAACAGACCAAGCTCCCTCGCGCCGCGCGTGTTTCCGGCCGGGGCCGCGCTGCTGCTGGCAGGTGAGCAGAAGAACGCCGCGATCTGAAAGGATAACAGCATCCCTATAGGAACAACAAGAAGAACTCAGAACACGGCAAATGGAACACTAAGGCCTCTTTCACACGGGCGTCATGTTTTTTGCCCGGATAAGAGGCGGGTGCGTTGCGGGAAAATGCGCGATTTTTCCGCGCGAGTGCAAAACATTGTCATGCGTTTTGCACTCGCGTGAGAAAAATCGCGCATGTTTGGTACCCAGACCCGAACTTCTTCACAGAAGTTCGGGCTTGGGATTGATGTTCTGAAGATTGTATTATTTTCCCTTATAACATGGTTATAAGGGAAAATAATAGCATTCTGAATACAGAATTCTTAGTATAATAGTGCTGGAAGGGTTAAAAATAATAAAAAAGTTAACTCACCTTCTCCTCTTGTTCGCGTAGATCCCGGTCTGTTCTTTAGCTGTGGGCTGAATGACCTGAGGTGATGTCAGATCACATGCTCCAATCACATGGTCCATCACCATGGTGATGGAGCATGTGATCTGACATCACCACAGGTCCTTTAGCCCACAGATAAAGAACAGACCGGGATCTACGCGAACAAGAGGAGAAGGTGAGTTAACTTTTTTATTATTTTTAACCCTTCCAGCACTTTTATACTAAGCATTCTGTATTCAGAATGCTATTATTTTCCCTTATAACCATGTTATAAGGGAAAATAATACAGTGAATAGACTGTCACCTAGAACACATGCGCGAAAATCGCACCGCATCCGCACTTGCTTGCGGATGCATGCGATTTTCACGCAACCCCATTCATTTCTATAGGGCCTGCGTTACGTGAAAAACGCACAAAGAGGAGCATGCTGCGATTTTCACGCAACGCACAAGTGATGCGTGAAAATCACCGCTCGTGTGCACAGCCCCATAGAAATGAATGGGTCAGGATTCAGTGCGGGTGCAGTGCGTTCACCGCACGCATCGCACCTGCACGGAAAACTCGCCCGTGTGAAAGGGGCCTAACTTAGAGAACATCCTGGAGGAAAGGATACGGTACCAACGATATTGGGAATATCAGCATTAACCCTTCACTCACTGTTCCATTTCAGTACCAATATTTATATATTCCAACCTATATGCCTCTTGTCACTCCCACCTATTGATCACATGTTTTTGATCCTCATAACCATTCATATTGGCATATTGATTTCTGCAGCTAATTACACACTTATTCAGGGTAGTATTTAACCATAATACTCTTCTAAAGGACTAGCCGTTTCGGACTGTGTATCCCAGCGCTTATGTCCCATATCTCCCACGGGTGATATATCCATTTTGTCATATGAATATGACTGTGTTATGACTCACCTGTGTCTTACTCCAGAAGATGCAACTCACTGCAAACCTCTGTCCAGTCCTGTAGCTACCATAGAGGCAGACCACACCACCTCTAGGAGGCCTGTGGTGAGAGGTATGGACTGCTCCCTTGATTTTGAGTAAAATAACTGAATTCTGTTACCAGCAGAGGGCACTAGGGAGAGCTCACTTCACACAGAGAATATACACCTTCTCTAGTGGGACCATATTCATTCCTGTACAGTGAGCTCCCTCTAGTGGTAGCTGCCGGCAGACAGCATTTTATTATTTTATGCAAGCCAGAAGAAAAGAGCAGCACATTTTAAATACATACTAATGTAACAAATGTGAAAGTCACTCCATACAGTTTTTTGCTGCCAGTGAATGGAAATATTATGGGTTACACGCAGCGGCTGACACGTATCACAGCACATGTCAGTGAGTCATGAGTTTGTGCCATCAGTGTTCTCTACCGATTCATTGATTTTAGTGTGTTCATTCTCCTATCCTTGTTTTTCCATTGTTCTTGGGTCAGTGGAAAAACAATGCAGACATGCACTACTTTGGTCCATGGCGCATGCCTATTGAAGTCTATGGGTCCACGTAAACTGCTAACAGAACACAGACAGCATCCATGTTCTGTCAGTTCTTTTCTTTGACCATTAGTAGGACACAGCTAAGGCTACTTTCACACTAGCGTTTTTACTGGATCCGGCAGGGTTCAGCAAAACCGCTTCCATTACTGATAATACAACCACCTGCATCCGTTATGAATTGATCTGGTTGTATTATCTTTAAGGCTCCTTTCACACCTGCGTTCAGGTGTCCGCTCGTGAGCTCCGTTTGAAGGGGCTCACAAGCGGTCCTGAACGCAGCCGTCTGGCCCTAATGCATTCTCAGTGGAGGCGGATCCACTCAGACTGCATCCGTCTGCCAGCGCTCAGCCTCCGCTCAGTGAGTGGACACCTGAACGCTGCAAGCAGCGTTCGGGTGTCCGCCTGGCCGTGCGGAGGCGAGCGGATCCGTTCCGACTTACAATGTAAGTCAATGGGGACGGATCCGCTTGAAGATGACACCATATGGCTCAATCTTCAAGCGGATCCGTCCCCCATTGACTTTCAATGTAAAGTCTGAACGGATCCGCTCAGGCTACTTTCACACTTAGAAAATTTTTCTAAGTTATAATGCAGACGGATCCGTTCTGAACGGAGCCTCCGTCTGCATTAATATGAGCGGATCCGTTCAGAACGGATCCGATCGAACGCTAGTGTGAAAGTAGCCTAACATAGCCAAGACGTTTTCTATTGTGTCAGAGAAAACGGATTGACTTGCATTGTGGGTCATGACAGATCCGTCTTGCTCCGCATCCCATGATTGAAAGGAAACCACAGCTTGCTGTTCAGTTACGTTTTGTCCCTATTGACAATGAATGAGGACAAAACGGAAGCTTTTTTTTATTATTTTTTTGGCGGTATTGAGACCCTATGACGGATCTCAATACCGGAAAATACTAATGCTAGTGTGAAAGTAGCCTAAGCAGTGCACGTGGAATACGAATGACACGTGGAAGGGCAAAAAAGGGACACAAAGACCGAAAATTGTACCCTTCACAGGCGTCTTCAGGGATGAAACATTGACTGTCTTTTAAAAACAGACAAGGACATATGAATGAGGGCTTGCCACAAATGTACCAGCCTAGACAATGCCTTGGAGATGAACAGATGAGCGGCACAAATCTCTCTCCTGTCCTGATGGTTTCTTACTATGTATGAGGGAAGGTAAATGTATGGTCTGGAGTCCAGGCTGAAGTCACAGGATTCCTTGTCACCTCCAGCCATCAACTGATTCAGTTTCCGTTTTCCTGCTTTTATAACCCATAGCACAGGACAAGGCGAAGGAAAAGGTAGGGTTCTCAGTACATGCCCACTGTGAATTAAAATCTGATAGACTATCATTCATTTATTTCAAGGGGTTGCCTCACAAAATATTCTACATTTTTCAAACCAGCGCCTGGAACTAAATATTTTTGTAATTGCATGTACTGAAAAATTTAGTAAATAATTAACTGAAATGTATCTGTATAGCGCCACCTGCTGTTGGCTCTTTTTGTAATTTCTCTGTCCAGCTCACTGAGGTGGGCACACATGCTCAGTGCAATCCTTCAACTGCCACCAGCTGCAGCAGAAAGGACACACCCCGAGGAAGTGCACGCTCCACTGAGCAGAGCAATTGAGGCAATGAATGGTAGGATCTCTGGATCCATGTGAGGTACAGGGCTGGTTCTATGTTTATTAGCAAGAGACTGTCGTGTACTATATAATGTCTGATTTTCATTATTTACATGAATCAGGGGACAACCCCTTTAACTATCGTGGACTGGTGGTGTTACAGTGCTCTTGTCTAGCCCGGGTCTGGAAATAGAGTGGTCTGACAGGCAAGTGGACCAGCCGAATATATGTGTGAATGTAACTGCAGATTGATCCCCCATAGAACCAAATCTGATCTAATTTCTAAAGCAATCTTTTTTTAATAATACAGATCACTATGAGATCATGTGTGTAAAATGAATATGTTGTATCTTGAAGCTCCTGGGCTGTAATGCAAAATCTGTAACAAGAACCCCAGCCCCCATAAACCCCCACCCAGAAGCACACCTTCCATGTGCACTCCATAATACTGGTGTCTTCTTATGTGGAACAAGGGCCCCGTAAGGCAATATGTATGTTTGCTTTGTACCCTCTATAGCCAGCGTCGGACTGATGTCCCCCGGGCCCACCAGAGGAAGTGATTCTGAGGGCCCACCCTCTGTGTATATAGGACCTTAGGGGTCCATTAATGCCAGAGCTTGGGCCCACCGGAGGATCCTCTGGTGGGCCACTCTGACACTGCCTATAGATGCGCCCCTGTATTACATGGATTTCCCTGTAATTCCACACTCCTGACAGCTAGATGTTCAAATACCATATGCCCATACAGGGCGGGGGACCTCATGTGGGAAGTGAATGGCAGCACTCGTGTTCAGAGGACCATCTGTACGCACAGCTGGTCCTATGGGTTACAGTATGTGTACAGTATACAAAGTACTAATCAATGTGTGACTAGTGGTGATTGGCGCAGTAGATAAATAAAGCTGCCCACACATTGGCATGTGATGGTGCTGAAATGTGTTTGCTTCTATACACACTGGGGCAGATTTAACCAGGCATGCTGCTGCAGGGTGCACTATATATATATATATATATATATATATATATATCATAAGGCGTACACCTCGTCATAAATTAAGAGCAACATCCGGCAGTCCACGCGCCTGTACTGAAATCTGCGCCAGCCCCCCAGAAAACTGGCATAAATGATGATATATATGGCAGGGCAGCTGTTCCTGACCCCTAAATGGCCATGCTCCCTTGCACAACATTTTTTTGCCCAAGTGGTGTTGAAAAAATTGCAAACGCGCAGTTTGTGACTGGTTTACATTTCTGATAAATCTTCCCTTTCTATTCTAATTGAAGTCAGAGGTATAACTTGGAACTTTTGGGCTTTCGTGCAATACCTGTTGGTAGTGCCCCCAACTACCATGTGCCACATACTGGTGCCTTCTAGTGCGGCAGAGGGCCCAAGTGTGACTGCCAGCTCTACATCCCTTCTACTATATGAGATGTGAGACTTGCAGTCCTTTCACATGGACCAACAATCAAGCAGATTATCAGGGATCTTAATCGGTCTGTGTAAACGGTGCCAGCGATCACCCAATGAACGAGCAAACACTTGTTCATTGAGTGATCATGTCTTTCACCGGCACCAAAAATCATCGTTCCTGTGCAGCTGATCGTCCTGTATGAATAGGGATCGGCTGCACAGGAACAATGATTTTCTATGGGAATAAGTGATCACTGTATCCATCGCTTGTCCCCGTACAGCAGAGGCGATTGCTTCATGTAAATGCCGCTCTCATCTCCACTGACGATCGGGCAATTATCAGGAAAGTTTAGTTCCTTCATAATCAGGGGCGGACTGGGCCGGGGGGGCAGGGGGGCAATTGCCCCCCGGGCCTCTCTGTCAGCTCATTGTCCCGGCCGGCTGGGCCGGAATTATATGTGACTGCACACTGCAGCCTGCCCTGCGGAGGGAGACGGGGAGCTGGGGAGGCGTGCGGCCGGCAGCCTATCAGAGAGGCCTCCGGACCGGCGCAGGCGACGAGATGACGTCATCGCGCCGCCTGACTGAGCCGCTGCGCGGCCGTAAAGTAAGGAGCAGCGCTGGAGGCGGGACGGGAGTATTTCAGTGAAGGTGCTGGACTCGGCTGGAGGTAGGAGGTAAGTATAAGTCTGACTGGCTTTTTTTCCTCCTTATTTCTGTCACTGATAGGGGGGCCTATCTGGCTACTGGCTACTGGCACATTATAGGGGGGGGGGCCCTATCTGGATACTTGCACATTATAGGGGGGCCCTATCTGGCTACTGGAACATTATAGTAGGGGGCCTATGGGCTACTGGCACATTATAGGGGGGCCCTCTCTGGCTACTGGCACATTATAGGGGGGTATGGCTACTGGCACATTATAGGGGGGTATGGCTACTGGCACATTATAGGGGGGCCCAATATGGCTACTGGCACATTATAGGGGGGCCCAATATGGCTACTGGCACATTATAGGGGGGCCCTATCTGGGTACTGGCACATTATCGGGGGGCCCTATCTGGCTATTGGCACATTATAGGGGGGTATGGCTACTGGCACATTATAGGGGGGTATGGCTACTGGCACATTATAGGGGGGGTATGGCTACTGGCACATTATAGGGGGGCTATGACTACTGGCACATTATAGGGGGGCCCAATATGGCTACTGGCACATTATAGGGGGGCCCTATCTGGCTACTGGCACATTATGGGGGGGGGGGTATGGCTACTGGCACATTATATAGGGGGGGCTATGGCTACTGGCACAATATATGGGGGGCTATGGCTACTGGCAGATTATAGGGGGGCCTATTGGCTACTGGCACATTATAGGGGGGCCTATTGGCTACTGGCACATTATAGGGGGCACTATGGGGACATTAGCTCAACTGGAGACATTACAAGGGTGTATTTTTGACACTGTCTATTATAAGGAGAATTATTACAACTGGGAAGGGGGCATTATGGTGGGCTTTATTACTCCCCCATGGTATGACCCCCTAGTAGCAGCACCAGCCTCTCCCTGCTCTGCTATCCCTCTGCCCCTTCTCCAAATCCTTATTATGATATTTTTCTCATTAGGATAAAACACATCAGCTCCGCCGAGCCCCCGGACAAAGTGTGGAGGTGTCCGAGATCCCCAAGGGCCAAGCCAAGTAATTGTAAGTTTTCATATGAAATATGTTTATGTTATACACACATAGCATATACCGTGCCCCACAATATACAGCTGACGAAAGTGTCAAGGGGGGGGGGGGGTCAGGAGGAGGCAGGGGAAATGGGTAAGCAGGAGGGGGGCTCAGTGGGCCTCTGCGTGTTACTTGCCCCCTGGGCCAAAAGTTGCCAGTCAGCCCCTGTTCATAATAATTGGTGAAATATCAGTCAATGTAAAAGTACTCATTGGCTCCATTCAGACATCCGCAAATGGGTCCGCATCCTTTCCGCAATATCGGGAACGGGTGCGGACCAATTCATTCTCGATGGGGCATCTACATTTCCGGAGTGCGACCCCGAACTTCCGGGCCGCAGCTCCACAAAAAAAAAATAGAACTTGTCCTAGTCTTGGCTGCAATTGTGGACAAGTATAGGCAGTTCTATGGGGGGTGCCGGGCGGGTATATTTCAGATCCGCAATACACCACGGACATGTGAATAAACCCTTACCCAGTATTGCACTAGTCATGAGTAGTAAATCGGGCTCTTAATTGCTCTTCTGGCCCCTGGTTCCAGGGATATACATGTAGCATTCCCGCCTGCCCTGTATCCTCACGTCTAGGCAAACGTAATATTATGACCAGTGCACAAGGATACAAATTGCTATTTGTGACCCTATGGGGGTTGGGCTCCTTAACCTCTGACCAGTCCTTTTCCTCTTGGAATATCATTCTAATTGTGGATTGTCCTGAAAAGGACCACACAAGGTGACCAGGACTGTGTGAAGGGACAATGCAGGAATAGACCATTGAATAGTCAAAAAGCTTTTTTAATACGGATACATTATAAACTGATGTGTATTACCGTTATTTCCATTTATTTTTATTTATTAAGTATTAAATATTTTTTTTATTAAGAGGTAAATGTTAATTACAAGGAGGAGGATGCATAACAAAACATCACTGTATGTGGCCACCTTTAAACTTTCACGTTGCAGAGGTTTTCTAATATTATTCTGGCAATGTATAAAAAAGGCAAAGTTTTGCCGTAATTACTTTGTCTTTCACATCCTATAATAAAACCTATCACTTACTATTCACCAGTGAGTGGTCAGGGTTCACCACAGGCAGCAATCTCTAGAAATTCCCTTAAAATATTCAACATTCGTCAACCTGGCAGAATTCGATGCATAGTCGAGCAACTCTGCACCCCCCATGAGTGGCTGTGCTGGTACGTGAGGGACGGCATGTGCATTCAGAAGAGGTCGCCCCTCCCCACTGCAAACCGTGAATTAATCAGCAGAGAGGAAGAGCTCAGACAGAATTACCAGATACAGATTGTTCTCTGCTCCTATTCATCACACCGGGCACTATAGTAGTATTAGATGTGGGATGACGGATAGACAGATATAACATACATAGATAGATATTAGATAGATAAATATTAGATAGATACATAATGAGATGGAATCCATCAGATACTATTAATGCACTTTGACATTGGCTCAGGTTAAGGGTACTTTCACACTAGCGTTATTCTTTTCCGGCATTGAATTACGTCCTAGGGGCTCCGATTATCCTAATGCATTCTGAATGGAGAGCAATCTGTTCAGGAGGCATCAGGATGTCTTCAGTTCAGTCTTTTTGAGTTTTCAGAACGGAGATAATACCGGTTTTATCTCCGTCCAAAATTCCGCAACACTTGCCGGAATGCCGGATCCGTCATTTTTTCCCATTGACATGCATTAATGCCGAGTGTTCCGGCAAAACGGATCCATTTTTGCGGTCTGCGCATGCTGAGACCGCAAAAAAAATACCGTAAATGCGGGATCCGTTTTTTCAGATGACACCGGAGAGACGGATCCGGCATTTTAATACATTTGTCATACGGATCAGGATCTTGATCCGTCTGGCAAATGCCATCAGTTTGCTTACATTTTGACGGAACTGCCTGCCGGAATCCTCTGCCACAAGTGTGAAAGTACCCTACCTTTTCTTCATGCAGCAGAGATAAAATTACAATCCGGGGTCAGTTGTAGTGAAAAATTAGAACTCGATGCATTTCTAGCACAGCACACGTTCTTAACGCCCTTTTACATGGACCAACAATCAGGGCAATTGCCCTGCCCTGTGTAAATGTGCCTCCGATCACCCCATGAACAAGGAAACGCTCGGTCATCAGGTCATGGCCTATTTTGTTTGGCACAATAAATTGTTTGCTGGCAACAGTCCTTCTGTGTGAACAGGGATAGGCTGCCAGCAAACAATGATTCTCCATATTGCTCATCCCCATATGGAGGAGATGATGGCAGCATGTAAATGTAGCTCTCCCCTCTGATTAACAATCTCTTCCCAACAATTACCTTGTCAGTTGGCCCATGGAAAATGGCCCTCCTCGTAGCATGAGTAGCACCATTAATGTTCTTGGCTGCAGCCATGTTGTGTCCGTATGATGGAATCTCCATGGACAAAATGGTCACTTCACATGACTATGGAGAAAATGTTTAGGCAGCAAAGTCATAACAGTGAATAAGGGGTCCTGAAGAAGAATTCAGTACGTGTTTAGTATTTTAGAAGTTCTTACCCTAAAACTTCAAACCATATGAATAACTACCAGGGTAGCAAAGCATTTCCTATGGGCCAGAACCCAAAGAAGCTGACCTCCACTGTGAGGAGTGGTAGTGATCACCATATAAAGGGGAGAGGGATGGAAGAAAGGGCAAAGAAGACATTGGACACCAAAAATAAATCAGATATCTTTTGTAGAAGATGGTCATGGTGGACTAAGGCCCCATTCCAGGTAATACCACTGACCTGAGCCCTATGCAGCACCTTTAAAACAAAGAAATGAGCCTAAAATTCAGATAGTTGGGTTCAAATTAGGAAACTGGATTCAAACATCATTTTACAGCCTGTAGCAGGAGTATAAAATGCTCTACTGTTAGTGTATTACTGTGCAGCAGCGGCGGCACCAATGACGCCGTGCGCTCCTGCTCTGAACAGGAATGCAGGCAGTATTACCACGGACCGTTCTCGGCCGCAGAACATGGCCGTGTGCATTCAGCCTAAGAAGCATCATAAAGATCAGTGAAATTTAAGAGAGCTTAGAGAGTGAAAGCACAACACTTAATCTCAGCCCATTTAAAATACAGGAGGACTTTCTCCAGACGAGCAGACGTGAGGCAGCACACGTTGCCCTTCAGGCGTCCAGGTAATGACTTCCACTAGACGCTATCCTTGCCTGGTGTCAGGTTACCCTCCCCTCTGTTTGTGTACACTTGTCAGTCAGGTCTCATGTACCATGGATGGTGCATATCATCATTAGTCCCTGCTCTTCAATGAGCCTGTAAGAAAGAAAACTTTAGTGCTCCTATAAGTTCCAGATGCCATGTCCTCAAGTTACTTCAAGAATCTAAAGCGTTACTGTACCCCATCTCCCCATCGCTTGCCACATTTTTCCACCAAAAAACCCTCACTCACCTTTCTATTCCTTGCCATCTCCTAGATCTGATCTATTGTATTTCTGGATGTGTTGGTTCTGACCTATGGCTCCATGTTTGTCTCCTCATTTGTGACATTTTGTCTGCTGAAGTCCAATCCCGACCCTTGGCAACGTTTCTCACTTTGTCTGTTGTCTGCTCACTTGTACCACTTTCTCTCTTATCTTCATCTATGCACTGACCTTGTCTTTGCTTGCTGGCTCCTGTAGTGCACTTTTGGTTTGGTGGACTGCAGACTAGGAAGTACTCAACAGACCATAATTTGCCATGGGCTCCCTTAGACTCTGCATCCCATTTTAGCTTATGCCAATATGATCATGGTATAAAGGGTCAACTACCTGTCCCTGTAACACCCCATGAGGGCCAACAAAGGAACAGCTGTGTGAGGTGCTGACACCTTACGGTGATTCACTGTGTTAGGCCTCCTGCAGGGCCAGAGACCACAGAACAAAAAAAATCTGTTTTCACTCAGCGCCCATCCGCGGTGCATCAGTTTTCTTGGGGAGTTTTTTTTTTTTAAATAATGATGTACTATATGTAAATCGCCACTTGGTTTGTTAGAGGGACATTTAGTGCATGTTTTCAGAAAGATGTGACTTTTCCTAGCCTAGATGGTTCTTCTGCTTGAGCTAACACAGTGCCTGAACTGATTTTGGTAATGCCCATAGCCAGGAGAATTAAAACAATAGAGCCTTACTTTAAAGGTCACTTTAAAAACATATCGGGAATACATAGCACTTTAGCTTTTCAAGCTAGACTGGCTCTTAGTCATAGATAACATATTCCCCTTCATTCTTTACCAGGTACAGCACCGTACTTGGTGGTTGTACCTGGTATCACAGGTTATTCCCATTCACTGGAATGGGGCAGAGATGCAGAGAACTACAATACCAAGCAGAGTCACTATAAAAAGTATGTGCCCAACAAGCAATAGGGAGGACATGGCACTCAATGGAGCATTGCTGCCCCTCCAAACAGCTCATAGGCTCGGGTGCTAGGCATTATAATAGCATTACTTATATAATCTGCCTCATACAGGATTGATGACAGCAGTTGGCATCAAGAATGTGTTCAGGGTGCTGTTTTGGATGCACACAAGTTGTGCAATCTTATCAACTGTCTGCTCCAAATTACAAGCCGTTAGTTAGTCGTGCACGACAGAGGAAATCACACTGACACCTCTTCAAGGATCAAAACAAAATTCTCTTGTTTTATTAGAGGAAGGTGCCCCCCTGAGGCTCGTGGCATTGTTCCATTGGTCATTATATACAAAAATAAATTTTCACTTCCGCGCAATTAGCATAGCTAAAGAATGTAAGCTATAGATAGGTGGGGAGTAGTCTTGCATGCCAGCGACATCTTGTAATGGCTTCAGATCTTTCGGTCTCATATCCACAACAGTGCAGCCTATACATGTAAAAAATAAATGCGTGTTGCATTCCACCTAGACAGTATCATGTTGTTATACTGTGCAGAACATGTTCAGTTAGGTGTATACATAGTGTATACTGTATTCAGCAGCGGAGAGCCAAATCCCATTGTGCTGGAAGTCAGCACCTCATTCACAGTCAGAGAATGAAACCTCCATCTTCTACATTCTGCATGAGTAGTGATTGAAAGAGGGTTGAATTATGCCTCAATTAATTGCTGCTGGATTTCTTTCTTATTCGGATAGTGACAGAGGCAAAACTTATTTTAAAGCAGTGGTGGCGAACCTATGGCGCGGGTGTCAGAGGCGGCACTCGGAGCCCTCTCTGTGGGCACCCAACCCTGGAAAAAGGATGTGCTATGAACGGCACAGGCAGCGCATTGTATATAGGCAGGCTATTATAGCAAAATGATAAATTACATAGAAGAGATATACATATATATATATATATATATATTAGTCGGGGTTTGCTCTGGTAGACAGGCTAGCGGACGCAGTATAGAGGCAATCACAAAGTCTTTATCTTAAATAGTTCGCTGTTTATTCACACATAAGGAAAAACAAAATGACCGTTCACAGTCTTGGTGTTTGTTCACACCATGCAATGTCCATAGAACTAAATCTTCACCTGGTCAGCAGTTTTCCCTCCACAGTCCACAGCAGGCTTTAGGGGCCTGTTTCCCGGCATGTGGCTCTCAGCCCTTTAGCGCGGCACAAATTCACAGGTACCAAAACACAGAGACTCCCCATCATTAGAATACATAAAAATCACAATCCCTCCTTGGGCAGCCATACTGTAGATGTAAATTATATGACCTTATACAGATATATACTGACATTAAACATTAAAGGGGTTATCCAAGAGTAAGACCTCCCAACGTGGCCGACCCATGGTGGAGATTATACTTAAAGGGGTTGTTCCACGAAAAATATTCAACAGTTTTCAAACCAGCACCTGATTTCTTTGTAATTGCTTGCAATGAAAAAAAATTTGGATAACCTCTGAGTTATTCAATAAAATGTGTCTGTATAGCACCACCTGCTGTTAGTTTTTATTAATATTTCTTTGTCCTGCTCACAGAGATGGCCGCACGTGCTCAGTTTCATCCTTCAACTGCCTCCTGAGCTGTGATAGGGAGAACCTAGACACGCCCCTGAGCTGTGATAGGGAGACCTCAGACACACCCCCTGAGCTGTGATAGGTAGAGCTCAGACACGCCCCCTGAGCTGCAGCAGAAAAGACACTCCCCTTGAGCTGTCAGCTTGATGTAAATCTAGCAGAGCAATGAATGCGGAGATCTCTGGATCCATGTGAGGTACAGGGCTGGTTCTAGCTTTGTTAGAAATAGGTTGTCGTGTACTATATGATGCCCGATTTTAATTTTTTTTAACATCATGGGATAACCCCTTTAACTGGTCCCTGCCTCTGTGATCAGTGTTTGACAGTCCCGGGTGGTACTGCCGTACTAAGATCAACATCCATCGACGGGGAGACACGTGACCGCTGTGGCCGATCACAAACCGAAGCGGTGACCTGCTCCCCTTACGTCACAACAACTGGTCACAAACAAATTACCTAAATGCCTAAATTATCTGTAGGTTCCCCTTGTGCTGCCCAAAACAGCATGGACCCATCATGGATACCACAAGGCCTGTGAAGGAACCCTGTGGTATCTGGCCCTTAGATTTTAGCAGCAGATCTTTAAAAGGGGTTAAAGGGGTTAATCCATGATTGATGTTAAAGAGTAAATAAGCTTTTAATTCAGTTTTTTTGTAAAATGTCCCATATGCCCTAATAATACTTTTTGCAATGTACTTTATTTACGGATTTAGAATTTTTAATACAGGTATTCCCCTGTAAAGACCAATTTTTCTGCAAGCTTTAAATTTACTTTTCTTCACACCACTGACTTCTCAGTGACGTACGGAGTACAGAGTCTACACTTTATGAATGGGGCCGCAGAGAATGGAGTCTGGGCAGCAGAACACATTGCTGCTCCTGCCTGTGCCCACCGAGGTATACTAAATGCTGGCATAGCCCATGGGTACACTGTAACCATGTGCTATGCCAGGATTAGCTGAGCGGGCTCCTGCCTGTGCCTGATTCGCTAAGCTAAAAGTCCTGCATGTAAGTGTAGACTCTGTACACCGCTTAGAAGTCAGCGGTGTGGAGACAAGTGAATTTAACGCGCGCAGGAAAATCTGCACTTTAGAAGGGAATATCTCTATTAAAAATTCAAAATCCATAAATAAGGTATATTACAAAAAATATTATCAGGGCATTTGGGACATTTTACAAAAAAACTTAATTATTTAGTTTCTCTTTAAAAATAAAAATCAGACATCATGTAGGAAATAACAGGAGGTGGCGCTATACAGATACATTGTATTGAATAACTCAGTGGTTATATACATTTTTAATTGCATGCAATTATAAAAGTTTTCAGATTCGGGTGTTGGTTTGAAAACTGTAGAATTTTTTTTATTTTTTTTTGTGGCAAAACTTCTTTTAAGTCATGTCAATGAGCCTTGGATATAGATGACCCTGGCACTACTTCCCCAGTTGTCCTTCCTTGGACCACTTTTGGTAGGTACTACTAACTACTGCATATTGTGAAGGACCATTTTGGAGATTCTCTGATCTGGCCCATGAAGTTGCTCACGTCCTTATGCAATGAGCCTGGGAAGGTAGTGGTGGTAGTGGCAGTGATGGGGGTAGTTGTTACCACGGTGGCAGGCCTCACTGTGGCCCTCTCTGGGGCAAAACAGTGAAGAGAAGGTGCACCCTTTCTTCCCTCTGGCACACCCTGGACTTTTGGGTTCTCTTGTCTGGTAGTGTTCTTCATGTTGGGTGGATGAGTGGTAGGGTGCCAGGCAGGAGTGCAAGTTGATGGGACCACTGGATGCATGGTGGTATGGGATGGGATTTCACAGTGCACAAATATCATCTCAGTAAACATTTTAATGTAATGTAATTTTTACTACACAGTGAATGCTGAAAGAACTAAACCCCACAATCTATAGCACAATTGCATTTTTTTTTTCAAGCCAACCCATCATACCTCCCAAGTGTCCCTCTTTTGGAGGGACAGTCCCTCTGTCCCTCTTTGATCCTTAAAGGTTAACTGTCATATATTTTTATGTAATTGGCTTGATCTCACCTTAGTCCCCTAGTCAATACTTTTCCATAGGTATTGAATTACCTAGTAAGTGCAGCTTGCTCTTTGCTCCCCCAGGTATTTCAGTGGTGCGGCTAAAACAGCGTTGCTAGGTGTCCTCCGTCTCCTATCTTCTATGTACAGAAGAAGGAGGACTTAGCAGTGGGCAGTCCCGAATGCTGCGTGTTCGCTCCCGTTCGACGCTGAAGTGTCTTGCTTATAAAACGATGTAATTCCCGCTCTAGGGACTAATAAAGTTGGGATGAGGCTGCGCGTTCCCGAGATGATCCTAAGTAATTCTGGGTAGTTAGGGAGGGCGGTCTTAGCCTCAGGGTAAGGGCATCGGCGGCCATCTTTAGAAGAATTTCAGAAAGAAGTCTTCTGAGGAGCGGTTGCTATGGACGTAATCATATTAAACAAGTGGTATTGTAACACCCCAGAGTGGTGTTACCACTTCTGCACCCTGCTACTGTCTTTATTGGTCTAACCTCATGTCATCTTGTGTATTTATTCCAGGTCCTCCACAATGTGCATTCCTATTTTGTATGCAACTGTTATGTTCACAAGTAAGGTGTCTGGTTCACCAGCAGGTGGCAGCAAACACGGCAGATCTGTATGCAGATAGAATGGAACTTACCATTCCATTCTAACCCTCCTCTGGAGAGGAGTGGGCGAGTCCTACTTCCTGCAGGAAGGGTGGGGCAGCAGTTCTAGTTAGTGTAGCTTACCCCCTGCTAGGGGACTGGTGTGCAGGGGCACGTCTCTGCTGGACGTGACCACGCCAGCGGCCAGCCAGAGCACCTAAAGCTCTGCTGGCCATGGAGACCAAAGCTTGAAGCCTCAGGAGCCAGGAGGCAAATTCCCTGGCATAATTTAGAGTCAGACTACAGAGAGAAAGTGCAGCATCTAGAAGAAAGCAAATATTCTATTTAAGCCTGTCAGTACAGCAGAGTCAGAGAGAAACAGATATAGCAGAGTGGAGTTTGCCTGCCAGTTTCATGCTAAAGTCACAGCGCCGATGCCTGCACGCAACAGTGCGGTCACAATGTATCAAATGGCATTGTAGCACAATCTCTATTGCTCCTGAGGAAATGTGGAACATTATATCCACGTAGAAACGCGTCGAGCATATAAGCTAATGCAGAGCAATTTGGCTTTTGTATCACAGAGATGGAGCTCACTAGGCAGGTAATTAGCAGTGACATTAAGCTGCTGCCTTAGGCTTCATTCACACGTCCGCATTTCTGTTCCGCATTTTGCGGAACGGAATTGCGTACCCATTCATTTCTATAGGGCCGCACGATGTGCAGCCCGGATCCAGAAATGCAGACCTGCACTTCCAGGTCCGCAATTCCGATCCCGAAAAAAGTAGAACATGTCCTATTCTTGTCCACAATTGCGGACAAGATTAGGCATTTTCTATTAAGTGCTGGCAATGTGCGGTCCACAAAATGCGGAATGCACATTGCCGGTGTCCGTGTTTTGCGGATCCATGGATCCGCAAAACACACATGGATGTTGCAACACAGGCTGTTGCTCCCATCCACTGACCAGTATAGGGTATGAATATAGGGATGGATACATAATAGCAGCTAGTCAGTTGTTGTGATTCCCAGCCTCTAGTGGCCGTTATGGTGATCCGAGTTCGCTTGTATTCACCAATACATACTACAGTGAGCAGATTCACTGCAAGCGTACTTTGCTTTTTGGTCAGGTTATCCCATGTGTAGATGGCATTTTTGTAAGTCCCTCTCTACAATCTGGGTTTCCTGTATGTCTGTTTTTTAATCGATTTTGATATATGAACCCTTCTTTACCAATTCTTGTAATACATTTTATTATTTTTGTTTTTTGTTTTAAACGTTCTATCAAGCTGTGATTATAATACAGAGAGAAAGTGCAGCATCAAGAAGAAAGCAAAGATTCTATTTAAGCCTGTCAGTACAGCAGAGAGAAACAGATATAGCAGAGTGGAGTTGCCTGCCAGTTTCATGCTAGAGCCTGCTGGGACCAAGACAAAGCTTGAAGACTGTTTCTGATAAACGTTTATTCAAGTAAAGCTGCTGTTCAACTACATACAAGGTCTGGACTCAATATTTCTTTCAAATCCCTCAATTATTCCCCCTATTTATTGCTTCGGAGCCAAAGCCTGGGGTCCAGCGGTATCTAGGTAGGAGCACCGTGACACATGTAAAGAGACATTTTAGGCTACAACATACCACTCTGCATTCCTACACCTGGGACGCGTGTTATATAGAGGGCCTTGGGGGAGGCGCCCGTTGCAGTATGTGAACACAATAATTAGTGATTATGGATTATCACCACAGTAGAAACAACATATATGAAAATTGAATTTTGAGTGAAAATATAACAGTTACCCTATAAATGTCTCTCTTTTTGAACTGGGGATTTAATACATAAATGTTCATGAATAAATTTAAGAAATTGCTACTTACTTATCTATCTGTATGGTTTCTACCTGTATTTTAGACCAGAACTTCATTATTTGGTGCAATTTGGACCTCAAAATATCTATAATCCAATGATTTATGTGCTAGTATTTAAATGGATATTTAAGCGAAAGAAAAAAAAAATTGTCCCGAAGCTCCACGTGTTGTAAAAAAATAAAGGAAATTTTTCTCACCTCACCGATCCCCAGCTGCTGCAGTTATGACAGTGGTCAGTTATTATGCTTTGGGTGGAGTGAGAGGTGTGGCCTTGTAGGGAAAAAATTGCCGTGTCAGCATATATTGTCCCTCTTTGTGATTTTCAAAAGTTGGGAGGTATGACCCATTAATCATTTTCTTCCAGCTAAGGCTAGTTTCACACGAGTGGCAAGGAACTCCGGCAGGCTGTTCCAGTGGGTGAACAGCCTGTCGGATCCGTGCTGCCGCTAGTGCACGTGTGCCCCTGGACTACTGCTCCAGCCCCATTGACTATAATGGGGGCGGGCCAGAGTTCCGGCGGCAGCACGGCAAACATGCCAAGAGGCGGCCAGAATAAAAAACTATGATGTCGTAGTACAGTAATGAGCAGTAATACAAGACACAACCCATGGGCAGCTGTGGTGCTGCTTCTGGAAAAAGCAGCCATATTCATTTCATCCTGGGCAACCCCTTTAAATAAAAGTATGAATGCATTAATTCTCGGTTAATTCAGAGATTAATTACTCTTTTTGCATCACTCTAAATAAAATGGGCAATAATTACTATGCTAAGGGGACTACTTTTGTGATTTGTTTTTGCCAAAATGTTAGCACACATCATATTACACATTTATTACTCAGATGCTCCTAAAAGAATGACTTTTTCTAAAATTTCCTATTATCATTTTGGCATGACCAGTTTTTGGCTATATTTTTTTGGCAAGTTTTTGGTGGACAGATATTTGGCACATGTCAACAGAATCGCGACGTATGTGGACAAATTGTTCGGGTCATTTAGACAGATTTTTGGCACATGTGGACGAATTTTTAGAGTAAGCCAACAAGTACCGTAGATGGTATATACTAGAGTAGACAGACTAAAGAATCATATATTTTTCATCCAGGATCAGCACTACGATAATTTGTTTACAAATTTGTATTAGTAAATCTGGGCCAACATATTCAGTAGTGGTGAGAGAAGCGAGCTTCGGATCATAGATCTGAAACTTCGCTCAAAACTTTTTTGAATGTTGTACGGAGATGAATATTTTAAAATTGTTTTCAAGTTGAGTAATTGATGTCCGAAGTTATGTACTGAAGTCTCGCGTGACTTCGGAGATAACAAATTTCAGATCGGCGGAGCCAATATATTTGAATGGAGACACTATGATCCTAGCCTCAGCATGTTTCTGAAGCATGGAAACAAATGAACAGAACGTACAGGCTCCAAAGCTCCATTCAGAAGTTCCTCCAGTAAGAGTTGTAATATACCTAAGCAATTTTTTTTTTATGGGGAGGCTTATCAGGACAGTGCCCAGGGGTGTAACTACCATAGTGGCAGATCATGCGACTGCTATGGGGCCAGGGCAAGAGGGGGCCCAGTTGGGATTATTCCCTCTTCTACTGAGGGTGAAAACATGGTCAGGACTCTACCCTCTAAAGCAGGCATGATCAACCTGCGGCCCTCCAGCTGTTGCAAAACTACAACTCCCAGCATGCCCAAACAGCCTACAGCTATCAGCCTACAGCAGGGCATTGTGGGAATTGTAGTTTTACAACAGCCGGAGCGCCGCAGGTTGAGCATGCCTGCTCTAAAGGAACAACTTTTAGAAAATGAGGCAGTGGAAAAATGGCCCAAGGGTCATTGAAAAGGGTTTAGGCAGAAACCCTTTGGTCCTGTGTGGGGGCCTGATTTGATCCTTGCTATGGGGCCTTTACTTCTCTATGTACGCCACTGACGGTCCTTTTCCATATTCTCTACACCTGCATGTGGACGTCATCTCCTGCACAAGTCAAAGTAGAGAGCAACTGCTGCTCTGATGGAATGAATGCAACCATACCTTATGTAGGGTTATATGTGATATAGAGATTTATACCTCAGGATACGTCATCAATATCTGATCGGTCAAACGTTAAGAAGAACGGACAAGCTGTCCCAAAATATCGACTTTACTAGAAAGTTCTATAAAAATAACAAGTAGTCCTCAGACATTGTATATGTTTAGGTAAAACAAGCATCAGTGTACAGTCTACAGGTCACACAGACTGTATGACCCAGTCAATGTCACTATAGCAGGGAAGGATATCCAAACACATAAGCCAGATGACAAAAAGTCTATACATAAAGCATTGTATGGCCAATACATCATATTGTATAAACATGGATCTTGTGCATAAAGTCAACCATGGATCAAACGATTAGAGTAAAAATGTGCTGACTACAATATTGCATAACCTTTGACCTCGGGATTCTAGGAAAATCACTGTCCCATTCTCCTGTGAAAGGTGAATGCATAAGCCGCCTTACAGTAAATGCTCTTTGTTCAATGTGCTGTGTGATTCCTGTATGAACTGGATATAGCATCCAGTTGTTCTACTGTGACAATGCTTACCCATGGCTGTTCTTGTTACAAATAGTCACACAGATCCCACCACCAAAATAGACTGTGACCACCAACTCCATGCATTCTGCACGTATTGTTCTCTCTCATGGCATCTATTCCATATGCTGGTGATATCTGCAAACTACCAATATGGACCTTAATAAACATAAAGTTTGTTATGTCCTTATTGGAACATGTGCTTACTCACAATTTATTTTCTTTATGGGGAGTCCTTCTTCCTGCAGCTCCAGGGGACTGCAATGGGGGCGTCCTGTGTGCCCTCATATGCTAATCTGTTCCTGGGGCTGTGGGAGAGGGAGATTCTACAGACTGATCCACCTATGGCCAATAAAATCCAGTACTGGGGTCGTTATATTGATGACCTGCTTATCATCTGGCAGGGTACTGATGAAGAATTTAGGGCGTTTATTGAATTACTGAATGTGAACAATAAAAATATTAGATTAACCCACACAACGAGCCGTACACAGGTGGATTTTCTGGATATCAGTCTGTGTGTGGATGATGAGGGTCGAATTACAACAGACCTATTTAGGAAACAGACTTCAGTAAATGACTTATTATCAGCTAAATCGGCTCACCCCCCCCCCCCCCCTCCCCAAATTGATTAACAGTATACCGATAGGACAATTCCTAATTCGAATTGCAGGCTGAAGAACTGCGAAAAAGGTTTTACGAGAGGGGTTATTCCACAAGCTCCATAGAGGCGCGGAGGTCCAGACGATAAGATCTCCTTCATACAAGTGTGAAAAACAACACCTGAGGAAACACGGTTTATTACCACATTCAGTGCGAGATGGTGGGAAGTTCGCGGAGCCCTCGAGAAATATTGTGATATACTAAAAATGGATCCGCAACCGAGTATGGCAATTCCAGCACACCCACACATTACCTATAGGAGGGCCAAAAATGTAAGAGATCACTTGGTGAAAAGTCACTATACAGTAAAACAACCTGGGATCTTCGGTTCAAGAGTCCCCCCATGGGGTAATAAGGAATGCGGGAGATGTGTAGCTTGCACAAATATGGATAAATCTGATGTATTCTGGCATTCCTCGCAGAAAAAAAAAAAATAGAATTACTTACCCAATCACATGTACGACCACTGGGGTCATATATTGGGCCATTTGTCCCTGCAATAAGATCTATGTGGGGATGACCTCTCGGCAGTTCAAAAGGCGTATCCGGGAGCATGTGTTGGCGATAGAAGCGGCTAATGAGACTGGTGAAAATTATATCCTGACAACAATTCGGGGACATTTTAAGGAAGTACACAATTGTGTAGGATATCCCCTAGGGGAGGTAAGTGGAAGAAGCTCCTGAGTCAGAAGGAAACACGCTGGATATATGTGCTTAATACCATCACACCATTCGGTTTAAACTATGGGAATAGTTTTGCCCGTTTTTTGTAGGCTTCTGTCCTGCTCCTTTGTTTTGGATTATCTGCCCACTTCTAATATTGCACATATTGTCTGGTTTGAGACGGAGACATCTTCCTTTGCCATTTAATTATGCAGACGCCGCGCTAATAGGTGGGGCTATTGCGCTGTGCCCCGATCATGTGACCACATAATGTGATAATTGTCACGTGACTCTTAGTGGTGACGAGTCTCGGGGTAGCACCGTGAGATTAGCTTGCTGTCCGGTTATTTTCAAACCAGCACAGGTGGTTTGCGAGTGGACGGATCATCATCAATGGGAGGGGTATATATAGGAAGGGTAGGGGACGGTATGCCCCCCCTCCCCCCCCCAGTTTGGTCAGAATTCTATACCTTATTACTGTTTGCTCCTTTCCTGGACTATCAATGCATGTATTCTAGTGGTGGTTGGGCATTTGCCCTTATTAAATATAGCCTGTATTTGGCGTTCAGCATATACTTATTATACTGTGGTTCTGTCCTTTCCTTCCACCACTACTTACAGATCATTGGATAGTGGGTATAATTGTCTATGCTGCCCATGTGATTGAGTGTATACTGAGCTTATTGCCCAGGTTGTTTTACTAACAAGAATAGTGTGGTGTTAAACAGGCAGGAAGTGCTCAAACCCATATGCAGTTGTGTGCATATATACAGTACAGACCAAAAGTTTGGACACACCTTCTCATTCAAAAAGTTTTCTTTATTTTCATGACTATGAAAATTGTAGATTCACACTGAAGGCATCAAAACTATGAATTAACACATGTGGAATTATATACATAAGAAAAAAGTGTGAAACAACTGAAAATATGTCATATTCTAGGTTCTTCAAAGTAGCCACCTTTTGCTTTGATTACTGCTTTGCACACTCTTGGCATTCTCTTGATGAGCTTCAAGAGGTAGTCACCTGAAATGGTTTTCACTTCACAGGTGTGCCCTGTCAGGTTTAATAAGTGGTATTTCTTGCCTTATAAATGGGGTTGGGACCATCAGTTGCGTTGTGGAGAAGTCAGGTGGATACACAGCTGATAGTCCTACTGAATAGACTGTTAGCTGCTTTTTTCTTGCCATAATACAAATTCTAAGTAAAGAAAAACTAGTGGCCATCATTACTTTAAGAAATGAAGGTCGGTCAGTCCGAAAAATTGGGAAAACTTTGAAAGTGTCCCCAAGTGCAGTCACAAAAACCATCAAGCGCTACAAAGAAACTGGCTCACATGCGGACCGCCCCAAGAAAGGAAGACCAAGAGTCACCTCTGCTGCGGAGGATAAGTTAATCCGAGTCACCAGCCTCAGAAATCGCAGGTTAACAGCAGCTCAGATTAGAGACCAGGTCAATGCCACACAGAGTTCTAGCAGCAGACACATCTCTAGAACAACTGTGGAGAGGAGAGTGTGTGAATCAGGCCTTCATGGTAGAATATCTGCTAGGAAACCACTGCTAAGGACAGGCAACAAGCAGAAGAGACTTGTTTGGGCTAAAGAACACAAGGAATGGACATTAGACCAGCGGAAATCTGTGCTTTGGTCTGATGAGTCCAAATTTGAGATCTTTGGTTCCAACCACCGTGTCTTTGTGCGACGCAGAAAAGGTGAACGGATGGACTCTACATGCCTGGTTCCCACCGTGAAGCATGGAGGATGAGGTGTGATGGTGTGGGGGTGCTTTGCTGGTGACACTGTTGGGGATCTATTCAAAATTGAAGGCATACTGAACCAGCATGGCTACCACAGCATCTTGCAGCGGCATGCTATTCCATCCGGTTTGCGTTTAGTTGGACCATCATTTATTTTTCAACAGGACAATGACCCCAAACACACCTCCAGGCTGTGTAAGGGCTATTTGACCATGAAGGAGAGTGATGGAGTGCTGCAGCAGATGACCTGGCCTCCACAGTCATCGGACCTGAACCCAATCGAGATGGTTTGGGGTGAGCTGAACCGCACAGTGAAGGCAAAAGGGCCAACAAGTGCTAAGCATCTCTGGGAACTCCTTCAAGACTGTTGGAAGACCATTTCAGGTGACTACCTCTTGAAGCTCATCAAGAGAATGCCAAGAGTGTGCAAAGCAGTAATCAAAGCAAAAGGTGGCTACTTTGAAGAACCTAGAATATGACATATTTTCAGTTGTTTCACACTTTTTTGTTATGTATATAATTCCACAAGTGTTAATTCATAGTTTTGATGCCTTCAGTGTGAATCTACAATTTTCATAGTCATGAAAATAAAGAAAACTCTTTGAATGAGAAGGTGTGTCCAAACTTTTGGTCTGTACTGTGTATATATATATATATATATATAAAGGGGAGCAAATCTTGCACTTGTGGCAACGGGCCACAAGTGCAGGATTTGCTCCCCTTTATATTTATGCACAACTGCATATGGGGTTTGAGCACTTTCTGCCTGTTTAACACCACGCTATTCTTGTTAGTTTGCTTGTATATGGAGGTGTATAAACTCCAATTTAAATGTGCCTGCTTTCCATCCACAGGCTACATTTAGGTGCACCTGTGAAGCCTGGGCCATACCAGCCAGTCTTGAGTGGGACTTGCAGACTCCTCCCTCCTCCCATTGCTAGCATGGTAGATGCTGGAGTTGACTGGTGAGTTATCTGTGAGTCGGTCCTCACACTCCTGTAATTCGTCCACTGGCCCCTGGTATTGCCCATATGGCTCAGGTAGGTGAGTGTTAGGACCCGAGCTACTTGAGAAACCTTGTCGCGGTGCTCGGGCTCAGACATGTCCTCCTGATGGGACATGTTTGCTAATCTCTCAATTTTATCATCAGTTTGAGGGCTTAGGAAGATCGCAGAGTGCACCTGTCCTTGTTGTTACCAGGTTGTTTTACACCTGTATTACTTTGGGGATAAATAGGTAATTATTGGATATGTTTTATATCCTTTTTTACTTTATTATTCTAGCCTTCTTTCTCATACCATTTTAGTATGTATCAGGATTGGTGTCTTATATCTGTTGTGTGTGTCTTTTTTTGATTAATCGATAAAGAATTGTTTTATAATTTGATATGTGTGGTATTTTTGATTCGGACTGGTTGGTTAGGGTTCGACACATATGTTGTACCCTGTTATTATATTTGTGGATGTAGTTTGTAATTCTCCAACTAGTCTATGTCTTTATCATGGTTGTGTATTTTCACGTTCATGATAATGGTTGTGATTTATAATTTTTTTCCCACGTAATGTAAACTAGAACTTTACAGTCATTGAAATGAGGACTAAAACCTGGATTTATGACCCAATCCTGGCACTACAGAAGAAAGACTCCGGATCTCTGAACTCCTTAGGTCTTATTCCCACAACTGCATCCTGCAAAAAATTGTTTCGCATCTCTGAGAGTCCATGTTGCATTACTGCAGGGTCCATTTGTCCTTTATTTTTACATCCATTTGTCATTTATTTTTCTTATTCCCATAAGGGTCTTTTGACACTATGTTTTAATCTTCCATTTAGAGTATGCACCAGCAAACATCCCAGAGTATCCATTAAACAGACCAATAGAAAATCATTAATTGATGGACACCATTTTTATGCTACATGAAATAATGCTGCAGACTACACTATTGCACACAGAGGCAACCTGCAAAAAACGGATACCACACAGTGTGTGTTTGCTTTAACACAGATGCCTATAGGGAACAGATGCCACTCGGGGGCATCCGTTTTATGGGTCTATATAACAGATGTTGGGACAACTTTTCTGTCAAAGGCTACAGGCTCTATTGTAGGAAATGGCTGCACCTCAATGGGGAGAAGATGGGAGGTTGGAGGAGTGTTTAAACTAGGGACTGGGGGAGGGTAATTACATTATAGGAGTGCAGAAAGAGATCGGGGGCAAGGTAATGGGACTGGGGGAGGAATGGAAGGAGGGACTAGAACAGTTCAGAAGGAAAAGTGTAGAGTAAAAATATACATAAACCTCTTAATTGTATGTAGACTAATGCCAGAAGCCTGACTAATAACAATGGGGAACTGGAATTGGTGATATGTGAGGAGGACTATGACATAGTGGGAATAACTGAGACATGGCTGGATGATAGCTATGACTGGGCGGTTAATTTACAGGGTTACAGTCTGTTTAGAAATTATCGCCAAAACCGGAGAGGGGGAGGGGTCTGCCTTTATGTAAAGTCCTGTCTAAAGCCCACAGTCCGTGAAGATATAAGTGAGGGACATGAATATGTGGAGTCACTGTGGGTAGAAATACACGGAGGCAAAAACAATAATACATTACTAATAGGAGTTTACTATAAACCACCTAATATACCAGAGTCCACAGAAAATCTACTACTAAACGAGATAGACGAGGCGGCAAATCGTAATGAGGTGGTTATTATGGGGGACTTCAACTACCCAGATATAGACTATAACCAAAGACAATTACCTCTCCCAACTGGTTCAGGACCCGACTAGAGGGACGGCCAGACTGGACTTAGTATTAACCAAAAGACATTACAGAACAACAGACGTGCAGGTTGGGGGACACCTGGGAAACTGAATGCTGTAGATCTCATAAAGGAAATCAGTTTCTATGAGGAGGTAAGTTCTAGACTTGACAGCGGTGAATCAATGGATGTCGTGTATCTGGACTTCTCCAAAGCATTTGACACTGTACCGCATAAAAGGTTAGTATATAAAATGAGAATGCTCGGACTGGGAGAAAACGTCTGTATGTGGGTAAGTAACTGGCTCAGTGATAGAAAACAGAGGGTGGTTATTAACGGTACACACTCAGATTGGGTCACTGTCACTAGTGGGGTACCTCAGGGGTCAATATTGGGCCCTATTCTCTTCAATATATTTGTTAATGATCTTGTAAAAGGCTTGCACAGTAAAATATACATTTTTGCAGATGACACTAAATTAACACGGAAGATGACAGTATACTGCTACAGAGGGATCTGGATAGATTGGAGGCTTGGGCAGAGAAGTGGCAGATGAGGTTTAACACTGACAAATGTAAGGTTATGCTTATGGGCAGGGCCACACCGCCAATTAGGCAAGGTGAGGAGATTGTCCTCAGGTGGCACGGCCCTGGATCTAAGTGTGGGCAGCGGCAGAGGCAGCTTCCATTGTGGAAGCGCTCATCTCTTTATATTCAGCTGTATCGTCGCCCTCCAGACAGTTGAAGGCTGCAGCAGGGCACAGGAGCGTCGTCTCCCTGCCCCACTCCTTCTGATAGGCTTCAGGCCTCGTGCTTGTAGACTGTCAGAGGCCGGCGCAGGTGGCGCAATGACATCATTATCATATCGCCGCCTGAGCCGGGAAGCACACATAGCAGGACACACACCGGAAGAGGCCTGCATCACATCGCTAAAAGTGCCATGGAGGTAAGCAAGTATGTGTTTATTTATTTTTTATTTGATACCCTGCAGTTTGGTCAACTTGAGGAAGGGGGAAAGGAGCATTATAAGGGCATCTACTGGGGGGACAATATAGGGACTATGGGGGCACTATATAGGGACATTTCTTATTCTGGCACAGACTATGAAGTGCACTATATAGGGAAATTCTTATTCTGGCACAGATTATGGGGGGCACTCTGGTGGCACTATATAGGAGAATTTTATTCTGGAACATTATGGGTTGCACCATGGGGGCACTATATAGGACAATTTTATTCTGGCACAGATTATGGAGGGCACTATATAGGGGGATTTTTATTCTGGCACAGATTATGGGGGCAACAGATAGGGGAATTTTACTCTGTCGTAGATTGTGGGGCGCACTATGGGGAAGGGGGGAGACAAGCACTATAGGGGCATCTACTGGGGGCACGATATAGGAGAATTTTATTCTGGCACCGATTATGGGGGCACTATATAGGAGTATTTTATACTACACATTGTAGGGGCACTATGGGGACATTATCTCTACTGGGGGCACTAAGAGGGGGTATTTTTGTACTGGCACACACAAGGGGGCATTGGCACATGTTATGGGGGCACTATTTGGACAATGGCTATACTGGGGCCAGTAAGAGGGGTATTTTATGTACTGGCACACAGTAGGGGCATTGGCAAACGTTATAGGGGGCACTATTGGGACATTGGTTCTACTTGGGAGTACAGAGAAGGTATTTTTTGTACTGGCACACATTATAGGGCCATTTTTTTTTGTACTGGCACACATTATAGGGCCATTTTTTTTGTACTGGCACACAACAGGGGTATTTTTTTTTTCTACTGGCACACATTATGGGGACATTATTTCATACTGGCACACATTATAAGGGGCATTTATATGCTGTTTCTTTTTCTGCAGTAAAGTATTGGGAGGCACAGTACTGGGGGTGACAGGTTGTGGTGTTCAGAAGGTGGGGAGGATGATGGAAAAGTAGAAAACTAACATGTCTGTCAATCTCTGCAGAGATGAGACCCGGCTGAAAGAAATGATCACGGTGGTCTGGTCTGAAAGGAGAAGGTGAGGAAAGAGAATATCTGCATCTGAGAAGTCACTGGAAGTAAGGAGGTATGGGGACGCTGTATTACCCTGTATGTTCTGTAGTGCTGTATATAATGTCAGGAGGTAAGAGGTTAGGTTGAGAATTTGGCATGGGAGGGGGGGGGGGGGCGCTGTTTCAATTTTCGCCACAGGCAGCAGAAAGGCTAGATGCACCCCTGCACATGGGAAGAAATAATGCAAGTCACCAGTACATACTAAATGGTAAAACACTGGGTAATGCCACACGTCAGTGTTTTGGTCAGTGATTTTCATCAGTGAATGTGAGCCAAAACCAGGAGTGGAGCCTCCATAGACAAGATATAAATGAAAGATCTGCACCTGTTCTGTGTTTAGAACCACACCTGGTTTGGACTCAAAATCACTTTTGGAAATAACTGACAGAACATTGACATGTGCATAAGGCATACTACTGACATGGAAAAGGACTTAAGTCATTTTAGTGGACAGCAAACTAAACTGTAGAAACCAGTGTCAGACAGCTGCTGCCAAGGCCAATAAGATAATAGGTTGCATCAAAAGGGGCATAGATGCCCGTGATGAAAACATAGTCCTGCCACTTTACAAATCTCTGGTCAGACCACACATGGAGAACTGTGTACAGTTCTGGGCTCCTGTGAACAAGGCAGACATAGTAAAGCTGCAGAGGGTACTGAGGATGGTAAGTTGCAACTAAAGTAATAACTGGAATTGGGAGACTACAGTACCCAGAAAGATTATCAAAATTAGGGTTATTTACTTTAGAAAAAAAGACGACTGAGGGGAGATCTAATAACTATGTATAAATATATCAGGGGTCAGTACAGAGATCTCTCCCATTATCTATTTATCCCCAGGACTATGACTGTGACGAGGGGACATCCTCTGCGTCTGGAGGAAAGAAGGTTTCTACACAAACATATAAGAGGATTCTTTACGGTAGGAGCAGTGAGACTATGGAACTCTCTGCCTGAGGAGGTGGTGATGGTGAATTCACAAAAAGAGTTCAAGAGGGGCCTGGATGTATTTCTGGAGTGTAATAATATTACAGGTTACAGTTACTAGAGATGGGTCGTTGATCCAGGGAGAAATTCTGATTGCCTGATTGGAGTTGGGAAGGAATTTTTTTCCCCTAAAATGAGGAAAATGGTCTTCTACCTCACAGTTTTTTTGTTTTTTTTTTGCCTTCCTCTGGATCAACTTGCAGGATAACAGGCCGAACTGGATGGACAGATGTCTTTTTCAGCCTTACAAACGATGTTACTATGCTACTATATTACATGTGTTAGGACCGTTCCCAGCACATACAGAAAATAGATAATGTGACACAGTGAGGGGAATGGTCTGGGAAAACAGGTATTTTCCTCCCAGCATGTGCTGCTGGGTTGATTTGCACCCAGGTGGGGCCAAATAACGGACTGAATTTTAATTGCCGGTCCGGGTTTTTGGCAGCACCTGGTTGTCCTTAAATGGGCAGCTGGGCTTAGCAGCAGGATCTCTGTATTGGGATCTGAGGCTTAAGGCCAGGTTGGAGGGCTGAGACCCATGGCCCGAGGAAACAGGCCCCCTAAAGCCTGCCGTGGACTGCTGGAGGCAGAACTGACATCAAGGTGACTTGTCTTATATGAACTTTCCAATTTGTGTGAAGTAACACCAAGATATACTTTCCATTGTGTGTGAAGTAAACACCAAGACTGCAAAGTAACTCATTACTTTGTGCATTTGCCTCAAGTGTGAATAAACACTTAAGTTTTTGCGTTAAGAACTTGCCTTTTGCCTCTGTACTGTGTCTGCTTACCCTATCTACCAGAACAAAACCCCACAATTGGTGGAGGATGTGTGCAAACGCAGTGAGTCAGGCGTGATCGCCTAAGTATTGTTGTTTCTCATTTTTCCTCCAGGCACGGTTGTATGTCTTGCATTAAACCAGCTAAATTTCAACCCGTGACCCTCGACAAAATGGAGGCCACAATTAAGGCTCTTGTGGTGGCTAACCAGCAGCAGCGAGAAACCAACCTGCAACAATGGGAGGCTAACAGGCAGCAGCAAGAAACAAACCAGCTGCTGTTACAACACGTGATGGCTATACAGATGGCAGAAACACCCCAAAGCGTCCATAATGTCCGGAAAGCGATCTTTAAGATGACACCCTTAGATGACTTCGAAACCTACCTGGCGATGTGCGAGAAGGTGGCCACAAGGGAGAAACTACCCCGAGACCAGTGGGCTGAGGTTGCCGCTCCGTTCCTGGTATCTGATTCTCAGCGGGTGTATTTCGACTTGCCGGACGATCAAGTGGCCGACTACCAGAAAGTGAAGGGTGAGATTCTGGCCAGACTCGGGGTGGATGTGTTGGTCCGGGCCCAGCAGGTACATCAGTACCGTGAGACCCCAGTATTATGACTTGTTTCACCTCTTGCAAAAGTGGCTACAGCCTGATGTGCTGAGTCCCACGGCTATGCTGTATCGATCATTAGCTGATATGTTCTGGAGGGCTTTGCAACCCCCTCTCCATCACTGGATCAGCCAGGTGTCTCCTGGAAATGGTGGACCTGGTGGAATGCTATGAGGCTACTAAGAATCTACAGGGGGGTTATTTTGGGAGGGGGGGCAATCAAACCCCAGGATGTACGCACTATGGGCCTGGCTCCGTTAGTCTGCTGGAAGTGTCAGGAGCCTGGCCATGTCAGGGCTGACTGTCCTCATCAGGTTAAGCCTATGGACACTAATTGTGGTTATCGTCAGTCGCTATATGCCAGGAAACTGTGTGCAACAGGTACACAGGAATCTCTAGACCACTTGTGCCAGGTGGAAGTGGGAGACACTCAAGCAGAGGCGCTGCTGGACTCGGGGAGCTTGGTGACCCTAGTAAGGGCTACCCTAGTGCGGTCCACTGAGTATACTGTCCGGAAAGTCGGGGTGATGTGCATCCATGGAGACTTAAAAGACTACCCCACCGCGCTGGTGTCATTAGCCACGGTAGCCGGCAGGTGGACACACGAGGTGGCAGTCGCCACAAATCTATACTACGAACTCATAATTGGGAGAGACTTTCTAGGCTTCCCAGTCCTATGGCCGGTTGTGAGAGTTACTGATACCCGTGAGTCAGGGGTAAACCCAGGAGATTGGATTTGTTCAGGAGGTAGGCCAGAACCCTGGGAACCTGAGGCCGAAGGGCCAGCAGTAGGGGTAACCGCCACTTCGGTAAAAAGGGGAAACAACACCGCTGAGTGTCTAAGGATGGGAAGGACTGGGACCTCCTTCTCCCCTATCTTATGTTTGCAGTGCGAGAGGTGCCCCAGGCCTCTACTGGGTTCTCGCCCTTCGAACTGCTATATGGCAGACATCCTCGTGGTCTGTTGGATATAGCCAAAGAGGCGTGGGAGCAACAACCCACCCCATATAAAAGTATTATTGAATACGTCACCCAGATGCAGGAACGTATGGAAACTGTTTTGCCTCTTGTAAGAGAGCATATGGAAGCAGCTCAGCGAGCTCAAAGTCGGGTCTATAAATCGCCAGGCTCTGGACCGGATCTTTAACCCAGGAGATTGGGTTTTGGTTCTGGTATCGACCATGGACGGTAAGTTCCTGGCCAGGTGGCAGGGACCCTACGAAGTAATCGAAAAACTTAGAGAGGTAAAATACAAGCTACACCAGCCAGGGCGGCGAAAGCTGGAGCAGGTGTACCATGTGAATTTACTCAAACCTTGGAAAGATAGGGAGACCGGTACTGATGACCGCCCGCGGCCGAGTTTTCTAGGGGAAGAGGTTCCGGCCCCTCAGTCTGATGCAAGGGAAGCGGTTGCCACAGTGAAGATTGCTGACAGCCTCTCATCTAAACAGACTCAGGAGGCCAGGGAGTTCATCAGCAGGAACACGGATGTGTTCTCGGACCTCCCCAGATGCACTTCCACAATTCAGCATGCCATTGTCACTGAGCCTCAGGCAAAAGTCTGGTTAAAACCATACCGGGTACCCGAGGCTCGGCGACAAGCCATATCGGTGGAAGTGCAGCTAATACTGCAACTAGACATTATTGAGTAGTCTAAAAGTGAGTGGGCCAGTCCTATAGTTTTAATACCCAAACCGGACGGGACGTTACGGATCTGTAACGATTTTTGGAAATTAAACGAGATTTCCAAATTTGATGCGTATCCCATGCCCCGGTTGGATGAGCTTATCGAGAGGTTAGGACAAGCCTCTCCAAAGGGTACTGGCAGGTACCCTTGACGGAGGCTGCCAAAGAGAAAACTGCCTTCATCACACCAGAGGGGCTGTACCAATATAAGGTGTTATTTTTTGGTCTGCATGGCGCCCCCGCCACTTTTCAACAACTTATGGACATTGTGCTTCGTCCACATAGTCGGTACGCTTCGGCTTACCTGGACGATATTGTCATCCACATTACCGACTGGGAAAGTCACCTACCCAAAGTGCAGGCTGTAGTAGACTCCCTTTGGAAGGCTTGGCCCCGACCTGTCACTACTAGGCAAGTAAAGTCATTCTTGGGAGTGGTGGGCTATTACATGAGGGTTGTCCCCCACTTTGTTACAGTGGCCGCGCCATTGACAGGGCTCTTGAAGGGAAGCAGGTCGGTGATAGTTCGCTGGGATGATCAGGCAGAAGGGGCTTTCTCCGCTCTGAAGTCGGCCCTGTGCGGGTCCCTGGTTTTGGTGACGTCCGACTTCAAAAAGGAATTTATAGTACAGACCGATGCCTCCAAAGTAGGCCTCGGTGCTGTACTGTCTCAGGAAATCAATGGGGAGAAGCATCCCGTTGTCTTCCTCAGCCATAAGCTCACCCCAGCTAAGACCAGGTACAGTATAGTGGAGAGAGAGTGCCTGGCTATCAAGTGGGCACTCGAGTCTCTCGGTTATTATTTGTTGGGGAGAAAATTCCGCCTGGTAATCGACCACTCCCCTCTGAAGTGGATGAGCCAGGCCAAAGAGAAATTTTTTATTTCCAAAGGGAAATAGTTCCTTTCCCTACAGAACTTGAAATTTACAGAGGAACACAGGGCAGGTCGGTTGCAGGGAAACGCGGATGCCCTGTCCCGAGTACATTGTCAGGGTTGAACAAAGGAGGGGGGTATGTGACACAGTGAGGCGAATAGTCTTGGAAGACAGGTATTTTCCTCCCAGCGTGTGCAGCTGGGCTGATTTGCAGCCAGGTGTGGTCAAATACCGGACTGGATTTTAATTGCCGGTCCGGGTTTTTGGCAGCACCTGGCTGTCTTTAAATAGGCAGCTGGGCTCAGCAGCAGGATCTCTGTGTTGGGATCTGAGGCTTGCTGCCAGGTTGGAGGGCTGAGACCCATGGAGGGCCGAGGAAACAGGTCCCCTAAAACCTGCCGTGGACTGCTGGAGGCAGAGCTGACATCAAGGTGACTTGTCTTATATGAACTTTCCATTGTGTGTGAAGTAAACCACAAGGACTGCAAAGTAACGCATTGTTTTGTGCATTTGCCTCAAGTGTGAATAAACACTGAAGTTTTTGCGTTAACAACTTGTCTTTTGCCTCTGTACTGCGTCCACGTACCCTATCTACCAGAGCGAAACCCCACAATACGCAGTGAATAAAGCTCTAAAACCGGTTTCTTAGTTTCTCAGTTTTTTTTGGTATCACGTAGCCAATGCTCACTCGCTATATAATGCTGAAATCTCCTGGATTTATCCCATGAGTCACAAAAATGCATTGCATCATATTATGTTTATGTGACTCACAGTATAAATCCAGGAGATTTCAGCATTACATAGTGAGTGCAGGTCTTTTCTTACACATTGCAGTACAGGACGCCGTACCCAGATGCGAGCACCACACTTGATTTGGAGTGCCAACTATTATTATTTTCTAGATATTGCATTAGCAAAGGATGTTTAAAAAAAACTGATAGCACACAGATTTCAATTTCTTTACACTCCTATTGACTTTAATGGGTGAGTCTGGTAGTCGTTCATACATGACAATATTTTTTATTTTTTATACTCAGTAGGCAAGCAATAATTTCTTAACAGCAGATGCAAATAATTAAGGTAACAATGCCTGCGACAGTGCAAGTCACAGGACCCTCATAACCAAGCCAGCCACAAATATTTTGAGGGTTGCTGTCCCTGGGTGAAAGAATGTAATTCCTGAGACCGCCTGGTGGACAGTGGAAGAGAAAGAACAGTCAGTGCAGTAGCAGTAACAGTCAGTGCACAATCAGCTGTCCTCTTCACCCTTCTGAATGCTAGCCACCTGAGCAGGCTTGGACTGGCCTAGAGGTGAACAGGTAAATCCCCCAGTGGGCTCCTGAGCAAGGTGGGTGTAGTGCCCTGGAGCAGGGGTACTTTGAAGTCTGGGCCTTTGTGGACATTTGCCCCTGTTTCCCCTATGCAAAGTCATCAAATCCTTACTTTATTTAACTTTAATGGGTTAACTTACACTGACTTATACTGTGTAACTGTATTTTATATGTTTATTGTGATTATATATATCCTGTTCATTTGCACTGTGTTTGTACCACACTTTCGAAAGGGTTAATGAATACTGAGAAAGGTTTGGGACTTTCTAGCTAATAATGAGAAGCTAATAATTTTCCACAGTTACCATAAGGGTTAAAGAAGAACAAGTTTTTGAGGGGAAAAGCCAGACTTGTTTACCACCAAAAACAGACCTTTTGGATGTCTGGTTTAGCTCTGTTATTATGTCTGTAGGTTTGTTTTTGTCTGGAAAAACTGCTTTGTCATTCCTATTAGGTATTATTGAAGTTCTAATGCAAGTCTATGACAGACAGAAATTGTAACTTTGTATTGGTTTGCTACAAGAAAATTTAGACTAGCATATTCATGGTCACTGGTGCATATGCATCAAGCGAGCATTCAGAAAGCTAATAACAGTATGGCTGCACAACATTTCACATACAAGCAATAGAACTGAGAAATGGAGATCATTCTAAATTAAAATTTTATTATACCTACTATAAATGAAAAAATAGAAGCTTTTTGCGCACATTTTTTGATCAAACGTGTGTCGGGCCCATCTACCAGGCGTCAAGGTGGCTTCCGCAGATGGGTACCTAACACTAACAGAACTGCCTCTCTTGGACTTACCTAAGACTTACCCAAGTTCTCTGTTTTATTGTTTGTATGTGAAATGTTGTGCAGCCATTCTGTTATTAGCTTTCTGCATGCTCGCTTGATGAATATGAACCTATGACCATGAATGTGCTAGTCTAAATTTTCTTGTTGTATAGATTGAGGGTAGCGGCCTCTTTTAGACAGCAACGCCCATCTACCTGGGACTTCTGAGCAGAGTATAAAGGAAGCTGGGTCCTACACTGCCCTGAATATTGTAGGCTTAGGCAAGTCCAAGAGAGGCAGTTCTGTTAGTGATAGGTACCCATCTGCGCAAGCCACCTTGACTCCTGGTAGATGGGCCCGACACACGTTTGATCAAAAATGTGCGCAAAGAGCTTCTATTTTTTCATTTATAGTAGGTATAATACCATTTTAATTTAGAAGGATATCCATTTCTCAGTTCTATTGTTTGTATGTGAAATGTTGTGCAGCCATACTGTTATTAGCTTTTTGTATTGGTTTGGGATGTTTCTCCACTCAACCCCTCCCACTAAAAGGTTCTGGTTGAGCTAGAAACTGTATATAAGGAGAGCAGTCAGAGCCCCTAGGGTTCTGCAGTTAGGGATCAGTGCATAGAAGAAGAGACTCTGCCAGACTGCATGAGTGACCAGATCAAGGAGCCAGCCAGACTACTGAGCCACGTACCCTGGGCCTCCAGCCTTTGGCCAGGGTACCAACCTTCTGAGAGAGGAACAGCTAGCTCAGGCCTTGCCTCAGCACCAAACCTGTCTTCTGCCCAGCAGGGGACTGGAGAATCCAGCCCAGTGCCTTGCCTGCATTGTTTTGCACTTGAGTTTCTCCAGTTAAGAAGCACCCTGATTTACTGCAGACCCTGACACTCTGGACTTATTTCCCATTGGGTTGCACCATGCCTTACTATCCCTTCCAGAGAGCAGAAACATGTGGTGACACCCTGACAGTGTCCGGGGTACCCAGCGTAGCATTAGGGCCAACCCAATCCCGGCCACTGTCTCCAATCCCCCACCCCCTGCACAATTGACACAGTAGACTGACAGCACTACATACAGACAGGCTGTAAATTAGGTGGCTGAGATGACATCTAGGCACAGAGTCAGGCCAGTCAGTATCCTCTTTCTCCGTGACCTGCCTTCTCAAAAAATCATCTTGAGTATGTTGCTGGCGCCCAGAATAAATCTTACTGGTGGGTCTTAGACGCCGCTGACGACACTAGAGAAATCTCCCTGTGTGGCACTTCTGCCACCCATGTCACCGGCCAATTTGCAACAGTTCCGATGAAGTCTGTTGGTTACAAAAATGCCTTTAGGAAAGATGTCTGATAAAACGCAGGAAGTAATGGTATGGTTTTTGTTACGGTGCAGAGTGTGCAATCAGACTAAGGCTACTTTCACACTAGCGTTCGGGTGTCCGCTTGTGAGTTCTGTTTGAAGGCTCTCACAAGCGGCTCCTAACGCATCCGTCCAGCCCTAATGCATTCTGAGTGGATGCGGATCCGCTCAGAATGCATCAGTCTGGCAGCGTTTGGCCTCCGCTCCGCTCGCGGACACCCGAACGCTGCTTGCAGCGTTCGGGTGTCCGCCTGGCCGTGCGGAGGCAAACGGATCCGTCCAGACTTACAATGTAAGTCAATGGGGACGGATCCGTTTGAAGATGACACACTATGGCTCAATCTTCAAACGGATCCGTCCCCCACTGACTTTCAATGTAAAGTCTGGACGGATCCGTCTGAACTACTTTCACACTGAGAATTTTTTCTAAGCTATAATGCAGACGGATCCGTTCTGAACGGATCCAAACGTCTGCAGTATAGGAGCGGATCCGTCTGTGCAGACAGCAGACGGATGTGCTCTGAACGCAGGTGTGAAAGTAGCCTAACATAGTATTGCTCAGGTGCCCTACACCTTAGTGATAAAAGCATGGCAATATCTGTAATCTTACTCAGTGACTGCAAGTTGAATATAAGAGGACCTAACATTTCAGGGGCAAAGCAACTGAGCTGTTAAGAGAACGGCACTCTAGAAAGGGAAATCTAGATTTATAGTATAGGTTATAATACAATCATTATAATTTGGGCATTGTTGTCTTCTAACCACTTATCACCAGTCCTAAACTTATTTCAGTCCATTTGTGGAACTCTGATAAAGAGAAAGCTCTGCGGCCAGCGCACACATGAAGGCAGGCCGGACCCGCTAACAGCGTCACTGGGATGTTAGCTCTGCTCTCACTCTCTGCCAACATTAGTCTATTAGATTCTGTGCAAATATTGACCTTCTGGCTGATAACGCGGTCACATGTGGGTTTTATCACCACTGTCAATATGGTGTACATTTGTAAGGCTATAATGGCACATTGATACCAGGTAAATTATACAAAGATGGGATGAAGGAGGTACACACTCCAGTGAACACAGTGCTGCTCAGCATCCAAGTCTGTGTGTCTGCTGTATAATGCAGGCCCAGCAGAAAAGAAAAAAGAAAACGGGCAGAAAATCATTCAGACTGTGTCATCATCCTAAACATGGTTCACTTAGTGACCCTCCAAGCTCCCTCTAAATAAGGTTTGTTTGCTTCAGTATAAATTCAGAACTTGACTGATTCTCAGCTTTTAGCATTCTATCGCTGCTGTACTATAAATCTGCTCTCTAGTCACTGACTTCCCGAGCCAATCTGTGGGGGGAAAGGGAGGGGGTGCAGCAGCCTGAGCCAATGATGAGACAGGAGGCGTGGCTCAGACTCCCTATAGCTGAGCCGTAGTCACAGATCACAGTAATTCAGCCGAGCTAAAAAGCCAAGCAGCAATATCTGGGGATTAAAATTAGACAGTCATCCCCTTGTAGATACTGACTTACATATCGTTTTGAGCCCCTGACTGGACAGTCACTTTAGAATAAAAAAAAGACACCATTCATAATCAGACCTGCAGGGGTTGACTTGGAACGTAAAGTGGCCCTGGAAAAAACCTAAAAGCGCCCCCCATGTTGTAGGCAGGTCCAAATTGAAATAAGGTGGGGCCACACAAGTAGGCAGGGCTGACATAGTAGGTGGGGTCAACAATATCATAGTGCAACACAAAATACCTCCCCAACAAAACTAAATACCACAGTGCTGCACTATGCAGTGCAGAAGCTGTCCCTCTGTGGAGCCCATCAATAGCTGCGTGTTCTGTCCTCCGCCAGTTGTCTCCAATTAAGATATACAACATGGCTCCCTTTCCCCGCTGCAATATTCAACTGCATCACCGTCCTGAGGACAGACATACAATTGAATGGAGGGCAGCATCTGCAGCTGCCGGACTAGTTCAGTACATGACCAGCCGCAGTAAGGCCTCTTTCAGACTGGCGATATTTCCGCGCGGGTGCGATGCGTGAGGTGAACGTATTGCACCCGCACTGAATCCGGACCCATTCATTTCTATGGGGCTGTGCACATGAGCGATGATTTTCACGCATCACTTGTGCGTTGCGTGAAAATCGCAGCATGCTCTATATTGTGCGTTTTCCAGGCAACGCAGGCCCCATAGAAGTGAATGGGGCTGAGTGAAAATCGCAAGCATCCGCAAGCAAGTGCAGATGCGGTGCGATTTTCATGCACAGTTGCTAGGAGACGATCGGGATGGGGACCCAATCATTATTATTTTCCCTTATAACATGGTTTAAGGGAAAATAATAGCATTCTTAACCGCCTCCGGACCGCCTAACGCAGGATCGCGGTCCGGAGGCAGCAGTCTGAGGCACAGTCACGCATATATGCGTCATCTCGCGAGACGCGAAATGCGTGCGAAGTAGTTTGAAATCAAAATGTGTAAAAAATGGCCTGTGAAATCCAAAAGGTGCTCTTTGGAATGTGGGCACCTTTGCCCACCTAGGCTGCAAAAAAGTGTCACACATCTGGTATCGCCGTACTCAGGAGAAGTTGGGGAATGTGTTTTGGGGTGTCATTTTACATATACCCATGCTGGGTGAGAGAAATATCTCGGCCAAAGACAACTTTTCCCATTTTTTTTTATACAAAGTTGGCATTTGACCAAGATATTTTTCTCACCCAGCATGGGTATATGTAAAATGACACCCCAAAACACATTGGCCAACTTCTCCCCAGTACGGCGATACCACATGTGTGACACTTTTTTTGCAGCCTAGATGCGCAAAGGTGCCCAAATTCCTTTTAGGAGGGCATTTTTAGACATATGGATCCCAGACTTCTTCTCACGCTTTAGGGCCCCTAAAAAGCCAGGGCAGTATAAATACCCCACATGTGACCCCATTTTGGAAAGAAGACACCCCAAGGTGTCACAAGTTAGCGGAAATTGATTTTTTTTTGTTTTTTCTCACAAAGTCTCCCTTTCCGCTAACTTGAGACAAAAATTTCAATCTTTCATGGACTCAATATGCCCCTCAGTGAATACCTTGGGGTGTCTTCTTTCCAAAATGGGGTCATTTGTGGGGTGTTTGTACTGCCCTGGCATTTGAGGGTCTCCGCAATCATTACATGTATGGCCAGCATTAGGAGTTTCTGCTATTCTCCTTATATTGAGCATACAGGTAATGAGATTATTTTTTTTCCGTTCAGCCTCTGGGCTGAAAGAAAAAATGAACGGCACAGATTTCTTAATTCGCATCGATCAATGTGGATGAAAAAATCTCTGCCAAAAAAAAAAAAAGGAGGGGAAAGGCGTCTGCCAGGGCATAGGAGCTCCGCCCAATATCCATACCCACTTAGCTCGTATGCCCTGACAAAACCCATTAATCGATGTGGATGAATAAATCATTGCCGGGATTTTTTTATTTTTATATATATACAAAGTGTTTTCCAAAGCATAGGAACACCGCCTCCTCCTCAGCTCGTATGCCTTGGCAAACGTATCTTTTACTGCAGAGGAGAGATCTCGTCTTGTAGCGCCGCATACACCGACTTTTGTGTAATCTGACAGCAGCGCAATGCTTCTGTCAGAATGCACATCAGTGCTGCAGCTAGTCGATCGGTTGGTCCACCTGGAAGGTAAAAAAAAAAGAAAACAAAAAAGAAAAAAACAGGCCGCAACTCAATAAATTTATTAACTTTATAATAACTTTTGAACAGAACATATAAACTTTAACTTTTTGAACATAACGTTAACTTTTTTGCTTACTGGTGATTTTTTATTTTTTTTTACCTTTATAGGACAAACCTCTCCTTCCCCATGGGACAATGTGCAAAGCGCAAATCGCCCAAAGATGTGGCGAAGTACATTATGCACTTTGTTCACAGGTGAAAGGAGAGGTTTGCAGCAGCTGTGTGTGAATGGGTCCTAATCGCCCTGTGTGCCTGTCCTGTGAGATGTGATCCCTATGCTAGGTGTACCTGTGTGTGGTACTTCCGGAAACACTCTCCAAAGCATAGGGCAGGGTGGTCAGGGCAGTCAGGACAGAAATAGCGGGTGTCAAGCCTTATTCCACTCCTGCTACAGACACGACATATTTTTCGGGGTGACTGTTGGGTTGAGGTACCGGCAACGACACTGGGGAAATGTCGCTCGTGTAGACGGCTAACTACACTGGTGGATGGGGCCACGGAACCTCCTGGATACAGGAGGTTCTTGATGATCTCTTCCTGAAATTTGAGGAAGGATCCTGTTCTCCAAGCCTTACTGTAGAGAACAAAACTATTATATGCAGCCAATTGAATTAAATATACAGACACTTTCTTATACCAGCGTCTGGTGCGTCGGGAAACTAAATACGGAGCCAACATCTGGTCATTGAAGTCCACCCCTCCCATGAGCAAATTATAGTCGTGGACACAGAGGGGCTTTTCAATGACACTGGTTGCTCGTTCAATTTGTATTGTCGTGTCTGCGTGAATGGAGGAGAGCATGTAAACGTCACGCTTGTCTCTCCATTTCACCGCGAGCAGTTCTTCATTACACAAGGCAGCCCTCTCCCCCCTTGCAAGACGGGTGGTAACGAGCCGTTGGGGGAAGCCCGTGCGACTAGTTCGCGCGGTGCCACAGCAGCCAATCTGTTCTAGGAACAAATGCCTGAAGAGGGGCACACTTGTGTTGAAATTGTCCACATAAAGATGGTACCCCTTGCCAAATAAGGGTGACACCAAGTCCCAGACTGTCTTCCCACTGCTCCCCAGGTAGTCAGGGCAACCGACCGGCTCCAGGGTCTGATCTTTACCCTCATAGATCCGAAATTTGTGGGTATAGCCTGTGGTCATTTCACAGAGCTTATACAATTTGACCCCATACCGGGCGCGCTTGCTTGGGATGTATTGTTTGAAGCCAAGGCGCCCAGTAAAATGTATAAGGGACTAGTCTACGCAGATGTTTTGCTCAGGGGTATACAATTCTGCAAATTTCTGGTTGAAGTGGTCTATGAGGGGTCGATTTTGTGGAGCCGGTCAAAAGCTGGGTGGCCTCTGGGACGAGAGGTGCTATTGTCACTAAAGTGCAGGAAACGCAGGATGGCCTCAAATCGTGCCCTGGACATGGCAGCAGAGAACATGGGCATGTGATGAATTGGGTTCGTGGACCAATATGACCGCAATTCATGCTTTTTGGTTAGACCCATGTTGAGGAGAAGGCCCAGAATTTTTTTTTATTCGGAAACTTGGACGGGTTTCCACCGGAAAGGCTGGGCATAGAAGCTTCCCGGGTTGGCGGATATAAATTGAGTGGCATACCGGTTTGTTTCTGCCACGACTATGTCCAAGAGCTCCGCAGTCAAGAACAGCTCAAAAAATCCCAGGGCCGAACCGATCTGAGCTGTCTCAACCCGAACTCCAGACTGGGCGGTGAAAGGGGGAACTAATGGTGCGGCTGAAGTTGGGGACTGCCAATCAGGGTTTGCCAGCACCTCAGGGACTCTAAGGGGTCTATGGGCCTGTCTGTGCGGTGGCTGCGACGGGGTAACTATTGCACGTGCCACCGTACCAGCTTCAACTGCCCTTCTGGTGTTCGCCACTTCACCATGTTGTACGGCAGTGCTGGTAATAGGTCCAGGGAGGGCTGTGCTGCTGGTGTATGCCTCACCACGTAATCCGACAGCGCCAGCCCCACTCTTCTGCCCTTGAAGCGGATCCTGCGCAACCTGTGGTCTAGCAACACGGGGCCGGGTACGCCTGGTGGTATCAGGGACCTCAACCTCCTCGTCCGAACTTTGTGTCAGAGAGCCACTGCTTTCTACAGGTTCGTATTCTGACCCGCTGGATTCATCAGATGAGGGTTCCCATTCCTCATCCGACTGGGTCAGAAGCCTGTAGGCCTCTTCAGAAGAATACCCCTTGTTTGACATTTGGACTACTAAATTTAGGGGGTATTCCCTGAGACTACCCAAGAAAAAAAGCAAGCCTGTCTTACAAATGGGAGGTTAGCGAAGTACCGGAGGCCGCTGCGATTGATAAAAAATATCAAAACTGATTTTTTTTTATCGCCGCAGCGCTTGCAAAGTGATTGTACAGTGGTAAAAAAAAATAATAATTTTGTTGTCACTGCGGCGGGGCGGGCGTGGGTGAACGCACGTGTGGGCGACCGATCAGGCCAGATCGGGCAAACACTGCGTTTTGGGAGGAGGGCGAGCTAAGGTGACACTAATACTATTATAGATCTGACTGTGATCAGTTTTGATCACTTACAGATACTATAAAAGTACAAATGCTGATTAGCGATACGCTAATCAGCAAATCAGTGACTGCGGAAAGAAGACACCCCAAGGTATTTCATGATGGGCATGGTGAGTTCATGGAAGTTTTTATTTTTTGTCACAAGTTAGTGGAATATGAGACTTTGTAAGGGAAAAAAAAAATCATAATTTTCCGCTAACTTGTGACAAAAAATAAAAAGTTCTATGAACTCACTATGCCCATCAGCGAATACCTTAGGGTGTTTACTTTCCGAAATGGGGTCATTTGTGGGGGTTTTCTACTGTCTGGGCATTGTAGAACCTCAGGAAACATGACAGGTGCTCAGAAAGTCAGAGCTGCTTCAAAAAGCGGAAATTCACATTTTGTACCATAGTTTGTAAACGCTATAACTTTTACCCAAACCATTTTTATTTTTTTTACCCAAATCATTTTTATTTTTATCAAAGACATGTAGAACAATAAATTAGCGAAAAATTTCTTTTTTTTTTTGAAAAAGTAAAATTTTTTGCAAAAATTTCGTTAAATTTTGATCAATAACAAAAAAGTTAAAATGTCAGCAGCAATGAAATACCACCAAATCAAAGCTCTATTAGTGAGAAGAAAAGGAGGTAAAATTCATTTGGGTGGTAAGTTGCATGACCGAGCAATAAACGGTGAAAGTAGTGTAGTGCAGAATTGTAAAAAGTGGTCTGGTCATTAAGGGTGTTTAAGCTAGGGGGGCTGAGGTGGTTAATACAGAATGCATAGTACAATAGGGCTGGAGGGGTTAAAAAAAATAAAAATTTAACTCACCTTAATCCACTTTTTCGCGCAGCCCGGCTTCTCTTCTGTCTTCATCTGTGAGGAAAAGATGATGATGGATCATGTGATTTACCATGTGATGAGCGCAGTGATGTCAATGCAGGTCCTTTACCCAGGTCCTGAAGAACGAAGACAGAAGAGATGCTGGCTGCGCGAACAAGTGGATTAAGGAGAGTTAAATAATTTTTTTATTTTTTTTAACCCCTACAGCACTAATTTACAAAGCATTTTGTATTAAGAATGCTATTATTTTACCTTATAACCATGTTATAAGGGAAAATAATACAATCTACACAACCTTGAACCCAAACCTGAACTTCTGTGAAGAAGTTCGGGTCTGGGTACCCCATTAAATTTTTTATCACGCGCGTGCAAAACACATTGCACCCACGCGATAAAAACTGAACAACGGAACACAATTGCAGTCAAAACTGACTGCAATTGCGTACCTACTCGCGCGGGTTTGCCGCATTGCACCAGGGACGCCTCCGGAGCCAAAACGTGACGCCCGTGTGAAAGAGGCCTAAGGAGTGCTTGGGCAGGCTGCTGGGCATCAGGTCACCAGGAAATTTCCCTGTAGGGTCTATGGCCAGTCCACCCCTGCAGACTTCAGATGTGGCATGTCATGTCCACAAATAAACACGGAGACTGAAGAGAGAGACCAAGGATCAGGTCAATTATTGGGAACAAACTTTGTACAAATACTCGTTCTCGATAACTGGCCTGTTTAAAGGTGCCACAGATCACCCGACAAATGAACAAACGCTTGTCTGTTGGGTAACTGCATC